>NW_022900941.1:32515310-32535759 GCF_012274545.1 Fukomys damarensis | reverse complement strand
CCACAGGTCTCCTCAGGTGGTGGGTATTTCGCCTAAGGCAAGGGCCTTGAAATTCAAAATGGTGACACAGTTTTACCAGGCTGATTTTAGGAAGCTTTCAGATAAGTTTTTATTAACCCCCAAGTCCAGTGTTTGTTGAAATATTAAATCACTTTGCAAAAGGAGGTAAAGGACTGTATTAGGTTTAAGATTTAAGGGCTGCACCTCAAGCACGTTTAGGTTCCTGACCTTGGTCCTCTTAACCTTAGAAAGTTAATTAACCTTTCCATGCCTCAATTTCCTTTTGTGTAAAATAGGGGTAACAATAGTATCTGGATAAAGGTTTACAGAGAAAACGTTGGAGAAGCTAATGGTTTTCAAGTTTGAAGAGTACATAACAATGGCTGGGAATAAGCATTATTAAAGTGCATATTTATGGGCCTCTGCCTTAGACTTGTGATTCCTCAGATTTCCTAGCACCTAAGGATCTGCATTCTTCTATTAGGCCCCAGGTGTTTAAAGGTGGGAGTAGGGCAAGACTTCTTACGGTGGCGCCTTGGTTCAGGAATTTAATTCTTTGCACCATTCTGGTGGCAAACTGAATCGGATGAGAACCGGATCAAGTCAAATTCAATGGTTAGGTTCAATGTTGACCTTATGGGGAAATTTGATCAGGTTCTTGTCCAGTTCGGTTTGCGACCGGAATCAGAATTGAGTTCGTGAACCAAGGCATCACTTGGAGACAGTACTTTAAACTATTAATGAAGTTAGTTTCGTTATTTTTAGAATGTTGTTCCTTGAACCAAGGCATCACTTGGAGACACTACTTTAAACTATTAATGAAGTTAGTTTCGTTATTTTTAGAATGTTGTTCCTCGTTTCACAACAGACACTGAAGACCCAAGAGCAACAAAAATTTCCACTATGGAGCCGGGGATTTAGCTCAGCAGTTCGGTGGCCTGCCTTGCAAGCGCAAGGACTGGAGTTCAATCCCGGGTACCAAAAAATAAATAAATAAATGGAAAGAAAGAAAAGAAAGGAGAAAAATACAACCAAAACGTACACATTAAATAGATTATAGTACATCTATATGGTGTAATACTATCTATGCAGCTATTTATATATAAGATAAAGAGATAACCAAAAATATATTTAGTGGGGAAAAGTTCCATTAAAAGAAATAAGAAAACTTTAATAAATAGGCAATTTTAGAGCTGAGGCTGAGAAAGTATAAAATGAGCATGGAAGATGTTTTTGTGCCAGAAAATAGACAAGTACTTCAAAAATCATGAAGCCAGGCATGGTGGCCCACTCCTGTAATCCTAGCACTTGGGAGGTTGAACAGGAGGACTGTCAGAAGTTCGAGGCCACCTTGGGCTACATAGTGAGTTCAAAGTCAGCCTGGGAACATAGTGAGTGAGACCATGTCTCAAAAAAAAAAGTGATAGGAACATTCAGGAGTCAGCCTGATGGGCTCCTACTGGCTGAATTTGAAACAATGGATTCTAATCAATGACTGAAAAAGAATCCAAGAACTGTACTAAGAAATACAAACAAGAAAGGCAGGACAGAGTGAAGAAATTACCATTTCTGCAACCATCGTAATAATAATTATAGGTAATAATAATTAGCAAGTGCTAAAACCAGTGAGTGAAACTTTGATGGGAAATATACTTGTCAGTTAAGAAAGATAAATGGTAACTTTCCAGTGGAGATACTTAATGAAGACCACCAACCATTATATACAGCCAACATCACTAACGTTCCCTGATAAGATTCGCTGAGGAAAAATGTATACCACTGTAAGAGCCTGACTGAACCAGAGCGACTCCATGTTGACCAGCAAACGACCTAGAGACTGTCGCTCCCCTCATCCCTTATAGGATAACTAATGATTAATTGTGAATTGTTAGGTAACTGCTTTGAAGTAGCTGGGAAACTAAATGGAAACTGTAGTAAACACAGAGACCCAACACAAATCACTCCACTCCTTACTTGCCTGTAGTTGAATGTTCTGAACATTATAATCTAAGTTGTAAATGGAATAATGGATAATTGATCTGCTGATCATTAGTACGTGATGGTCAAGTATATGTTTGATGACCACTAGCTCAGATCAACTGATTCTTTGCCTTTGTCCCCTTTCTGTAAATTTTTAGTGTAAACCCCCCCTTAGCCCTATATAAAATGGCCTCTGTTTCTGAGCTAGCCGCCTCTCTGAGCTACTTGGCTTGGGGAGTGCCATCTGGCCAGACTAATAAAGGTCTATTTGCCAACTTACCTGGTGTGTTCCTTCCTGGGTGACTCTCGCTGTCCGACAAGCTCCTGGAGCCTCGCTGAGCTTCTGAGCCCAGCATCGTGGAAGCCTCTTGACTGTTCACGCTCCAGGAGTAAAAGTGAGACTTAAGTCTTACACCACTTGTATATTTCTGACAAAGTTCACAACATAAATCATGTTAAAACATGGAGGAAGAATCAAAAATTCATATGAAAGAATGTTCCAAAAAGTAAGACTCAAAGAGTTTGAAAGAAACAAAAAAGAAAAAAAGCCTCCGCACATAACTCTTCAAATGACACCATCATGAAGACAAAGGAAAGCAGAAGAACTGTTTCAGAATAAAGACTCAATGACACAAAAACTAGATTCAGGGCATGGCCATGGACTAGAAACAACAGATACTTTTAAAGTAGTACTGAAATGTGGAAAAAACACTGTATTTTCTACATTTGAAAGATGTACTGTGATTATATGAAAAAATAAGAACTCACACACTTTGCCGAGTATGCTGCTGGATGCCTATAACCCCGGCACTTGGGAAGCTGAGACAGGAGGACCACTGGAGGCCAGTCTGGACTACATAGCAAGACCCTGTCTCAAAACAAACAACCTCACACACGGAGGAAAAGATTGTTCTGTAACCATAGAATATAACAATAACTTGAACAAGATTTAAATCGTACAGTTGATCCACTGATCCCACTTTTCCAAACTAGGCAATGAGCCTCAACCTTTCACTTTTGAAAGTAGGTCAATCAGGCATGAACTCAGAGTACCAGATGTTCAACAACAGTCTTACTTGCATAACCAAATTTTCTAATGAATGTATCTAATTATTTGAGACAGGGTTTCTCTATGTAGGTCAGAGAGGCCTTGAATTTCCAACCTTCCTGTTTCAGCCTCTCAATAAACTGTGAAGGATTATGTTCATCTATTTACCTCTCTGAAGTTCTGTGCATCCCTGAACTCTGTGCTTCCCCCATGCTATAAGAGCTATAAGAGCTGTTTGCTATGCTCAGAGAAACTACATGACCAGCAAATTTAACTTTGTCTTTTTATTTCAGATACTGAGTAGTGGTCTCTATCTCTTGCTAATTCTGGAACTTCTACTAACATTATTTTGAAGATTCTTGGAAGCCAGCATTCCAGAAGACATTTGGACCAATGAATACACACCTGGGCCCCTCCTATCCAAACTTCACCGGTCAGCTGCTCGATAAGTCAGCCTCTATAAGCATCTGAACTCTATGTTCATTAGCTTCTGCTCTGATTAACTGGTTGATGGATTGTGGTACTATAACTCACAGTGCAAAACGGAACTTTAAAAGTTAATTTTTTTTCCCCTTTAGAGTAAGCCTCTTCTCACAGCTTCCCGAAGCTGAGGGTGTAGTTGACACCCTTCCACATATGAATGGAAATAGACAGATGGCCCCAGAAGGTTAGGATACAGTTTTGTTTTCATAAAGTAGTGAGAGGAAAAGTCAAATGGGATGAAGCAAGTTGAGGTTGTCTCTTCTCTCATTGTATTCCCTCCCTCCTCTCTTCCTCACTATAAAAAGCCCTTGCATACCTAGACTCAGTGAAAAGGTGATCTGTGGCAATATGGGGCCTCTCCAACTCCTTGGAACTAGCTTTCAATAAAACCTTTTTACTTTTCACCAAAATAAATAGCCTCCCACGGTTTGTTTGGTCACAGTGAACACATGGACCTGTAAAGCTAGTAACAAGTTTGGGGACCCAGCTAGGAGGTAAGTCCCTATTCCTAAGGGGCAAAGGTCTCCCACTTTCCTATTGAGAAGCCAACAGACACTTAGAAAAAGGGACTGACTGCTTGAGGCTATCTTAATTCATGATTGGAACTTCAGGGATAGTCTACTAGCTGTCTAGGACACTTTTGTACCTGAGAATTATGGATTATTTTCCATTCATGGCATCAGCTGCCAACATACTTCTGTTGGATAAGTAAAAGTTGTTTGGCTGACTGATGGACTCCACTTGGTTTCCCCCGAAAGTACACTGAAGTTATCTACTATCTCCACTGTTTGATTTAACTAAGGGAACAACCATTTAGATAATCTCTTAGGTTGTTCAGCGATACAAGTTAGGATAAAGACACCTTCACTCTCTTAGAAAACTGAACTTCAACTTCCAGGTGTCAATATCTGCACATTCTGTCTCTTTATCTGGGCTAAATAAGGGGGTAGTGAATATACCCTCAGACTGGGGAAGTTCAGAGAAAAATACTTTAACTGTTAAAGTTTCTTTTTGCCATACTGGTTACAATCCCCCACTTGCTTTAGTCCAGCCCTCAGGGTGGAGGGGTGTGTAATCTGGCTATCTGTCTATTGTCAGATTGGTGAGTAGATTCCATCAAAGGTAGCTGAACCATAAGCAAAGGAAGCTTGAGCCAGGAAAAATATCACTCACATTTGTGAGGCCAAAAGCAGCAAACAAACCTATGAAAAAAATGTTCAACATTACTGGTCATTCGACCAGATGAAAACAACACTGAGATTCCACCTCACCTGATAAGGAATGGCTGCTATCAAAAAAATCAACCAAAGGGCCAGGGATTTAGCTCAGTGGTTCGGTGGCCTGCTTTGCAAGCGCAAGGACCTGAGTTCAATCCTGGTACCAAAAAAAAAAAAAAAAGAAAAGAAAAGAAAAGAAATGAACCAATAACAAAGGTTGGCATGGTTTTGGGGGAAAAGGAACCCTTCTACATTGTTGGTGGGAGTGCAGACTGGTGCAGTGGAAATCAGTATGCAGATACCTTAAACAACTAGGATTAGAGGTCCCATTTAACCCAGCGATCCCTCTGCTGGGTATCTTTCCAAAAGAATTAAAAGAATCACACCACAGTGATATATGCACATCTATGTTTATAGCGGCACAGTTTGTAATAGCTAAAACTTGGAAATAGTCAAATTGCCTATCAACTGGAGACTAGATAAAGATGTGGGGTTTTTTTTTCCCCTAAAACGGAGTACTACTCAGCCATAAAGAACGAGAAACTAGAGACATTTATAGCTAAGTGCATGCACATTGAGGCCATACTCCTGAGTGAAATCAACAGAACACACATGTGTAAGTACCAAATAGTTTCTCTGGTGTGAAAATCTAAAAGTATAAATAGGGATCAAAATAATTGATGCTGTGTAATAGGAAAAGGTCTAAAGGTGTATGGTAAGTGTGAGAGCAGTAAGGGAAAGGCAAGAAGGGAAAAGAAAAAATATGAGAAAAGAAAAAAATGGAAACAACACATTATTGTTTCAGCAGAGCAGAGCAGCTCAGTGCTATAGCCAAGTGTTACAACTCAGTGTTTGCAGCCAAATGCCACAGCTGTGAGGCACAGCTGAGCTTTATAGCTCAGTGTGGTGGCTCTGGAATACAACTCTTATAATTTGAAGACTCAAGAATCTGATGGTCAATTGAAGAGGTAGACAAAAAACTTTATTATACCGGCGAGCCCCCAGCAGGTTCAGAGGAGTCTGAATGCTCTACTAGAAATGAGAGCTTCCTTTTATAGGGATCGACAGGGCAGGCTAGCGTACTCAAGGAAGCAGGAGGTAGAGTCGAAGGACGTTCCTGAAACACATGCCATGTGAGCACGCTCACTGAAGCAGGGGGCAGAGTTAACCACAGAACATTCCTGAGTGGGGGTGGTGCTTAACAGAAGTTTTCTGAGAAGGGGTAGAACCTGACAGAACATTCCTGAAAGGTCACACCATTCAAACAGTCACAAATCATGTTGATACAATGGGCAGGAGTGCTGCCCAGAACCCAAACTGAGCAGTTATAGAACATTCTAAGGGGGACAGAGCTTATAGAACCTTCCTGTGAGGGGGCAGAGTTTAAGAGGACATTCCTTAAAGGTCAGACAGTTCAAACAGCTGCAAAACATTTTGATATATTGGGTAGGAGCACAGCAGCACAAACTTACATTTATAAAACAAAACATTCTGTGAAAAAAAAATTGAGGCATGGCAAGGGCTTATCTTATTATATAGCACTTTTCTATCATTATTATTAAAGTGATAGAGTGATGATTCACAGTAAGATAGGCCCTTGCCTTTCCCTTGCCTTGCTTCTGTGTGGTTTTCTTTTCTCCACAAAATGTTTTGTTCCAGAAATGTAACAGTTTGTGCTGCTGGGCAGTTCCTGCCCAAAGTATCAAAATGTTTTGTGACTATTTGAACTGTTTGACCTTTCAGGAATGTTCTGTTAAACTCTGTCCCCTTGCAAGATGTTCTGGAACTCCTCCCCTCTGCTTCTGTGAGCACACTCACCTACCCTGTTTATCCCTATATAAGGAGGCTCTCATTTCTGGTAAAAGCGCTCAGACTTTGGAGTTTGAATTGCCCTGAGCCCATTGGCATAATAAAGGTTTTTTCTCCACCTCTTCAACCTTCAGATTTCAATTCTTCAAATTTCGAGAGTTGCCACACTGAGCTGTAAAGCTCAGCTGTGCCTCAGAGCTGTAGCACTTGTCTGTGATACTGGATTGTAACACTTCGCTATCGCGTTGAACTCCTCTGCTTTGCCACAACAATGACTACCATTTATAACATCTCAATGAATTTATACTTTCAACACAAATGGTGTTTTCATTTTAGGAAGTCTAAATGTCCTGAGTGCCTATATATATTCCGATTGTACACCTATGGAATAAAGTTCTGTTTTGTTCTGCTTTGAGACAGGTCTTGGTGTGTAGTCCAGGCTGGCCTTGAACTCCTGCCTCAGTTTTGCTAAGTGTAAGGATGAAATAAGCTATTGAAATATACCATATAGTCTTCTCAGAATACTGATTAAAGGGAGGAAATATAAATTTTCTCAAATGCTAAGAATATATCACATAATACAGTACTTATTATGATCATGTTTGGGCATAGATATTGTCAGTATTCATTTTCTTGCCTTTTAGCTCTGAATCCTTCCTTCATTGTTTGCCCTATGAAAATTCGGATGGGCCCTTTAAAAAAATGTTTGTTTTGGTTTAGTTTTATTTTGAGACAGGGTCTCACTATGTAGTTCAAGCTGACCTTGAACTCACAGCCGTCCTCCAGCCTCAGCCTCCTCAGTACTGAGATTATAGACATGCACCAAAACACCCAGTTAGTCCCTTTAAAATTTATTCTTTATCAGCTTGCATATTGTTAAGCAGTGTCAATATTAGACACTGGAGAAGCAGGAGAAATGGTTTTCATCTGGAGTTTAGTCGTTTGAGCAGCAAATTCCTGCAACATGCATAGCTCTTATAGTGCTACAGGCTCACCAACACCCAAGCTCCCATGGCAGGGATGATTTTTGTCGTGGAAGGTTTTCCATCAGGTGCCTCTCTCAAAACAGCTTTCCTGGGAAGTCTGCTTTCCAGAGAGTGTGCTCAGTGCTGTATCCCAGCAGCTTCTTTGCCACCCAGGGAGCTATAGTCATTCTCTCTAACAAGGTCTGGATCTCAGTCCTTAGGGTTGGAGGGTGTTATAGTTTATTATATTTTTTTCTCTTTTTTTGAGACAAGATCTCTCCGTGTAGTTTAGGCTGTCCTTGAATTCACTAGGTCACCCAGGCTGGCCTTGAACTTGCTGCAATTCTCCTGCCTCAGTCTCCTGAGTGCTGGGATTACAGGTGTGTACCACCACACTCAGTGAAGTTGTTATGCTTTAGATCAAAAATGTCCTGGACCAGGGATTTAGCTCAGTGGTTCTGCTGCCTGCCTCGAGAGTGCGAGGTCCGGAGTTCAATATCCTGTATCCCCCCCAAAAAAGAGTCAAAAGTTTCATATGCTCTAAGAACAGGCCTATTCAGAAAAGGCAGGTCACTGCAGATGTGACTTAGAAGGGTATATAGTCTAGTCCCTGGCTCCTGTCTTCTGTCTTTTCCTCCCTGCTTCCTGGACTCCATGGTTTGAACAGTTTTCCTTTGTCATGCCCTTCCACCATGCCAGGTCTCTTTGCAGTCAAGGAACCATGGGCTGAACACTCTGAACCCTGAGCCAAATAAATGTCTCCTCCTTTAGGCTGTGGGCGTTGTGTATTTTGTCCCAGGGATGGAAAAGTGACTAAGACAGAGGTACATCCTTGGGTAGGAGGATTCTCTTTGAATTTTATTCTTCAGCCTGAGGGGTAGTGGCTGTTTTGTAGAACTGTTTATAGCGCCTCACATGATTTTTTTTTTATTTTTTTGATTTTATTTTATCAAACTCAGTTCTTCGCACTTACAAGGCAGGCGGATGCACCACTGAGCTAAATTCCCGGCCCCACGTGATTATTTTTTCATAGCCAATCCCTCATTAGTCCATTCCTCTGTAATAGTAGTAATAATAGTGATGGTAATAGTTTAATCATAGTGTATACTAAATGTTTCCTTATTCAAACTACTATGAGGCTTATGTCTTCTGTTTGGACCAAACAGATTCAGATATAAAACATTATGTTCTATGTTCTAACTCTTGGCAGTATAGTAAGAATGTTTACAATAGCCCAGTTTTCCCACTTTGCTTTATTACTTCTTCTTCTTCTTCCTCTTCCTCCTCTTCCTCTTCTTCCTCTTCTCCTTCTCCTCCTCCTCCTCCTTTTTCTCCTCCTCCTTCTCCTCCTTCTTCTTCTTCCCAGGGATAGAACTCAGGACCTTGCTCTTGGGAGGCAGGCAGTGGCACCCCAGCCCTAAACTAGTTATTCTTTATACGCTGTATTTTATTTTCTAAAGGCTAAACTGGATTTAACTACAAATCTCCTATGTGCCAGGTTCTATTACAGTACCTGTGGATATGATAGAATTTTTTTTAAAGGTGAGAAGTCACTGTTCTCTGAAGTTTTTTAATTTTGTTCTTCTTCTTCTGGGATCGAATTGGTGCTTGAGAGGCGGACAGCAGAACCACTGAGCTAAATCCCTGGCCCATTTGAAGTTTTCATTTTAGTAGAGGAGAGAAAAGAAGGAAAATAATTAAAATATGTGCAATGATTAATAGTGATTAGTTTTAAGGACTGAGCAAAAACAGTATAGGGACAGGAGATATAGAACAATATGCACACGTTAGCTGAAGGAAAGACCTACTGGTATGAAGACTTTACCGAGACTGGGGGTTTTGAGTAAAGAGCAGAAGACAAGGAGGGAATTTGCCATGTATCTATCTAGGGAAGAGTATTCTAGGCAGAGGGAACAACAGAGACAGACCCTGAGGAAGGAGAAGGCCCGTGTGTTAGATAGAGCACCTGAGGACGCCTCTGTGGCTGAAACGAAGGTCATGGTGGTGAAGGGGACAATGCCGGAGCTGAGAGATGACAGAGTAAACGGAAGTGATGAGATGACGGTGGGCCTTGTAGGTTATAGGACTGACTTTTGCTTTTCTTCTGAGTGAGACAGAAAACTGTTACCACCGCCACCATCCATGCACTGTTATTTTATAGTAGTACTAGTAGTACCCAGACTCTTTGTGCTGAGCTACATCCCAGGCTTTTCCTATTTCTAAATTTTACCTTTTGAGGCGGGTACTGGGGATCAAACTCACTCAGGACCTTGTACTTATGAGGCAGGCACTGGAACCTCTGAGCTAAATCCCCAGCCCTGTTTTTAAATTTTAAAGCAAAGTCTTACTAAGTTTCTAAATTGCCCAGGCTGGGGCTTGAACTTGTGATCCTCACGCCTTAGCCTCCCAGAGTGCTGGGATTACAGGTGTGTGCCACCACACTAGGCTGATGCAGTGTTATTCTAAGTGCTATTATTTATGCTTGAAAAATATTAATTACTAAAATAATAGGGCCAGGCATAGTGATGCACACCTGCAAATCCAGAACTTGGGAACCTGAGGCATGAGAGTCATTAGTTCAAGGCCAGCCTGTGTTACATAGCAAGTTCCAGTCTGACCTGGAATATGCAACAAGACCCTGTCGTACAATCCCTTATCTTATCCCATCCCCAAACAAAAAACAAAACAAAACTGGGCTGGGGATTTAGCTCAGTGGCACAGCACCTGACTCACAAATGCAAGGTCCTGAGTTCAATCCCCATTATCACAAAAAAAAAAAAACAAAACAAAACAAAAAAACCTTGGCATTCTGAAATAATAACAAAAAAGAAAAGGACTGGGGATTTAGCTCAGTGGTTCCTCTGCCTACCTCACAAGTGCAAGGTCCTGAGTTTGATCCCTGGTACCAAAAAAAAAAAAAAAAAAAAAAAAAATCCTTTTGAGATTCTTTTGGTAAATAATCCTCACCTAGAATATGGGATATAGAATTTTATTAACAATGTAAAATTTAATGTACTGTATTCTACTGTATATATAATGTTATTTATATGAGCTTTTTTTGCTTGTTTGTTTTTGGGTTTTTTTTGAGACAGTATTTCTTTATAGTCCAGGCTGGCCTTGAACTGCCTGTGTTGTTCAACAGTCTGGCCTCAGACTTGTTGATCCTCCTGTCTCAGTCTCCTGAGTGCTCAGATTATAGTTGTGGGCCTCCATGCCTGGCCAAATGAACATCTTTTTTTTTGGTTTTTTGAGACAGGGTCTCACTGTACAGTTGCAACTGACCTGGAACTCAATATGTAGCCCAGGTTGGTCTTGAACTCACAGAGATCCTCCTGCCTCAGCTTCCCGAGTGCTGGGATTACAGGCAGGCATAAACACACCTAGCTTCTGTTCTGTTCTTTATAATTTCCTTTTTTGTACTAGTTTTAGATTTGGATTGTTCTTGTTTTTCTAGGATCTTAAAGTGCATCATTATGTCATTTATTTGGGCTTGCTGTTTTTCTGGTATAGTTTTACAGCTACAAACTTCCCTCTTAAGAGTGTTTCATGGGTTGGAGATTTAGCTCAGGGTTCTGCTCCCTGCCTCACAAACATAAGGTCATGAGTTTGGTCCCCATTACAAAAAAAAAAAAAAAAAAAAAAAAAAGTGCTTTCATTGTGTCCCATAGGTTCTGGTATGTTGTGCTGGCATTTTTTGTTTGATTCTAGGAACTATCTTATTTGTTCCTTGATTTCTTTGGTGACTCCTTGAACTTCAAGAGTGTATGTTTTAATCTCCATATGGTTGCATAATTTTTGTAGTTTCTTTTGTTTTTGATTTGTAGCCTCATTGCACTATGATCTGATAATATGGATGGGAAAACTTCAACTATTTTGTATGTATGGGCTATTATGTCATCTACTTTGGAGAGTATTCCATGTGTTGTGAAGAAGAATGTGTATTCTGTTGTTGCTGGGAAGAACATTGTAGTAAAGTCCCGATTTACAAATGAGTTCCAATCTAAGAGAATTGTTAATTAACCCATTTTTTGTTTTCTATAGTTAAATTCTTTCCCCATACTTGAAGTTTTTGCTATTATTTCTGTAAACCAGTTTTTTATGCCATTCATGCTGTCTTCTGATTTTTCAATAATTCCAATTAATTTTAAATTAGTCTTTTTTGCATAATTTAGTAGCTATTGGATCTATTTTCCATGTTGTCTTATTGTGTTTAAGGTACCTCTGACTATATGGTCATCTGCATCAATCCTTTCTAGTTCTGAAACTGTTTCTCGTTGGTCACTTCTGCTGCTCATGCTTTCAATAGAATTTTTGTTGCCTGGATTCCTATTTAGTAGCTTTTCAAGGACTTTTAATTCTTTGCTAAACTGGTCTTCATATTTTAAATCATTTTGTTTAACTTGGCTAGCTTTTTATATGTGTCTTTTTTGAGCTCACTGAGCACCTTATTGATGTTTCTTTCTTTTTGTCTCCTCTTTCCACACTTCATATACTTCAGATTCTTTTCCTTCCCATCAATGCCCTGTGGATCAGCTTTGAAGGAGTTGGGAGATTTGGGAGGCATTTTGTTCCCTTAGTCTCTATTGGGTTTGTGTGCATGCGTGTGTGTGTGTGTGTGTGTGTGTGCATGTGTGCGGGCTCGCACGCGTGTGCTAGGGGTCATAGGTCAATTATAATGCAAAGACTTTGTTGCTAGTATGGAGATTTCTTTAGTTAGTGTCTGCTTTCCAGTGATGTGCTCTAGATATAATTATCTACAGGCCTTAGCCATTTTCCCAAGGTCTGACCATCTTCAATAATTTGAATGGGGGTTGGTGCAGTGTAATTGGTCCAGCACTCAGCTCTCTGGAAATGAATTGCAGCATTGAAAAACAATACATTGGCATGCAGTAAAAACAGGTGTTATAGTCAGGGTTTTCACAAGAGAATGCATTTAATATAGAACACATGGTTTATGGGATTATTTTATGATATTTACCCAAAAAGTCAAATACAAAGCAGTGTAAGTGACTTACCACACACTAGTGGCCAAAGAATACAACCAAGGGCCTGGATTCTACAGCAATGCCCCACTCAAGTCCAGCTTAGACTCCAAGGCAATGTCCTCGTTGAGTCCAGCCAGTGGCCTATGGCCCACAGCAATGTCTCATGCTTATCAGTATTGTGGATCTGTACCCAGAAGGCCCAAAGACCAGTGGTGGAAGCCAGAAAACCTACGCTGGTGAGATGAAGGATTTGTGCCACCAAGCTGAGGGAACTACACTAGAGTTAGGAAGTGATCCTCACAGTGAAAATCAGAGCTCCCCTGACAAGAACAGCAGCCGGGCCAGGGATTTAGCTCAGCGGTTCGGTGGCCTGCCTTGCAAGTGCAAGGACCCGAGTTCAATCCCCGGTACCCCCCGCCCAAAAAAATCCCCAGTGACAGCAAGGCCCCAGGTTCCTCCTCTGATGAGAACAACCTGGTTTGCATCAGGAAAACCATTCCCAGCAAGCTTCTCCTAGAAAATCAACAGCCTAGGGCCTGGGACTTACCTCAGTGGTGTGGTTGCCTGTGTCCAGTACGAAAGAAAGAAAGAAAAGAAAGAAAATCAACAGCCTACAATCTTCCCCTGCAGTTCTCCTTTTATGGCTATTGGCAACAATCCTCAGGTGAATCTTCCATGCCCAGACCATGTTGATTCAGTTCAGCTGGGCGTTACATCTTGACCATTGGTTAATCCACCACAACCAGCTAATAGCAACAATCATGTCACCCAAGCAATAGCAACAGAATCAGCAACAATAAGAGTCATAGTCAAGGGCCGGGATTTAGCTCAGTGGTTCCGCCACCTACCTTGCAAGTGCAAGGACCCCAGTTCAATGCCAGGTACCAAAAAAAAAAAAAAAAAAAAAAAAAAAAGAGTCACGGTCAAACTGAATATCGACATACCATAAAAAACAAATAAAATATGCTACTGTACCACCCTTAACAGTAGAAATGAGATCTATAGTTATAATATAGACACAAGGCAAACCAAATACAGTAAAATCTTGCTTTGTAAGCCTAAATTATCCCAGAAACATGCTTGTAATCCAAATCACTTTTATATGAAAGAAAATTTCATAATAATGGAAACTCTGATAATTTGTTCCCCCCAAAAAAACATGATTACAATACCATATTTTAATATGAAATAATGAAGAAAATACAAACTATAAAGAAAAATAAATTAACTTGCACTTACCTTTGAAAAACATTCATGGTGTGAGGAGACGAGAGAAGAGGGTTATTGTACAGGACAACTTTCAAGATAAATAATAGAATCACCGATGTCTACTGGCTCAATGGAATTTTTTCTTTTCTTTTTTTTTGTGTGCAACTTTAACAGGGAACCTATTCAATAGCATTTGCTTTTGCATCCTTTTGAGGATTTTGCAGAAATATGACATTTCACCGTTTTTTTTTTCTTGGTACTGGAAATTGAACTCAGGACCTTGAATTTGTCAGGCAGGCACACTGCCACTGAGCTACATCCCCGACCCTTGCATTGTTGTTAAACAGATTTATCTCTCTCACTGCTACAGCCTTATTAGGGTGGTGCTTTTCTGCAAACTTTTGCACTATTTCCCAAATTTACAAGTCTCTAATCTCATTTGAAGTGATTCCTTTGCTTTTTCTCCTCCTTCTCTGTAAAATGAGATTTCTCTTGCTGTTGAGAGATGATTGTCCCCATCCCACAGTGAGAGAGAGAAACATTGCCTCAATTGTGATCATGTAACGCTTGCTGTCATGTACTACTCATATTGCAAGACATTGTTCATTTATCAAATTAAAATTTATTAGAAATGTTTCCTCATCTTGCAGAACACTCACTGAACAAGTCACTCGTAATTCAAGACTTTACTGTATTGGCTAACAGTAAATATCTACTAAATGCAAAAGTAAGCTATCATTAACAATAGAACAGACTTCCACCGTAATAGCTTAGAGTCTAAAGATTGATTATATATAAAGATTAACAAATTCTTCAGCGGTTCAGTCGCCTGCCTTGCAAAGCGCAAGGATCCAAATTCAATCTCCGGCACCAAAAAAAAAAAAGAGATTAACAAATTCTTATCTAAATATCTAAAGATTAACAAAATTAGTAGTAATGCTAGTAAAGACAAAGGGTGTGGTGAAGGAGAAAATGAAAGAAGATTTGAAAAATAAAGAAAAGGAAGATGAGGAGAGAAAAGTGAGGATACTATTAAGGAGTAGGTGACACTAGAATTAGATAAAATTACCAGAAATGAACATACAAGAAAAAAAGAAAAAAGAAATAAACAGGAAAAAATTTTTAGAAGGAAGGGGAAGCTGGGGATTTAGCTCAGTGGTTCTGCAGCCTGCTTTGTGAGTGCAAAGTCCCGAGTTTGATCCCCAGTACCAAAATAACTAACTAACTAAATAAATAAGTGGGGGGAGATAAAAGAAAAAACCCAACCTCCCTAAAAAGAGACAGATATAAGTCTTTAAAAATTCTTCCTTTTTTTCTTCTTTCTTTGTTTCTTTTGGTTTTGTTGTTGTTGCTAGTTTTTTTTTAAGGTTTTACTGTGCAGCCGAAGCTGACCTTGAATTGTGGCTGCCTCAGCTTCCAGAGTGCTGGGATTACAGATATGTGCCACCACACCCGGGTTTCATGTTTTTGAATGGGCAGCTTCTTTCCAGCTCTGCAGAATTGGAATCCACCAGATACAGGGGAAGTATGGTGAGACCTGATCTGTCTCCATGGCTAGTATTTTTGTGTGAGAATGCTGAATCCTGCCCCACCTTTCCTGCTGGGAATGTTTGGTCAATGGAGCCCACTCTAGGACTACAGTCAGTCCAGCCACTCCCAGTTTTCATGTCTCTCTGAGATCCCCAAGTCCCTTTTCTCTGCCTAGCTTTCCAGAGTGCGGGTTTGTGAGGTACCCTCATGCTCCATATACCCTAGTACGTGGCAACTGTCCAAACCAAGGTACAACCCTAATCATGCAGGCAGATGGGAAATCAAACAGACCACTGAGATCTGTGTTGGATGTGGCAGCAGGGCAGTGGAGGGGAGTGGAGCAATCTGCTGGACTTAAAGCCAACTTTTAGGTGCAGCCCTCTCACTATGTAGTTGAGAATGACCTGGAACTCACTATGTAGCCCAGGCTGGTCTCAAACTCCCAGCGATCCTCCTGCCTCAGCCTCCCTAGTGCTGGGATTACAGGCATGCGCTACCATGCCTGGCTCCCTGTATCTACTTTCTTTCTTCAGTCTTTTTCTATCTATGAAGCCAAGCTCCTCAAGCATCAGGACACTTATTCTGTTTTCAAAATAAGGAGTTGCTCTATTCTGGAATTGCTGATAAAGCCAATTAGAGTTTTAAACTAATTTTCTTTAAATCATTTCACGTGCCCCACCCAATACCAGGGATTGAACTCAGGACCTTGCTCAAGCAAGGCAGGCACAGTGCCACTGAGCTAAATCCCTGGCCCTTATTTTCCTTTTTTATGGTTTTTTGAGACAGGGTCTCACTATGTAGAGACTGACCTGGAACTCACTATGTAGCCCAGACTGGTCTCGAACTCACAGTGATCTTCCTGCCTCAGCCTCCCAAGTGCTGGGATTACAGGTGTGTGCCACCACACCTGGCTTTATTTTGCTTCTTGACACTCCTAAACATAAATACAATAGAAAAAAAAACTCAGCAAAGTAAATATGCATGATAACATAAAATTTAATCTTTGATTAAAAAAAGAAACCCAGAAAGCAAAAGGCAAACCACAAATTTAAAATCAGATTACAACATATATGACAGACTATATACCTAGTATAATTGTTCCTTACAGCTCAGTTAGAGAAAATATTGTTGAGTGTGTGTGTGTGTGTGTGTGTGTGTGTGTGTTTCTAAATAGCTGAAAAAAGCTGGGTGTGGGGGCACAAGTCTGTAATCTCAGCTACATCATGGGAGGCCAAGGCTGGAGGTTAGAGACTGAGGCCAGCCAGGGCCACATAGCAAGTTCAAGGCCAGCCTGGGGCAAACAAATAAGGTAAAAAGTATGGGAAAATAATTCACAAAAGAAATCAAAATTCGATAAACCAATTGTCAGTCTCACTAACATGGAAATGGAAATTCAAACTATGCTGATGTATCATTGCTCTCCAAAAGAAAATTTAGTGCTAGGCACGGTAGCACACACCCGTAAATCTAGCATTCAGGAGGCTGAGGCAGGAGGACTGAGAGTTGGAGGCCAGCCTGGACTACATAATGAGTACAACGTCAGTCTGAACTATGTAAGGAGACCCTGTCTCAAAAAACCAACCACCCCAAAAAAAGAGAGAGAAAATTTTATTTTTATTTATTTATTATTTTTTTGGTACCAGGGATTGAACTCAGGACCTTGCACTTGTGAAGCAGCCGGATGCACCACTGAGCTAAATCCCCAGAGAAAATTTTATTTTAAATTGTCTCCAGTCTGAGTAATTCTACTTCTAGGTCCTTATCCCCCAAATGAAAGAACTGCACAAATACGTATGTTCAAGGGTATTTATTGCAGCAATATTTCTGAAAACAATTTAAAATTCCAACAATAGAGATGGGTTTAAATAAAATGTGGAATATTCCATGGAATGATCTACAGCTATTCAAAGTCACGTTTTTGTAGAATACTTAATGATTTAGGAAATACTTAGGTTTAAAGTTTAAGGTTAAGAGTCAACAAAAGGCCAATAACATGTCAATAATAAGCCAGTACATATCAGTTATAACCAGCATTGTCAATGGCCTCAACTCACCAATCAAGAGAAACAGATTGGCAAAATGGAATAAGAAGCAAAATCCAATAATATGTTGTATACAAGAAACACACCTAGTGCAAAAAGAAGCCCATAGACTGAAAGTGAAAAGACAGAAAACAATTCTCCATGTGACAGGAGCTCCCCAAAAAAACAGGGGTAGCAATCTTATTTGCAGACAAAGTAAATTTCAAACCAAAACTGAATCTAGTATTATTGATGTAGGACAATACTGTACCATACCTCTATGAATGTAAAATATCTAGTACCTGCTTTATGATACATAGTAGGGACCGTGCTTTATCAGAGCTACATTTAATGATATTACTCTAGAATGTTCTCTTTCCAGATGATGATTAAGAGGCTAATAGAAAAAATGGTGCCAGGTACCACAGCAGCAACAGAACTTGGCTGTTGTCTGGGTATTATTCTTTTCTTTGGTTTTTTTTTTTTTAATGGAATGTGCTGAATATCTATAATTTTGTTCAGATGACTGCAGAACCTGGAAAAGCTGTTGCTGCTATCGATGCATAACATACTATTATTAGTCTTTATATATATATGTGCACACACACACACACATATATATATATATAAATTGAATTTTGGGAAACTTTAATGGTGCTGCCACTTTGGAAAAAGTCATCCCAATTTACTGTGTTGACTTGGCATTGTACAGAAATGGACAACCGTATTGGTCTAGAAAAGTTAATTTATTTTTATTTTTATTTTTTTCCCTGTGTACAGGAGTAACACATTGTACTAAATACGTAAGGTCATATCTACGTGGGTTTGATTACAGAAACTAATAAAGTATTCTCTAAATAATGAAAAAAGAATAAGATAAGACTACAAGAGCGAGAAGCAATTTAAATATGTTCAGGGACCATTTTCATCTCCAGAATTAAGGATTATTTTGATGTTACATCATTGCCTTTTCTCTTTTACTTTCCTTTTTAGTTTTATTTTAGGATTCCCTATTTTTTATGTTCATACAGAGATTCCTTTAACTGAAATACCAAATAGTTTCTTTGGTGTGAAAAACTATAATAGTACACAGGATCCTAATGAGACAATTAATAATGTGAAATAGGAAGTAAAGGGCTAAAGGTGTAAGGAAAGTGGGAAGGGTGGGGGAAAGGTAATAAGGGAGAGGAAAAAAATATGAAAAACTGAAAAAATGGAAATAAAGTGTTTGTAAATGGGGAGGGGAGGAGGGGGTGAAGGGAGGGCAGGGACAAGGGGAAAAATGAGAATCAAGACCTATTATGTAAAGGTACAGAATCCCAATGATGAATGTAATTGTATTGTATACCTAGATTGTACCAATAAACTCAATAAAAAGAAAAAAAAAAACACTAAAGTTTAAGGTTAAAATACTCCCCCCAAAACCAGTATATAAAACTGTACATAGAAACGATTCCAAAATTTAAAATACAAATACATATAGATACATATATACATATACTACAAGTAGAAAAATGAAAAAAAAAAATGTTAGCCCTAGTTATTTCTATTCAGTTGAATTAGAAGAGATTTTATTTTTGCATTTGAATTTTTCTGAATCTTTTGATTACTCACCAAATTAGGTATTACTTTCACATGTAGAAAAACAATAAATAAATGTTAACAAAAATAGTAATACAAAAGTCATATCGAGGAGGTTCCAAAGATGCAATAAACATTGCTTTTTTTTTTTGGTACCGGAGAATGAGGGTACTTGCTCTTGCAAGGCAGGCCACCAAACCGCTGAGCTAAATCCCCGGCAAAACATTGCATATTTTGAACATCCTTTGATTTACAAATGGCTAAATCTTCCAGCTAAAAAGTTTTTACTGCCAGTGGATGTGGTACTACTATTTTTTCCTTGACTGGATTTGGATGTGGGTTCCACCGTGATGTACTTGAGTTGGAAACCTCCTGCTGTTATTGAAGCATCACTCAGAAACTTCAAGGTCATGACGTTTCCTGTGGGGGAAGGGGTAAGCAAAAGAGCCAAGGTGTTACTTCCCTTTGATTTGCCTGACAATTCCAAGACTCATTCTCATAGGAGAATATAAGAAATCAAGAACAAAAATCCCAGAATTCAGGAGTGGATTATCAAATTTTAGAGTCTGGCTTCATTGCCAAGTGAGCATTTGAGCGACTTTTACATTTTTTCCCTGACCCGCCAATCCGTCCTTCAGGAAAATTTGTCTTTTCGTTTTAAAATTCTTTGGGATTAAGGATTAACTTTTGGGGTTAAGGGTGGTAGAGAACTTGGAAAACATGTTGAGGCCCTGGGTTTGATGCCTAACACTGTAAACAACAACGCCAAGGTTTTCTCTGTAGAAGGAAAACTCATAAAATTATAGAGGAATAGCAAGTAGTTCAAACCAGTGTGATGTGGATGGATTTTTTTTTTACTAAATTATGGGACCAACAAGCTTTATGTTTGTTAAGAAGCATATCTAGATTCCCCCCCTACTTCATACAGGGTACCTAAATGCATTTTACCTACATTTAAAGACTAAAATGTGCTAAAAATAAAAAGAACCTACTTAAGATAAAATATAAGAATATTTTTGTATTTGGGGAGAAGAAAAGGCCTTCTTCATTCAGAGCCCTAATCCAAAATTCAAAAATAAATAAAAATTGTAATATATATTAGATATGTTATATATATAGCTTTCTTTCATTTATTAACTCTCCGTTTATTAACTCATCAATTCCCACAGCAACACTATGAGGTGGATACTCATAGAAAGTTCATTCTAGGCTGGGGATTTAGCTCAGTGGTTCGGTGGCCTGCCTTGCAAGCACAAGGACCCGAGTTCGATAAAAAAAAAAAAAAAAAAAAAAAAAAAAAAAAAAAAAGAGCTTGAGGCACAGGGAGACAAGGTGTCTTCCCCAAAGCCACAGAGCTAGCAAGGCTGGGGCTGATTTGATCACTCCTCAGTAAATTTTCTGTTTTTCTACAGTACTGGGGATTGAACCTGGACATACTCTACCACTGAATTGCATCTCCAGCCCTTTTGTTTTGTTTTGAAGCGGGGTCTTGCTAAATTGCCCAGACTGGCTTCATAGTAAAGATTCTCCTTGCCTTAGCTTTCCCAGTACTATAGCTGGTTCACAGGTCTGTGCCAAGTAGCCTGGTTGCAAACGTCTATTTTATTGTATTTTAATTTAT
>NW_022900941.1:32511743-32515259 GCF_012274545.1 Fukomys damarensis | reverse complement strand
GTACCAGGGATTGAACTCAGGTCCTTGTGCTTGCAAGGCAGGCCACCGAACCGCTGAGCTAAATCCCCAGCCCCGTAAACTGTCTATTTTAGACAAAACAAGGAATGTGTCAAACTTCAGCCAACCTTTGGATTCCTACCTTCTCTCTCTCTCTCCCTCCCTCCCTCCTCCCCTTTCCATTTTGTTTTCTCGCTATAGTTTAAACTGGCCTTGAACTTGCTGCAATGCTCCTGCCTCAGGCATCCAAGTGCCCTACCACACCTGGCTGTTTTTAAAAATAGAATTCTTATTATAACAGTTAAGTTAGTTAAAAATATTACAGGCAGTCAGACAGGGCTGGGCCCTCGAAGAAGTCAGTGCAGAAGATAAGAACACGTTGCAACTGTGGATGGAGGTGGAGGCCCATTGGTTAAAAGTCAGACTTCAAGACAAAGATGAGATGACTACACATACTTCTCCAAGGGATGAATAGCAGTAGTCGATATTCTAAATAGTCATCAATCACCTGGTGACCAAGACCTTAACCTATCCCTTCCAGGAAAAATCCTTATTCCTTCCATATATGCCTGCTACGTGACTTCCTTCCTCATTGGATCAGTATTACCTAAGTGACTATACTCGTAATCTTATTAGTTGACTATAGTTTTGTCCCACCTTATACCCTCTTCACCTCGAGGTTTTGCTCTACAGAACTCCCTTTCAGGAAGAAAGGAAGGGACAAGAAGAAAGAAAGAAAGAAGAAAGAAAGAAAGAAAGAAAGAAAGAAAGAAAGAAAGAAAGAAAGAAAGAAAGAGAAAGAAAGAAAGAGAAAAAGAAAGAAAGAAAGAAAGAAAGAAGAAAGAAAGAAGAAAGAAAGAAAGAAAGAAAGAAAGAAAGAAAGAAAGAGAAAGAAAGAAAGAGAAAAAGAAAGAAAGAAAGAAAGAAAGAAGAAAGAAAGAAAAGAAAGAAAGAAGGAAAGAAGGAAAGAAGGAAAGAAGGAAAGAAAGAGAAAGAGAGAAAACAGGAAAAAATGGAAACGAAGCTTTTGCACACAGGGAGGGGAGGGGGCTTGAGGGGGAGAATGGAGTTAAATTAAATTAAATTTTTAAACAAAAAAAAAAACCCAAATAAAACTTTTTGGGGGTTTTTTGAGACAGGGTCTCACTATGTAGTTGAGACTGACCTGAAACTCACTATGTAGCCCAGGCTGATCTCAAACTCACAGAGATCCTCCTGCCTCAGCCTCCTGAGTACTGGGATTACAGGCGTGTGCCACCACACCCGGCAAAAAAAATTTTTTTTTAAAAAAGCTGCCTTGAGAACCGTGGTCCAGGAGCAACCCACTTCCCAGGCTCCCTTCTGTCTCTTTCAGACAAAAGCTCTTTCTCTCAATGAGTATTTTCTATTCTTAACCTCTGTTCCTAGAATCCATTCTTTGATTTTAGAGAACATGAACTCTGGCAGGTGAGAGTTATAATATTTTCCTTATGTTATCTGGAGGTCCGTATGTCATCCCTGTATCATATGCCCATACTGTCTAGCTCTATGGTGGCTTCTTTTCAAACTTTCTGTTAACAAAGAATAGATTCTCAAGGAAAGAAAAATAATTGAGTGAAAGGTTTAACTGGTTACCCTTGCTGGAAAGGGCATAACAGAGTAATGAATTAGTAAGGTTTAAGCATTAGTCATTGAAGAATAGCACAGAAAGTTCTACACTGTGTAATAAATAATATTCAACAAATTAGAATGGAGTGCACTGCAGAGCTGGGTGTGAGAGTAAATGAACTATTAGTGTCCATTTAAAGACCAAGAATTACAATTCAAAGTGACTTTTTTGTGCTCAGTAGAAGTACAGTATTATGATAATTTTATCACCTGGAGGCAAAATAGAGAACAGAAGAATGCCAGTGTTAAGAGCTGATGATAAAAATAAAAGGAAAAAATTAAGACATCTAATAAAATTAAGGTTTACAGCTAGAAAATCTCATTTTGGGATGATTCTCAAATACTGGCCCGGGCTGGGGATTTAGCTCAGTGGTTTTGCCGCCTGTCTTGCAAGCACAAGGGCCAGAGTTGACTCCCAGAACCAAAAAAAAATGAAAAGAAAGAAAAAGAAAAAACAAAAAAAAATACTGGCCCCCTCAAGCCTGGCTTTAGAACAAAACAGTTTTAGGAGGGGAGAGATTTTGAAGACATTACCTATTATATCTAGACTTTGAAGCTTTACTTTAGAAATTAGCATATTAAAAGTTCCCTGTGGTCTTCCCATAAAGAAACCTGTTTAACATTGTTTAACTTAATTTTTCCCAAATTTATTTGACCTAGAACCCTTTTCTTATGTAACACTTATTTAAACTATAATCACAGAACAAGCTCAATGTGGCAGTTTATTCTTGCAATCCCAAAACTCTGGAGACTGAGGCAGGAGGATAGTTGTGAATTAGGCCAGCCTGTGCTACATAGGGAGTTCAAGGCCAGCCTGGACTACATAAGGAGACCCTGCCTCAAAAAGAAAGAAACAAACAAAAACCCTCACAAAACACTCTCTGAGAAATGACAATTTTAATTTTTTAGTGACTATTTTTTTTCTTTTTTTCTGGAGATCGAATCCAGTACTCTACCACTGAGCTACATCCCAGGCCCTCCTACCACCACGGGCCACTTTTTTTGGAGACAGTTGCCTAAGGCTGGCTTCAAACTTGTGATTCTCCTACCTCAGACTCCCCAGTACTTGGTATTTCAGGTATGTGCCACCAGGATAGGCTGTCAGAAGATATTTTTAACATGTTTATTACTTCAGCCTCTTATCACTGAACAATTTTGGTCTATTTATTTATTTATTTAGAGGTACCGGGGATTGAACTCAGGACCTTGTGCTTGCAAGGCAGTTGGCGGCACCACTGAGCTAAATCCCCAGCCCTTATTTATTGTTTTTTGGGGGTACTGTTGATTACATTCAGGGCCTCCTGTGAGCTAGGTAAACAATCATTGAGCTATTGTCTAACCCTTTATTTTATTTTATTTCATTTTTTGGTACCAGGGATTGAACTCCAGTCCTTGCGCTTGCAAGGCAGGCCACCGAACCGCTGAGCTAAATCCCCGGCCCTATTTTTAATTTAATTTTATTATATATATATATATATTTGAGACAGGATCTCACTAAATTGCCCAGGCTGGACTGGAATTTGCAATCAGCCTCTTAAGTAGGTGCGATCACAGGAGCACATCATGATGCCCAATTTATTTTATGATTTTTATTTTTTATGGCACTTGGGATGTGTGGCCCTAGGGTCCTGTGCACGCTAGTCTCGTGCTCTCCCCCTGGGCTACACCTGACTGCAACTGAACAGGGAATGTGTTTCTCTGCAGTTAAAAGTCAAACTTACTGGTGGAAAAATTTTCCCTCATTGCTTCACCTGTCGGGCTTCCGGACACCTCCTCTCAAGCATCTCAGGAATTTTCTTTGTTCTCAGTTTTATTACTTCAATCTCCTGCTGAATGTAAATGAGATGTGGCTCTGTGCACGGAGCTTGCTGT
>NW_022900941.1:32509879-32511690 GCF_012274545.1 Fukomys damarensis | reverse complement strand
ATATATTTTGGGGGTGGGTACTGGGAATCTAACTCAGGGCCTTGTGCTTGCGAGGCAGGCAGTGGAACCACTGAACTAAATCCCTGGCCCTGTAATATCTGATAACCAGTGAATTTACTGGGCCCAAAAGACTTGTGTTCTATGTAACCAACGCAAAGGGCTTAACTCCTGTAAATCCACCTCCTTGAGAGTATAATCTGCCCTGCTCAACCCTAAAGGGGGTCAGTCTCCATGGAGAAGTCTCAGACTGATCCGCTGGTGTTAAAAATAAAACTGTACACTTTGCCTCTGAAACTTTTGGGTATGGCTTCCATCCTCCTGTTCTACCTGCCTGTACGTTCTGGCTGGCATTTTGCTGCACACTTCCTGGAGGTCATGAACATAGCAGTACAGGTGGATGTGCAGATCCAAGATGCTCATGCATTTCCTGCACACAAGGAGGGTCTGTCCATAGCTAGTGAGAGGACTTGGAATAAAGCCTCCAGTACAGGTGAAGAATTCTTGGCATTTTGCAAGCTAATAAGCGGCGTCTAGCTTTAGTCCTCTCAACTTTATTATCTTTTTTTTCTTTTTTTTTTGGTACCGGGGATTGAACTCTGGTCCTTGTGCTTGCAAGGCAGGCCACGGAACTGCTGAGCTAAATCCCTGGACCTCTCAACTTTAAAAAATGAATGATAGTCAAGTGAATCATGGCCAGTAGGAGGTCCTCACTCGGGTGCTGTGAGAAAACAAATCCAAATTTAGTTCCTCCATTTGGAAGCTTACCTGTGCTGATGATGTCTTCCGGAAGTTCATCCCCACAGTATCTGAAAGGGAATTTGTAGAAAAGAGAGGTTACGGGAAGATAGGATACAGCTCTTCAAGTGGATCCTACTGATAGTAAAATGCTCTCTTTTAAGTAATGACCCATTTTTCTATTCTGTTTTTTTGGTACTGGGGATTGAACTGAGGACCTTGCGATTGTGAGGCAGGTAGCAGAACCACTGAGCTAAATCCCCTGTCCTCATTTTTCTATTCTTTTAAAAAAGTTTTGTTTTTTTTTAAGCTTGGATTTGTAAGGAAGAAGGTTTGAAACAAAGTTTGTTAGGGCCACGGATTTAGCTCAGTGGTGTCGCCACCTGCATCTCAAGTGCAAGGACCCAAGTTTGATCCCCAGTACCAAAAACAAACCAAAAAAAAAGAAACAAAGTTTGTTATCAATATTACACTTTCAAGAATAGATTTTTGACAATTCTAGTTTGTGTACCAGAAAAGTACATTTGTGTAGTAGATAATTCAACTAACTTGGATATATAAACATTTATTCCTAATTTTTTTATAAAGTTTTCCCTGTAGATAAAGAAAAATGGGTGTATGGTTGATAGTATTCATATATTATAAGATTGATTTAAATTTAGAAAAAATTTCAGAAGACCTTTGATTTTTTTCTGCATCATGATAATTCACAATATAAAAACAAAGATTTTGCTAAGTTTCTCAAAATATAATTTATTTCAAAGGAGGGAAAATTATTATAAAGAAAAACTATATAATATAAATCTAATAAATAATAATAAATAGCAATAATAGACAATAATAAATAAAAATAATAGTTTGTCATTTTCTCTGGAGCTGTAATTGATTTCAGAAATTAAGTTTAGAATAAAAATGTCTTTTTTTTTTTAGGCAGTGTCTCCCTTTGTAGTTCAGGCTGGCCCTGAACTCATTATGTAGCCCAGGCTGGTCTCAAAACTATTGCGATCCTCTTGCCTCAGCCTCCCAAGCCAGGTTTAAAAATGTCTTCTTAATTCCCAAGATAGGACACATCTTTT
>NW_022900941.1:32506527-32509833 GCF_012274545.1 Fukomys damarensis | reverse complement strand
TTTTTTGGTACTGGGGATCAAACTCGGGTCCTTGCATTTGCCAGGCAGGCACTGGAACCACTGAGCTGAATCCCAGGCCCAGGAGACACATCCTTTTAAAAAAAGATAAAATAAATCCAAAAAACTCATTTGTCACTCCAACCCTACTTTATGTGTTTTTCAATATATTTTAGAAACTATTTGTGTTTTTTCTACAGTAGTTTATCAGCCAAAGAACAAAACAAAACATTGCTATTTATGTGTATAAAAAATATCTATTTTTCTTTGTGTTTTAGTTACACATTTCAAAATCTACTTAAATGTTGGGCATGGTAGTGCACACCTGTAATCCCAGCACTCAGGAGGCTGGGGCAGGAGGACTGGCATGAGTTTGAGACCAGCCTGGGTAAACAGTGGCTTCAAGGCCAGCCTGAACACATAGTGAGAATCTATCTCAAACAAAATAAACAAATGAAAAAGTATATACTCAATGCAACCAGACATGGTGGCACATGTCTGTGATCTTAGCACTTGTAAGGTTGAGGCAGGAGGATCAAGGATTGCAAATTTGAGGGCAGCTTGAGCTACATAGTGAGACCCTGTCTCAAAATATCTTAAAAATAAAAGATATCCATTGTATATTTAGCTAAATTGTGTGAGAGAAAGGACGATACTTTGCTAATTTATCTTACATCTGTAACACTTAGCACAATGCTTTGTACAGGGGCAAGAGGCATCAGTTGCTGAACTTATAGTCATGTTTAGGAGGTTAACAGAAAGTAGATCAGTTACAAACTGCGCTAAACTATTCAACTCATATTTCAACTGTCGTTAGTCAAATCCTGAGGGTTTTGTTTTGTTTTGTTTTGTTTTGTTTGGTACCAGGGATCAAACTCGGGTCCTTGTGCTTGCGAGGCAGGAGGTGGAACCACTGAGCTTAAATCCCTGGCCCTACGCTCGGTTTTTAAAATAAATTGATTAAATAATTCTTACAATTTTAACAATAATCAAAATACAACTATAACTACTTTAATAATTTCACGTAGCAGCTAACAAAAATCACTGTTGAGAAAGGATGTGATATGTTGACAAGTGGTAGAAGCAGTGGAAAAAAAATCAATATTCTAGGGGCAAAACATTCTAGGACAGTGGGGAGAAAACTGATTAAAGAAGCATCATTAATTAACTTCCTTTTCTTGGTACGGGGGTTTGAACTCGGGTCCTTGCGCTTGCAAGGCAGGCCACCGAAGCACTGAGCTAAATCCCTGGCCCATTAATTTACTTCCTGTATTAAGTAACATGTACCTTCCAACGAATCCATGGACATCATCATAACTGTCATATATTTCAACATAGTCAGCCAAGCAACCTGGGTCATCTTCAAGGTCAAAGTCCAAAAAGCTCAGGTGAATACGCTGACCGTACTTGAGTCTAATGTGCCAATAGCAGATCTGGTTATCCTCATACTCATTTGGGAAGCCTGGAGATTTAAAAACTCGCTTTGGATCTGTAAAGACACCACCACACTCCTTTGCTGAAATGGAAAGAAAGAGAAAGAGAGAAAGCAAAATGTTAGGAAACTAATTATCTTTATTTAAAAATTATATCTATAACAGACATATGAAATGGTTTGATACATAGCATTTGTATATTATATATGGATATAGCTGAAGAATACTTATATATATATTTAAGAATACTTATATTTTTTCATCAATTCTCTAAAATAAACATGGACAATTTGTGAATTTTCTTTTCTAAGATAGTCTCACCATGGTGCTAGGTTGGTCTTGAACTCATTGGTTTAAACCACCCTCCCACCTTAGTCTGCTGAGTAGCTAGTACAGGCATGTGCCCCATGCCAGGCTTATTTGTGATTTTTTTTTTTTTTTTTGAGACAGAGTCTCACTATGTAATTTAGACTGAACTAGAACTCACTATGTAGTCCAGGTTGGTCTCAAACTCACAGCCATCCTCCTGCCTCAGCCTCCCGAGTGCTGGGATTACAGGCATGCACCACTACACCTGGCTTTTAATTTGCTAACTTTTAAAGAATAAAAATAACAAGAAATGATGTATTGATTAGTTGTATTTTTGTTTACATTTTCCTTTTATCTTTTAAGCCATAATAAAACACACAATTCTTTTGCTATGCTGTATACTTCTGTGTATTTCTGTCATATATATCTCCATGTTACCAGCAGCCTAATTAAAATGGTAAAAAAAAGGCCCGGCATGGTGGTGCACGCCTGTAATCCCAGCACTCGGGAGGCTGAGGCAGGAGGATCACTGTGAGTTCGAGACCAGCCTGGGCTACATAGTGAGTTCCAGGTGACGTCTCAACTACATAGTGAGACTCTGTCTCAAAATACAAGCAAACAAACGAGAAACCAAAAAAACAAAACAAAACAACAAGATGGTAGGGAAAGGCTGGGGAAGTAGTTCATTGGTGGAGCTCCTGCTTA
Source organism: Fukomys damarensis (assembly GCF_012274545.1). Taxonomy (NCBI): domain Eukaryota; kingdom Metazoa; phylum Chordata; class Mammalia; order Rodentia; family Bathyergidae; genus Fukomys; species Fukomys damarensis. Next base: position 32,507,389 of record NW_022900941.1, on the reverse strand, counting down.
GCAGGCATATGAGGGACTGATTCCCAGCACTGAAAGAAGAGAAAAAAAAAAAGATGATAGGGATTTTCTGCCTTGTTATCACCATGTCTTCAGGGACGTACATAGAATAATGAATGCTATACATTCTATTTAGAGTATCATTATAGAAGTCTAGGATCATAAGGGATCTTAAAAATCATTCTAATTCAATTAAAGGAAAATTTTAATAATCATTGTATACATTTTAAAATATTTATTTGTATTTTTGGTGCTGGGGATTAAATCCAGGATTTCATGCATGCTAAGCATGGGCTCTACCACCAGCTATTCCTGTTTTCCTAATTCTGTACTATACTGGTTTTCAACTAACATTCAAAGACTGATACTTCAGGATTTTCTGGAGATATTTATGTTTCTCGTTTCAGTCTCATTTTTTTTTTTTTGGTACTAGGGTACTGGGGATTGAATTCAGGACCTTGCACTTTGCGAGGCAGGCAGCAGAACCAGTGAACTAAATCCCTATCCCTATTTATGTTTCTTGTTTTCCAAGGCATTCATTTTATAAATTTCAGTTTGTCATATGACCTGATGTAAGAAATATAAGTAAACAAAATTACAAATAAAAAATCTCTGCCAACACCAGTAGTTTGCAATATGGCTGGGAGGAAAAGCTATGCAGGGGTCCCAGTCACTTACAATTTCCTATCTGTTAGTAAATTTCTAGTATCTAGAAAAAAGTAGAACCTGGAAATTAAAAAAAAAAAGAAAAGAAAAAAGCAGTCTGGGTATTTATCTCGGCGGTGCCACTGCCTGCCTCACAAGCACAAGGGCTGGAGTTTGATCCTGGTATGAAAAAAAAAAAAAAAAAAAAAAAAAAAAAAAA
>NW_022900941.1:32468861-32505915 GCF_012274545.1 Fukomys damarensis | reverse complement strand
AAAAAAAAAAAAAAAAAAAAAAAAAAAAAAAAAAAAGCATATGTGGTAGGAGAGGTGGCTCTGGGTAGCATTTCAAGATTTTTAAAAAATTAGATTAATCAGAGCTTTTTCTAAGGACATTCTCCTTTAAGACGTTTTCGTTGGGTATGGGGGCTCATTCCTACAACCCCACCACTCTGGGAAGCCATGGCAGGAAGATGGCAAGTTCAAGCCCAACCTGGGCAACCTTATAACTTAGTGAGACCCTGGCTCAAAATATGAAAAGGGTTGGGGAATGTAGCTTTGTGCTAAAATCTTGGGTTCAGTCCCCAGTACTGAAAAACAAAACAAAAATCCCTATTTTAAAAAATTGTGTTAGAATGTTTAATGTGTGGAAGTTAAGGAAACATTTCCTCAAAGCTAAATAGCATTTTGAAAGGCTGTGAAGCAATGGAAATAGTAAAGTATATATAGTTCAAGCTCTGTGATGATCCTACTCCTCATTTTCTTCATTGGTAAAATAAATACAACTATGCCCATCTCTCAGGCTTATTTTGGGAATAAAATATTGATGATAAGTCAAGAACATTATGCAAATATAAACTAGTGTTATTATATAATGAGGTATTACATGATATATAATTTGTATGTATTTATAACAATGACATTGATGCTTTTGAGGTGACTTGCACTGTGCTATAGAATTCTATCTTTGGCATATGACATTAGGGAAAATAATTCAAATGCTGAACTAGCGCTGGGACTGGTGGTGACGCCTGTAATTCCAGCACTCAGGGGGCTAAGGCAGGAGAATTGCTGCAAGTTCTGGGACAGCCTGGGCTGCACAATGAGTTTGTGGTTAGCCTGAATTACATAGTGAGATCCTGTCTCAAAAAGCAAAAACCAAAAAACAAAAGAGAGAAAAAAAAAAAAGAAGGGGAAAAAGAAAGCTGAAGTAATTTTGGCACTCATTTAATTATATGTGATTATATCTATTCACCTCTGTAGAGTATGGTAATACAGTCATTGCCTTATGCATTCCTTATTTATTTATTTATTTATTTACTTATTTTTGAGACAGGATCTCACTGTGTAGTTCAGGCTGGCCACAGACTCACTGTGTTGCCTAGACTGGCCTTGAACTCATGGCGATCCTCCGGCCTCAGCCTTCCTAGTGTTGGTATTACAGGCATACACCACCACTCTCAGTATGTATTCCTTATTTTTAAAATGACAGATTCATAACCTGACTAGGCTTGAGAACTGTCTATTGGTTAAAACATTCATACCCAAAGGCAGTCAGTGTTGTGGTACATATTCCAAATTTGAAAAGAACGATTTTACATCTAAACACTTAATGGCCTTATTATTCCTGATTTCAATCACCTCCAAGTTAATTATAATAACTAATAATATTGGCTAGTAATGATTGTTTTACTTTTGAATGCTGTTATGACTGCTTTTCATCCCAATTAGGTTTTGGTGGACTGTTCTACTTCAGTTCACTACATCCTTTCAGTAAACCACAACCTAAGTACATAACCAACACACCACTAAATCCCAAAGTAAGCTAAATACGTTGAGAATTGAGTGAGAGCAAGCCTCCTAGAATTCTGCAAAAATGTTCCCTGAATAGATAGCATCCAGCCTTCCTAATAAAAGGAAGTAACTATTAAAAACTAGTAGTTTAAGAGGGCTGGGCATTTAGCTCAGTGGTTTTGCTGCCGGCTTTGTAAGCACAAGGTCCCAAGCTCAATCCCTGGTACCAAAAACAAACAAAAAAGTAGTAGGTTAAGATTGCATTCTTATAAAAGGACAATAAAAAAACTGTGAGGACACTTTCATTAGCATGTCTTTTTTTTTTTACCCTACACTTTGACCTATGGATAGGATTGCTCAGGAGCTCATAGATTTTACCATTTATCAAGCAAAAAAGGAACCAGAATGTTTTTGGAAAGACAAGTAACTCTTGAGAGTAAAAAAGGAGTTGCCTGTACAAATATACCAAAGAAAAACAAAGGAAAGAACAGGCGGCAGGAAGCTTTATGTATTACTAATGACTAAATATACAGTGGTTTAGTACTATCTAGGACTAAATAAACCTAACACATATTGAAAAACTGGTTTGGAAGCTACAGTCCTCTATTTTGTTTGTTTGTTGCTTTTTTTCTTTTTTGGTACTGGGAATCAAAATCAGGTCCTGAGTTGCTGAGCTACATTCCTGGCCCCTGTATGTTTTAAGTGGCACTAGAAAATAGTGCTAGGCAACAACGTTCTTTCTACTTGAAATACACATAATTTTAAGAGCTGGGGTTTTAGCTCAGTGGTTGCAGCACCTGCCCTGCAAGTGCAAGAATCCAAGTTTGATCCCCTGTACCAAAAAAAAAAAAAAAAGAGAAAGAAAAGAAACACACATAATTTTGAGATACAGGTTAGTTATGTACCTGAAAGACTGTCCTCCAATAATTAGTATTATTAAATAATAAATTCTGTGAAAGGATGCTAGAACTTCACTGCTCTCTCTCTTTCTTTCTTCTCTTTCTTTTTGGGGGAGTACTGGGGATCCAGCTCAGGACCTTGTTCACTATGTTTTCCACTATGTTATAGGGCTCCTTTTCCTTACTCCCTCTCTCTCTCTTCTGAGAGTGGGGATCAAACTCAGGGTTTTCACCCTGAGCTACCTCCCCAGCTCTATTTTATTTTTTATTTTGAGACAAATTCTCCCTAAATCACCAGAACTACTGAGCTCAAAACTGTAATACTCCTTCCTTAGTCTCTCAGAGTGTGCCACCATGCCCAGCTAGAGTTTCTTTTCTTTTCTCTCTCTCTTTTTTTTTTTTGTACCATGGATCGAACTTGGGTCCTTGCGCTTGTGAAGCAGGCAGCGGCACCACTGAGCTAAGTCCTGGCCCTCCCAGCTAGAATTTCTAAAGGCAGATCCAAATGGGATTCCACTTGTACATAGTCCAGATCATAAATGCCAAAATGAAAAAAAAAAAACTTTAAAAAGGGGCCAGGGATTTAGCTCAGTGGTTCCACCACCTGCCTCGCAAGTTCAAGGTCCTGAGTTCGATCCCCTGGTATAGTTTAAAAAAAAAAAAGCCAAAATGATTTGTAACACATTATATAACACTTTGTAACATTGTTATGCACAATATATGCAAATAGAAGAGTATATTTTCCCTCTGAGAACGTGAACAAAGAGCAACTCTTTATAGTAATGAGTTTTCCCATTAAATATTTCAAGCAGCTGTGGAAAAATATGAATAAAGATATAACTGTGTAATGGGAACTAGTCCAGCACTGCGGGAGGCTGAGGCAAGTTTGGTCCTGCCTGGACCACTTAGGGAAGTCCTGTCTCAAAAAGCAAGAAGGGGGCCAGGGATTTAGCTCAGTGGTTCTACTGCCTGCCTCTCAAACACAAGGTCCTGAGTACGATCCCTGGTACCACAAAAAAACAAACGAAAAGCAAGGACTGGGGATGTTACTCAATGGGAACTTGCCCCTGGGTTGCATCCCCAGTACTGCAAAACAGAAACAAAAACTAGTATGTGCAGAATATAATCGTCAAACCACAAAATCAGAGTTACCTTGTTTGGAAGTCTAAGCATTTATATGTAAAAATAAATTAAGGAAAGAGTTTGTTTATTTTGTCTCCTTTTCCTCTTTCTCTCAGAGAGGCATGGGGCCACTGAAGTAAATCCCCTGTCCTCCTCATTCTATTGCAGGGTAGTTTTGAACAGTTAACATCTGGTAGCATCACTTTATTGCTTTAGCTAATTGACTAGGACAGATTTATAATGCATGCATGTGTGCCTGTGTGTGCGCGCGTTTCCTTCTTTGCTGCAGGAAGTTCCCTAGCACAGAAGTGTTTTCTTATCCTACCTGCCTACTAACTATTGGCTGTCTGATTCAGGGTAAATTATTTAATTTCAGCCTCCTGATCGCTAACCTAGTTACAGATAGCTTCTGGCAGAGCTGAGAATATTAAGTGAGAGTGGAGGTGAGGAAACATAACCCAGTATCCAGCACAGCATAAGCACTCTAAACATGGTAGTTATTGTTCATAATTATCATCACCACATCGGTTTCTTTCAGGAAGATGAATCTCTCTCTCTCTCGCTAAGGATTGAACACAAGGTGCTCACACTGAGCTACATCCCCAACTCTTTTTAAAAAAGCTTTTGTTTTAGAAATTTTGAGACAAGGTCTCACTAAGCTGTTACATTGCCCAAGTTGGGCTTGAACTTGTGACTCTCCTGTCACAGCCGCCGAAGCATTGGGGTTATGGCTGTGTACCACCATGCCCAACCATCTGTTTATTTTTGTTTTGTTTGTTTGTTTTTTTTTTTTGGTACAGGGGATTGAACTCCGGACCCTACACTTGCGAGGCAGGCAGCGGAATAACTGATCTAAATCCCCGACCCTCATCTATTTATTTTTAACAACTTCTTAGTAAGTGTTTTGTTGTGGCTTTTCTGTTGTGTGTGTGTGTAACTGTTCTTGTAAAACATTACGTTATTATTTTAAACACACCATGTGGGTTGTAGCAGTATGCATCCCATCTTTCGCTCCTGTTGAGACGGACTCCATAGTCGATAATACCAGTTTTCCCAAATCCGCAGTTGGGCCCTGGCTTCACAATGGGGTACCCAACTCTGCCCTTGGCCATCCACCCTGCAGCACACACGTGGAACCCTGCAAGAGGAGAGAAGGTTGAAGTGTTGGCTGGGAAAGGCCATAACCAAGATCACCACTTCCAGCAACTTCTCGGCTGCCCAGATCCAGTTCATATAAGGGAGGAAAATGGCTTCCTTAGAAAAAAGAAAAAGGAATACACATAATGTGGATTTTACTAGAAAGTGGTCCTGCTTAAAAAAAATGATGGAGATGGACTAGGGATCAGACTGTAGATATAAAACCAATCCAATTTCAGAGCTGTCTTCTTTTCACAAATGGTCTACTACTATCTGATACTTTCTGAAATGAGTATGAATTCTGGAAAAAATCTTTTTTTTCTCGCATTGAGTTTATTTGGAAAAAAATCTTTTTCAGGTGGTAATCTAATTCATTTCTCTTTCAGCATCAATTAAGATGTCAGTATATTTTGAAGATTTGAGCTGGGTGTGGTAGCACACACCTGCAACACTCTGGAGGTGGAGGTAGGAGGACTGATGTGAATTCAAAGCCAACTTGGGTTATATAGTGAATTTAAGACCAGCCTGAAGTATACAAAGACTCTGCCCCCCGAAAATTTAAAGATTTGAGTAATAGCCAGTTGTGGTGGCACACTCCTATAATCCCATCACTTTGGAAGGATGAGGCAGGAAGATTATGATTTTTTGAGGCTATCCAGGCCTGCATAAAGTTTCAAGGCCATCCTGGGCTACACAGCAAGACCCTGTCTCAAGAAATAAGAAACAGGAGCCAGGAATTCAGCTCAGTGGTGCTGTTGCCTGCCTGTAAGCACAAGGACCTGAGCTCGATCCCTGGTACCAAACAAAAAACAAAAAACAAATAAGATTTGAATGAGAATTAATTCTCTCATAAATGTCAAACAAAGGCTCAGCTTCTTTTTCTTGTTCAGCTTCAGCTTCAGAGGCTATTTTGGTACCTGCTGGTACCAGGCAAGAGCGATTTTGTGTGTGTGTGTGTGTGTGTGTGTTACTATGGATCAAACCTAGGGTCTTTGCCCTAAGCTACATCCCTAGACATTTTTCATTTTTCATTTTGAGACAGGTTCTCACTAAGTCAATAAATTACTTAAGCAGAGCTTGAACTTGCGATCCTTTATCAACCCCATAGGGTGCTGGGGTTACAGGTGTGTGGCCCAGGACTCCAGGCCTGCTGCTAAAGACTCTGTCCTTGGCATCAATCATTCCCCTCACAGACCTGTGATTACAGATAAGCAGTTGGGACCTTTGAGACAGTGTAGTACCATATTGTCTACCCTAGATGTCTACATGTTCTGCATCTGTGCATTCAATATATATATTTACCAAATTGCATCTGAGCTCAGCAGGATGGCAAGCTTGTACATTGTTCATGTGAAGCTATGGTGCCAGATTCTGGTGTCCACGGGCACGGTGAGCTCCCACTGATTCCCCCACTCATATACAGAACAACTGTTCACCCTGGGTAACGCACAGCAGTAGCATAAGCTTTGCCAGACAGTTTTCTGCCCACAAAGGAGCTCCTGTGGGAGTGGTTGATTCTCCTGAGTGCCCAGCACAGATGCCAACAGCCCATTTTTGTGTAAAGAAACAAGTTGTTCCATCTGGTTAATTACTGTGGCTTTCAGATCCGCTGACATCATCTTCTCAGCTTTCTTTCTCTTGCTGTCTTATAACCTGCTTATCCCTGTCCTCAGCCTGGAACTCAGGATCTTCCTGCCTCACCCTTTGGAGCATGGGACAATAAGAGTGTGCCGTCACTCCCAGGTCTCTAGCTTTTGATCCTAGAGTACAAATGCATTCTCTCACTTCTTGTTAAAAATATTTGGGAAGAAGCCAAGTGTGGTGGCACACACCTGTGATCTGGAACTCAGGAGACTGAGGCAGAAGGATGCTTGGTTACGTAGTGAGTTCAAAGCCAGACTGGAACTACATAGCAAGATCCTATTTTTAAAAAATGTATATGGAAAAATATGTAATATATATTATATATGTTTCATATATATTGGGAGAAAAGCTTGTAAATTCACTATTTCTAGTGCTAGGGAAATTTCTTCATAAAATTCAACACGCTAGCATCATTTAATAGCTGAGTAAACCTATGCTAAGGAGACAAAGAGATGGAACAATATTAAAAATGAATGACAGTTACATTAAAGCTAATGAGAAATTTGCATCCATGACATTGACATAATAAGGTCTTTTTCTTTGTTTATTAGTTCTCAGTGGATTGTGACCCCCCAATAATGACGCTAGTATTAGATCCTTTCTAGCTCTAGGTAAAAGGTATGGAAGAAGCCAGAGAGCAAAGATGTAATAGGGGCTTAGAGTACTATTCAAAAGAACTAGAGTATAGGAAAGGCAGAGTACCCTGACCCCATGCCCCAAGGCTTAAAAAGTAGAAAAATCATTGTCAAGTCAGTTACCAATTTTTCTGGCTGCTTCTAGCTGCTTGTAGGTGGCGAGACGGCCACCTTCGAATTCACACACCGCCTTAGCTTCTGCATAGGTGAGCTTGTATTTGCCAGACCGTGCTTCTCTGTGGTACACACCAGCTGCTTGTTCTGTGAAATCACAAAGTGTCATCAACGCATCATTATATATTCTTGGGAAACGAGGGGAATTTTGCCTTAGCTAGAAGATGATATCAACTATTGTTCCTGCCAAAGAATTTTCTAGGTCAGCTTCCAGGGAAGTTTTCATTGTTAGAAAGCTTTGGAAAAAATATGAATGGGGGACTTTTAGGGGAATTTGGGGGGCATAAACAAAAATTTGAGGCTATATTATTATGTTTCTATCATGATTGACTGAAAATGTTTTTATATAACATTGTATTTCTACATTATCCTTAAGTGATAAAGTTTTGGATTTCTTTTGACTTTAATAAAGTTTCTTTTGCCTTCAATTCATTTTTTTTTTTTTTTTGAGACAGGTTCTCACTATGTAGATTTGAGACTGACCTGGCTCTCATTATGTAGCCCAGGCTGATCTTGAACTCACAGTGATCCTCCTGCCTCAGCCTCCCGAGTGCTGGGATTACAGGCATGAGCCACCATGCTATGCTGTATACTTCTGTGTATTTCTGTCATATATATATATATATATCCATGTTACCAGCAGCCTAATTAAGATGGTAGGGAAAAGGCTGGGCATGGTGGATCATGCCTGTAATCCCAGCACTCGAGAGGCTGAGGCAGGAGGATCACTGTGGGGCTACATAATGAGTTCCAGGTCAATCTCAACTACATAGTGAGAACCTTAAAAAAAAAAAAAAAAAAAGATATAAAAAATAAAGTCACAAAATTTGGAAGGGTAAACAATAGGGGGAAAATGAATTAAAGGCAAAAGAAATCAATGAAAATGACACATTAATGTGGGCTCACACTGATGAAGAAAATTAAGCCAACATATCCATTTGAGGGAAATTACTAAGGTAATATAATTGAGAACTTAGTAAATAATAAAAAACTGCAGAAAAGTCTCAAGAAATCCAAAGCAAACAAATACCAAATTAAAAAAAAAAGGAAAACAGATTAAAACAGCGGAGAAAAAATGGCACACCTAAATTGCAGTTAGTGTCTAACTTCTTTATTTGGTTTTTCTTTTTTAGTTCACATGCTGCTCCCAACATATTTTAGGCAGTGATAAGTCATACATGAGTTGTTTGCCAATAGATTACTGTCTAAATGAATTATTTTGGTTTAGAGTGCCTTCCCCGTAGAAACCATGTGAAGAGATTCCCAGGACGATAGTCTTAGGTTAGCTCTAAATTAGCTCTAATAGCTCTATGTAGCCTGCCAGATTCTGGTTAAGTATTTGTACCAGAACCTAAGCAGTCGGCCACCACTAAGACAATTTTCAATGAGAATGCATATTTCTTGGGATGCAACAAGCCATAAATACAGTGGTTATTAGGAACAATTCTAATTTGAGCTGGGTACAGTGGTGCACATTCTAGCTACTTGGGAGGTTGAGGCATAAGTAGTACAAGTTTGAGTAATTTAGCAAGATCTTGTCTCAACAATAAAAAGTAAAAAGGGGTATGGATGAGGCTTGGAGGCAGAGCATACCGGGATTCAATCCCTGGTAGTAGGAAGAAAACTCTAATTTAGTTCTTTGTTTTCTTTTTCAAGCTGGTTTAAAGTTGACACTGCCACAGTTCGGTAGGCTATAGAGCTAATTGTGTCCCTAATTTTCTGGACTTCAAGGGTTCCTGCTCTTGTACATTATCACTTACAAACAGAAGGCCTTAGGCTACTTGATGCTCGGAGATCAGAGAGTGCCAGTAACATCAGATCATAACAGGTCAAGGTGTCTTCTTTGAAGACTGCCTGTTTTCAAAGTGGCTTTCATATGGCAAAGCCTTTACTATCTTCCAGTTTCTGTGTGTGTGTGTGTGTGTGTGTGTGCTCGTGCGTGTTGTTTTCAGTACTAAGGACTGAACCCAGGTACCTTGTACATTGCTCCATACACAGACCAATTTTTATTTTATATATATATATTTTTCTTTATTTTATATTTTGAAATAAGGTCTCACTGAGTTGTTAAGTTATGCAGGCTAGGCTTGAACTTGTGATCCTCTTGCCTCAGCCTCCCAGGTGCTGGAATTACAGGTGTGTGTGCCACCACACCAGGTTCCAACTTGGGTATTTTGAGCATATACCATGAGCATATACATTTTGCTAGGCTCCATGAACTGGGCCCTGTTCCCATATAACTTGGATACTAGTGGGCAAAATATGTATCTTTATCTTGAATTAAACACAAATGATTTTTGGTAAAAAGGAGGTAGGACTGACTCGCTCATGTACTGTAATAAAAGACAATTAAAAAAATGTTAACAATTGTACCTGTTTCATAAGAATATAATGTAAGTATCTTTATTTGAAAATACATGTAGGGATTATTTTAATGTATGCCAAAGTGTCCTCAAATAAATTTCCTTGGTATTTTACTTCCAACTTTTTTCTTTAGAAAGGGTCTTTAGAAAGTTCAGTCTATCCTTAAGCTCGCTTTGTAGCCCAGGCTAGACTCAAACTCTCAGAAATTCTCCTGAGTGCTGGGATTACAGGCATGTACCACTATGCCTGGCCTACAAGTTGAAATATTATATTTGTGGGAATTAATGAAGAGAGAGGTTTTTAGAAAATAATTTAAAAATATCCTCCCAGTAATTAAAAAAAAATGGCACTTGCTAATACTTGTCAAGAAATAAGATGGCAATAGAAACAGCAAACATTTATGTGCTATCATTCTTAATAATTTGTTCAATATTAATATTCCATATTATTTCTCACAGAGCAACAAACTCAACAGCATCTTGCCTTATGAATAAGTTGAGAACTCTTGACATGTATACTTGACAGTTTTATACTTGATCTTAGCCCAAAGGCTGAGAAGTGATTGTACTTGACTGTTTTAGGCAAGGCATTTATTTATTTATTTTTGGTTTATTTTTGAGGCCCTATAGTTCAGGCCAGACTTGAACTCACTATGTAGCCCAGGCAGACCTTGAAGTAGTGGTAATCTTCCTGCCTCAGATGCCTAAGCAAGACATTTCTATTTTTATTTTTATTTATTTATGGTACCAGGGATCGAACTCGGGTCCTTGCCCTTGAGAGGCAGGTTGCGGAACCACTGAGCTAAATCCCCAGCCCAACACATTTATTTTAAATTATTCTTCAATTCAGAATTTTAAGCCATTAAAATGGACCTTTAAAAAAATAAATCCTAAGTTTATTTATTTACTTACTCATCCATCCATTTATTTATTTGTTTGTTGTGCTGCCCAGCCTGATGTTGAACTTGGGGACTCAAGTCATCTCCTGCCTTAGCCTCCTGAACAGCAGAGACTGTAGGCCTGGGCCACCCTAGCCAGAAAAATTTTAATTTTAAAAGTTTTACCTTTCAAAAAAATATTATTTTATTAATTTCCTAGTCAATAATCTTATTTTTTAAAACTGAAAAATATGATTAATTTTGTTTTTTCTTTCAGCAAGTGAACACAGAAGAATGTTGGCTTTGACCTCTGCTGCTAGTTCTACCCCGGAGGAGCCCCACAACCTTGTATAAATCACCTCCCCTCCCGAGCCTCAGTTTCTTTATCTATCAAATGGGAGTAATGAGAGCTTCTGGGCCTCAGGGTATGTTACTTTTCCTTGTTTTCCAGATTCAATACAATGGCCAAAAAAAAAAAAAAAAAAAAAAAAAAAGTTATCTGTATTCTTTTAATTTTCATGACCCATGTAAAACTCATCAAAATCTTTTTCTCTTTAGTGTGCTTCTCTTTGAACTCGGGTCCTTGCACTTGTAAGGCAGGCCACCGAACCGCTGAGCTAAATCTCCAGCTCAGTGTGTTTCTCTTTTGTTCTGCTTTACATTACCATTTAAGGAACTAGGGAACACAGAGTTAAAGTATCATGTTCAGTATAGATGCTAACAGATTCTTGCCTTCTAATCTAATTCTGTTTCCTCCCATGTGGACCCAACTGTAAGTAATCTGTGTTAGGCTGACTGGTCAATAATCTGTCCTACATCCGAGTACTCTGCAATTCTCCTGAGTCTCAGATTTGCAGCATAGTATTTCTGTCTCTGGGTCAGAACTTCTATTGTCCAGGTTTATATTTTTGTAACCTACCACTTCACTTAAAACGACAACTTGAAATTACTTGCTCACTAGAGAGTTTGGTATCATTTTAAAGTTTATCCATATGGGTTGGATTCTTACTGGCATTATGCCTTCCTTTTTTTCATTTCTTACTAAGATGTGTACATTTCCTCAGTCTGTGTGCAGTGAAAATAAGAAGAGATCTGTTCATTCTTTCACTAAATTCCAGATCTCATCTTGACCAAATGAATCTCACTGAAACTACTTTACTAGCTCAAGCTGGGAAAAAGAAAAAAAAAAAAAAGGTGGCAAGGCTATGCAGTACGAATCCAGCTTTTTAATGAAATACGCACGGTTGCAGTTATTACCAGAAAGAAACATGCAGAAAGGGAAAATAGTCTACATCCATGTGCTATTTAACAAGCATAAAACCAATATGTAGTTTATTTTGCTTTGTCTTTATTTCTTTATTCTGTAGAGGAATCTATAGATTTTCACTAATTTATTTTTTTCTCTATTAAACATGACAATGAACATAAAACAACATAATTCATATTTTAAGACTTAAAGTATCGTTGAGCACTATAAGGGGTGTTTTGTATTTTCTGTATTGAGGGTTGTTTTTTTTTTGGGGGGGTCTATTGTTTATCTTCACAATTTGCCCTACATCTTTTTTTTTTTGGTACCGGGGAAGTGGGAACCTTGCTCTTGCGAGGCCCTGGCCTATATCATTCTTTACATTTAACTAAACAAAACAACAAAAGAAACTTACCTTGTCTAACAATTGTGTTAGAAAAGTATTTATATGGATAGCACAACAAAAAGATAGTGATAAGATTGCATTCAAAAGTAGAAATGTCTTTCATTTTTTTTCTGGCTCTGTCAAAATAATCAAAGGATGTTTGGAAAAACTAACACACACTACAGCTCAGAGTACATGAATCAGTCACTGTAAAAGTTTTGTACATCTCAATTTCTCTGAAATCTACTTGTGGATTCAATTGAAATAAAAAGCAGCTAATATATTGGTGTTTTCAGTTTGTTAAAGAAACACTTTTCACCACCCTATTAAATGTACTTAGAAGATTTAAAAAATACATATTCATTATATATATAGATCTTAACTGCTATTTTCTATTGAACAACTCATTTTATTAAAATATATTTTTAAATTTTAGAAAGCAAGAGCACTTTAAAAAAACGAAATGGCATTTCAATGGCTATCTTTCCTAAGCATTCTCTTTGAAAACATCAGCCTTCTGCAGATTAGAGATTTTTACGGCTGTGACCCACTCTTCCATGTTTTTAAAGAATTGACATTCCCAAGAAGAAGCCCATGAGTGAAGTTTCTTACCAAGCCATATGGAGTTGTGAAAAATTCCATCCTTGAATCCCCATCCTTGAGCCTCCTCCCACAGCAAGAGAAATAAATAAGTTAAGATGATCATATCTTCAGCTGCAGAGAAGTTAATGGCTGTCAGGGTTCCTCCTGATAAATTCTCAAAGCAGTGGCTGAAATGTGACTGAAACATCTGGTTTCCATATCTTTCTTAAATAGTTTTTTTCAATTGTGAGGTCAGCCTGTATTCTCCAATGGCGCTTTCTGTTGTAGAATTACACAATTAGCTCAGTGTCTGAGCAACTCCTCTGAGTCATTTGCATTGGCAACCCGAAGCGGGGATATAAGGTGATCATCTATGTTTTAAAATCCACATACTCAGAAAGGAGTTCTTTTATTCTATCGGTCAAAAGCACTTCCCTATTAGAAAGTGTGTGTAATTTGGTGCAGATTCAAGCAATGATTAAAAGAAAGCCAAACCGCAGTAGGAATTTTAAGAGAAATCCCAAATGTCTTATTTGCATTCTCAATTAGGGGGTTTAGGGTTTGGGATTAAGCACTAATCTTTAACTTGACTCTGATAATTTTATACTAGTTTTCCCTAAGCATTGCTGACCCTGTGTAGAGATTTTTTAAAACAAAGTGTGTATAGTTTGGCAACATAGGACATCCTTATTCTCTGTCTGCATTTGACTTGGAGTAAAGTCTTTTAAAAACTTTGGCTTGTTGTCATCAGCAGGTAAATAACTATATTGGCTTCCCTGAAATTTGAGAGCCTTAGGACATTTGGGCAGCTGTGGCAAATCCCGTTTTGGCACAGATCTCCATGAGTCACCATCTTTGCAGTGCTGGGAGAAAGGAGGACAGGTGAGAGTTAAGGTAACAAAAACATGGCTGTGGTTTCCCTAGATCACTTTCACTTTGAAAATGATCAAAATAGTAGGCAATAATGGTCATAGTAAAGTTGCCATTCCTTCATTGTCCCAAACTTTCCTGTATAAAAACGTGAGGTGCTTGTTTTAATATGTCTGATAATATTCCCACTGCTGCTGATGCTAATGGTGGTTTCTGTTGTTGAGCGATAGCCACATATCCATGTATTGATGGATAGTATTTCTCTTTCTTATTGGTCAGTCTTTAAAAATTTTTTTATCATTCTTTAATATTTGCTTTTAAGAGTATGTATTTGTGACACACAATACAGTAGTTACATTCACCTTGGGGAATTAGTACTTATATCTATCACATTTTAATAATTTTTACTTCCCCTATTCTTGTTTAGCTTCTCTACTCTTGGTGTTAAAATGTTTAGTTTCCTTGGATCATAGTATTCATTTCTCCTATCCTTTCTTAGTCCCTCCAGGGAGGAGAATCATGAAATCATGAATTTAAGGCAAGCCTGAGCTACATAGCAAGTTTAAGGCCAGCCTACACTACATAGAGAGACGCTGTCTGGGGGAAGGTGGGGAGGCAATTTTCTAGACATGCTCTGGTTTGAAGTTAGCTCTTCTTTTTTTTCTTTGACACAGGGCCTCACTTTGTATTCCAGGCTGAATTTAAACTTACTATGTAGCCCAGGCTGTCTGGAGCTCATGATCTTCTTGCCTCGGCCTCCCTGGTGCTGAGGTAACAGGTGTATGTCACACCTGCCTTGGAAGTTAGCTTTAAATCCCCTAGACAGCTTTGTTTTGAACATCACAGGCTAGTCCTGGTTTTATCTCTCCTTGAAAGGGCAATTGTAGGGATGTAGGCTGAAGGTTCAGAAATACTGGATGCTCACTGAGACATGCATGCAGTTACCAGGGTCTGAAGCCTCTATTTTGGGCCCAAAGCAAATGAGAGATGAAGGAAAAAGTTCACTGGTTAGGTTAGTGAGTTTAAATTTGGTGCATAAAGAAGGATACAGTCTAGACCATGTGGGTGTGACAACAGAGAAGACAGGCATGGTCACTGAGAGAGGGATGAAGAGTTAGTTGGGAGGAGCAGACTATGGTATTTTTCTGGAAAGGGAAATTAGATGAGTACTTTAAGTCTGTGGTTTAAGAAGTAAATGTAACTTTACTTGCACATGATTACAGCAAAACTGCCATCTCCTTCCCTGTTGCCTGCTCACATTCTCTGACCATACCTCTTCTGTATGTTTCTCAGAATCTAATTTCTCCCTAGTGCTCATTTATCAAAAATTACTCTCAGGAAGGCATTTGCAATTAATCTTTGCAAAGGCCACAGAACTAATAGACACGCTTCTGTGTTAATTTGTATTTTAATGAAGCTCCAAGTATCACAGGGTGTGAATGCTGGCCTTGTTTTAACATGAAATTTAATAAGTTGATTGGATGAGTTAACCCAGCCTAGCATGGAGGGTCCACCCCCAGCTTCCATATAGAATAAATGTTTGCCCTACTTCTGTCCAGTGTTTGAAAACTTGTCCTCTCTACCATCAAGGAAATGGGAAACACTGCCTAATCATGTGGGCTCTAGTTCTGAGGGGTGTTCAATCCTGATGTGGAAGAAAAGAAGGAATGAAGTTTTTATATGAAAAAGATGCAGGCAAGTAATCCAGGGAAGGAAGAATGAGAAGAATAGCAAAAAGAATATTGCCCAAGAACTTATCCTGCTAGTTGCCAAAGAAATGTCCCTTGATCATTTCTAAGGGCATGTTCCAGAACGTGTCTCATGAGGATCTGATAAAACATCCTTTTACGAGATCACAGACTTTACAATTAAATACTCTTCCTTCGTGAATGAATGCCCTGTCCGCCAATCTCTAGATCCATGGGTCAAGTTGGCAGTCATTTCTCTTACTCCTGCCATTGCTAGCTTCGAATACAGCAAGACTGCTTTCTGTGGATGCAGCTCCTCTTTTGGCTGCTTTCTACAAAGTTCCAGTGCCCACAAGCCTCCATGCTACTAGCTATCTGAAGGCGCATAGTAGGGAGAACTCCACATCCGAATGGGGCAGGATTGCCCAGAACAAACACTCAGGATCTCTTAATCTGGTGCGAAGGCTTAGTCATGTCAATGTTGTACACATTTAAAGACTCCAAAGTAGAATTTCAAACGTTTGTTAGAATGAGAAGAGGTATTTTCAATCCTTTTGATGTGTTCAGTCTCAGCTAGCAAGAAAGAGGAGTGGAGAAGTGTCTGATGGATAGAGACAGAAGGAAGAAAGAGGGACAGGAAACAAGTTTTAAGAGAGCATATGTGTGATATACACAAAGACTAGATTTGTATAGCAAGACATGGGGGGAAGATGCAATTCTATGAAGTACAGGATGAAAAATAAAGTATATATTATATCTTCTGTTAAACACATTTTTGCAATGTTGGAAAGACAAGGAAAAGGGTGGATGTCAGTAAGTTACAAAATATGTCATTACAGTGTGTCTTTCACATTGCCAGTAAGGACATGGAATTACAATACAAGAATGCCCCACCCATGTTAGCAGCTCCATATGGACTTGGGTGGGAATAAAGACAATAAAAGCAATAAACTGCCAGGATCAGTTCACCAGTATTCCTGGACTCACCCAATGCTTTCGATCCTACTGGTCTTTGTATTCTTCCTTTTGCTATTTTGTTGTTATGGACTTGCCGTCCACTTGCCCAGCACTTCTCTCTTAGTGTGGTCAACTCTTTAAGACAGGGAAGTCACTGAGCTCCCTCAGCAGCCTCAGTAGCAGCAGCCTTCCTCCTGCAGAGAAGCTTCCAGGCTCCTTACTCTGTGGTCACTGATCACATGAATGCTCTTCAGAGACCCATAGTTAAGGCATTCTTTGTTGTCTGATGACTTAATGGCTGCAGTGACTAGGCAAAGGGAGAGGCTCATCTTGCTGTGAGATTCCAGGTTCTCTCAGGAATCCTAAGGCTCCTCTAGTGCTCAGCACCATGCATGTCAGCCCCAGTCCTTTCAAGACTGGCCAGTGCTCATATTTAATGCTCATTTACCTTGGAGTTGCAGTTTTCAAATAACTTGTGGCATTCAAATGAAAACATTTTGTCATCATTTTCTATTCTCCATCTCAAGAGACTTTATGAATGTCTGTATATTCTGGGGGCCTTTTAAAAAACTTTTGCTTAGTCGATTTATGGTGGGGACAAGGAAGAGAGCACAGAAGTCACCGTAAGTAGAGATACATTAGAAAATATACTACTTTCAATCTGTTCACTCTCACATTGTCTATAGCAATCATAAGGACACAAAGAAATGACTAAATAAAGGATGGCCTGGCCTTATCAGGACGTACTGTGCAGCAGTGTAAAGAGTGAGAAGGAAGAGCTGGGGATTTAGCTCAGTGGTTCTACTGCCTGCCTTACAAGTGCAAGGACTGGAGTTTGATCCCCAGTACCAAAAAAGAATTTCACTCATGAGGAAGACAGACATTTGCTCATCAATATCTAATTATTTTAAATGACGGTGTACAGAGTAAAATAAAATTACTCTAGAAATTTATTTTTTCTTATCTTTTTGCATTGGAAAGCCAGAAGAAATCAGAAAAGTGCAACTTGGAGCTAAATGAACATCACGGAAACTGGAGAGAAACAAAGGGAGCCTCTCTGACATCCTCATTCTGCAGACTCAGAAGTAGAGGCCTCAAGAAGAGAAATTAAACTGGCTACTCAGGGTCATATTTGTCACAGTCTAGACTACGGCCCGAGTCTGTTAACCTGTGCATAAGTCATTAAAAAAGTCAGCATGTTATCTCTGGCAGAGGGGAACTGGGCTGGGTTCTGAAAGAAGCCTTTCTGCCTATGCAATAAGCTTCACTGCACAGTCAGCGCTCCAGACGCTGATGACCTCAGGACGGAGGAAGAGGCTGGCGCGTAACTCACTACTGTGGCACCCTTGAAAAGGAAGATAATATAGCAGATACTGACACGGAACACAGTGGCTTATAGTGATAAATGCCATCTGTAAACAAAGTATTATCGTTAAGCTGTATTTGGTGAGATAAACTTGCTGGGGCCAAAATGTTCCAAGAAAAGAGAAACACTTGTATGGAGGTTGGTAGACTGAAACAGATCTCTCTTGGGGAACAACCAGTTCTCCATTAGAGCTGGATAAAATGAGGATAGTCGGAGTGGCAGGAGAGGAGACTGGAAGGGAGGCATCAGCCAACCTGCACCAAAAACTAAAGAGCGATTTTATCCTGAAAACTGGAAGATACTTTTTGAGGGTCTAGAACAGTTTTTTTTCCTCAATTATTTCAAGATACTTTTCAGAAGTCCTCTCTGAAAGAGTATCTATCTTATCTAGTATAGCTTGTCATCAGGTGCTCTTAAGAGGATAGAATCAATAAAAATAAATATACACAACTGGGTGTGGTGGAACACACCTATGATCCCAGCACTTGGGAGGCAGAAGGATCACTGCAAATTCCAGGCCAGCCTGGGTTACATAGTAAGACCTTGTCTCAAAAAAAAAAAAAAAAAGTGGATTGCAACCTTGAAATAAGAACAGATGAAAGAGAACCAATGAATGATGATCACAATATAATTACTGAAATAAAAACTCAGTAGATAAACTGAATAGTAATATAGGCAAAGAGAAGACTGAATACAAGCTTAATGATTAAAAGAAATTATCCAGGAGTATAATGCAAAAGCCAAGAAAAATAAAAAGTGTGAGAAGAATAGTGAGACATGACTTGTAGCACCATACTTTTTGCATTTAATTAGGCAGATACAAAGCAATAAGTTCAAATATATTCTAAGATTTTGGATCATTTGTAGTTTTAGCTCTGGATTTTTCTTTTACTGCTACGATAAACCACCAAAGCTGTTTAACCTTTAAGCAAGAGCAGGGATGAGACTGGCTTGGCTTAGGCTCACTTTGTACAAGATTAAGGGCATTGTATTGCATACGTATTTCTCTCCGTGCCTAAATTTTGGTGGTCTGTGTACCTGTAGGAATCCTTTAGGTCAAAAGATCCCAGAAATGTGGGTTTTTGGTTTTGTTCCCTCCTTTTTGGCTTGAGTTGGAGGAAATGAAGACCAGGAATGTCAGTCCTCCCTGTTTTACCCTTATGTCTAAAAGCAATTCCAACCAAGGTGGATTATGTAAAGGTGCAAATTTCCAGTGATGAATGTCATTATAATGTATACTCTAAATGTACCAATAAAATTAATAATAATAAAAAAGGAATTGCAATGGGGCAGTGGTGCACTCCCATATTCATTCTTGCTGTGCCATTGAGTCTGCTCAGGTTCTGTCTAGTACTACACGCCAGCACATGCTTGTCTAATGTCCTCTCCTTATTTTCCCCCTGAATATTGATATTTACCTTTCTGAGAAATACCACATACCTCTTTATTCCACTTCCTTCTGCCAGAAAAAAACTATTCATTATTCAAAATTTTGCACCTTCACAACACTTTCTTTTATGCTCCACAAAAAGAAACAATTTCTTTCAGACTTTCTTAAAAAGATTTCCTTCTTGTGACGACATTTTCTGAATAAGAAATGAGTTTGGGCAGACCATTGACATATGGTAAGGTTTGTTGAGTGAATGAATATATGTATTCTTTGAAAATAAGCTGTTTTACAAAAGCTCTGTTACAAACACAAAACATAGCAGTTACTCTATTGAATTCATAGGTACAACTTGAAGAATAGCACTTCCAACTCGAGAAGCACATTGATAATCATAATGGTGATACTTTATTTAGTTTTGGTACTGGGGATCGAACTTGGGTCCTTGTGCTTGCGAGGCAGACCACTGAACCACTGAGCTAAATCCCCAGCTAGTGATACTTTATTAGAGGAAGAGAGTATGGTATTGGAAAGAGCACAGATTTGAGTTCGGAATTTCAGAATTAGCTGTTTTTTTTTTTTTTTTTGTACCGGGGATTGAACTCAGGACCTTGTGCTTGCAAGGCAGGCACGGTGCCACTGAGCTAAATCCCCAGCAGAATTAGCTTTTTTTGTTGTTGACTTTTTGAGTTAGGGTTTCACTGTAGCCCAGGCTGGCCTCAGACTTTCGGTGATTCTACCTCAGCCTCTCAAGGCTGGGATTACAGGCATGGGCCACCACGCCCACTCAAATTAGCTTTTGATCCGAAACCTGTTGCTTTATCTCAGTGAACTTCAGTTTACTTGTGTGTAAAATATGGGTTAATATATCTTTTGCAGGGTTCCTACGAGATTTAAATAAGCTCTTATATAAGAAGGACATGTAGTAACTGATATATAACTGGCACTCAGTGAATGCTAACTCCTTTAGCACTTTATAGTGCATTTTCCAAAATAACCTTTAAGTATTTAATTGGATTATCATAATACAGCTAGCCTTATTAATTTTTTTTTTTTTTGGTGCCGGGGATCAAACTCAGGTCTGAGCTTGTGAGGCAGGCAACGAAACCACTGAGCTAAATCCCTGGCCCTAGTCTTATTAATTTTGGAAAATTAGTAATGAATATATACAAATGACTCCTGAATATTTCATTTGCAAATTAGAAGAAAACGTGAATTTATTAAAAAATATTTTATATTTTTTAATTTTTTGATCAAAGAATTTATTCACAGAGCTTTTCAAATACAAACAAAATAGCACTTATCATTTTCACAAAATGAATCTTAAAATAAATGTGGTACAGCACATTATAATAATGGTCAAAAGAAAGCAAGATCTAATGACTGGAAAATGACTCTCATTTTTCTCACATCTTTGACTGAATTCTCTCCTCCAGTGGACAAAAAGTTGTCCCTTTCCATAAAAACATTATAGGAGAAGCTACTCAGAGAAATATTGTATCTTTGAATAATTTTGAAGTATGAAGGCTTAATTCTAAGTGCCTGTATAAACACTGAAAACCTGACCAGGATATGAAGTTTATGCAGGATACACAAAATATGGATAGAGTGGCTTATTGGTCCATTTCTTAGGTTTATAATGGATGCTTTATAAAGTGATAATACTGTGTTCTCAACGAGGAGTACTGCACTGCTAATCTTCCATTGTGGTCCTTGTGACAATCTAGGCGTGTGGGGGAGGGGTGTGTGCACAGATGCGCGCTTGCGCGCATGGGGTTTCTGGCGTGTCATCTCCTAAAGGGCACGTTGCGGGGGGCTGTTTCCCACTTGACGTTGTTTCTACTAGCCCTTTTGAGTCTCCCTCGTCTTCACCTTTAAAAAACAAAACATAGCAAAAATCCTTGTTTGCATATATAGACTGCTTTGTATGTGAGTGTGTGTGATATACACTAACAATAATCCGTGGAATAGGATTACCCAGCACTCTGCAA
Organism: Fukomys damarensis; assembly: GCF_012274545.1. NCBI lineage: Eukaryota > Metazoa > Chordata > Mammalia > Rodentia > Bathyergidae > Fukomys > Fukomys damarensis. Next base: position 32,485,073 of record NW_022900941.1, on the reverse strand, counting down.
TATTTGTAAACTTTAGTCCATTTTTCTCCATCATCTCATTCTCTCCATTTTTTTCCCCCACAAATCTTCTACAACCTTTCCTTCCTATTTTTGTTCCTGATTCCATTGGGTCGCATTTCCTTTGCATTGTATTGGATTCGAACCACTATTCCACCTTTTGAAAGTGGCGGGATGCTTTGGCTCCTTCAAGCCCTGTGCCCTGACTTCTCTGTTTGTTGCTCGTGGCTCCATCTCAGTAGGGGTAGCGCTTCTGTTTCTTGCCTGAGAAGCAAGTCAGCCATGTGCACAGCAGCACGGCGGCAGCCGCACCTGCTCCCGCGCAGGAGTAGGCCCAGCCGATTTCACACTTACCCAGGTCAACCTGGCCAGAAAAGTAGCCACGAGTCTGCCGAACTTCCTCACTGTCCCAGCCCAGGGGGTAGAGGGCACAACCAGCGCCGATCAACAGATCAACAAGCCTGCCAGATATCCAAAACGCGAGATCATGTTCTCTAAAATCGAGGAACGAATTCTAGGAACAACGGAGGTTGAGTAGGGCAAACTTATTGAGGTAGAGAAAGCTTCTGTCTAAGAGAGACAGAAGGGGGATCGGAAAGTGGTTGCCTCAAGATTTTGTATTTAAATTGTCATTATCTCCATTTCTCTTCCCCCTCACCAAAGAGCAGGGTCATGGCAGCAGAACTGCAAACCGATCAACAGCTGAGTCACTTCCAGAACGTTCTTTCTTTTCCTTCCTTCCTTTCCCTCCCTCCCTCCCTTTTTCTCTCTTTCTCCCTTTTTTCTTTCCTTCTTTCTTTCCGGGTTGTCCTCTCTTCCTCTCTTTATCTCTTGTTTCTCACATTCACACACAACTGAAGGAAATAAAGCAAAAACTTTCCAAGAGCTAGTAATGCATTAGGTTTTTCCAAGGGGGATTTCCTCTCTTTCTTTGTCTTGTTTATTTTTTCCCCTTCCGGGATTTTAGAAAACCACCCATACAGCTGGATCGTGAGGGTGTTGCACTCTCCGAGACTTCCCAAGTGGACAGAGAGGAGGGGGTCGATGGAAGAGGAGACTTCTGTGACAGCAGAGAAAGCAGAAGTTGCAGGCAGACATTTGCTGCTCTTCTTTCTCTTATTTTTACACCAATTCCTGCCAGCTGCCTGCTGCATCCACATCTGGATGGCTTGTGAAAAAAAACCCTGCTAGGTCTGCGTGTATGAGTGTACTCAGTGCCTCGCGCTGCAGGGAGTTTCTGGGAATCCCCAGCCCCGCACACCCACACACAGGATCGTCCCTGGTTCTCCTCCTTTCCACTCTGCCTTGTGCTTGTAGGTTAATGAGTTTAGAAGTTCACTTGTAAAAGTGGCAAATGTTACTTCTCTATAAAAAGCAAATTTTTGTAAAAATGCCAATATAGTTATTATACAAATAGATATAATTATTTTATTCTTATTTATTTATTTATTGGTACCGGGGATCGAACTCAGGTCCTTGTGCTTGCAAGGCAGGCGGCGGAACCACTGAACTACATCCCCAGTCCATTATTTTATTCTTAACATAAAATAAGCATAAGGTGTGGTGTGGTGTTGTGGGCTGCTTGCCATTGGCCGTCTCAGGCTAATCTTCTGGTCCTTGCTAATGAGGCATTTCTTCTTTGTGGGACAAATTCTTCTTTTTCATATTTATATATGTTTTATGTTTATCTTTTATGTCTCTATGTTTTTTTCTTTCTCTTTTTTGGTACCGGAGATCGAACTCAGGTCCTTGGGCTTGTGAGGCAGGCGGCGGAACCACTGCGCTACATCCCTGGCCCTCTTTCTCTTTTTTCTTGAGGAAAGGTAGAGTATGCTGCACATGAGCACTGTTTAACTTTACAAAATGATTTTTTTTGAGACAGAGTCTTCTTTAGGTCAGCGGTGTGTGAACCTAAGGCATGTGTTTTTCTTTTAAGACAAAAAATGATGTATAAGTTGCTTTGTATGAGTTGCTTTTCCAAAACCAAAACCTCAGTATTCAGGCTTAACTGCAATGTTGGCACTTTGCCATAAATAAGTGGATTTTGGGTTGTAGTTTGAAACTTGGTCTCTGAAAGGTTTGCTGTCACTGTTCTAGATAGTCCAGGCTGACCTCGAACTTGAGATCTTCCTGACCTTGATCTCAGGATTCTCCTGGCCTGGAAGTCATACTCCTTTTGTTTTAGCCTCCTGAGTGCTGGAATTACAGGTGTGTGTCTCCATGACTAGCATACAATATGGTTTTAAAAAATAATATTAATGCCGGGCGTGGTGGCACATGCCTGTAATCCCAGCACTCTGGAGGCTGAGGCAGGAGGATCACTGTGAGTTTGAGACCAGCCTGTGCTACATAGTGAGTTCCAAGTCATTCTCAACTACAAAGTGAGACCCTGTCTCAAAAAACCAAAAAACCAAACCAAACAAAACAAAAACATTAATGTTGGGCCAGTGATTTAGCTCAGTGTTTCTGCTGCCCGCCGCTCAAGCCCAAGGACCTGAGTTTGATTCCCCCTCCCACAAAAAAAGAAATTAAAAACAAAAAACATTAACGTAACAAAATATTGGATGATTTCTTCAGTATCACTGGTTTTCAAATGCTAACACTGTCTTCAGGGACTATCTCCCACTTCTCCAGCCATATCAAATCTCACTATGATGGAAAAAAGGCTGCCTGTTTCCAGGCCCCTATGTTTTTGTGCAGAATTGTGTTATTTAAGAGATTGTCTGAATTTTCTCTCTGCCAAGTGAACTTCTCCAAAGTCCTGTTCAAACACACTCTCTCTTGCTCTCTTTCTAAAAATTTTTTTCATTTTGAGAAAGGATATCACTTGGTAGTTCAGGCTGGCCGGCCTGAACTGAATACATCCTAGGTTGGCCTGGAACTTCTGGCAGTCTTCCTGCCTCGGCCTCCCAAATGCTGGGGTTATAGCCTAGTTCCACCATGCACAGCTGAGACAGAATCTTTTGTAAAGTGTTCTTTGAGTTCCTTATGAGGTGTTTTCTTAAGCAATTAATCACTTGAATCCTTTCATTCTCTGTGTTTCTGTCACACGGGACCTCTCTATTTACATAGTGCAATATCCTTTTACATATCCATCTCCCAAAAAACCTAGGCTTTGCTGATGTCTATGATTTTTTTTTTTTTTTGTACTAGGAATTGAACCCAGGGATTTGGCATAGAGTTACATCCCAGTCCTTTTTCTCATTTTTGTTTCAACACAGAATCTTGCTAAATCACCCAAGCTGGGACCGAACTTGCTATCCTCCTGCTTCAGCTGCCCAAAGTGCTGTGGTTCTAGGCCTGCATGGCTGTTCCCAGCCAGGTATAAATGTCTACCTCAGAATGACACTTTGCCTTCTAGTGGAATACCATTTTCCCTCCAGTACAATGATCACTGAGTATCGTAGGTTTTAAAGTCTCTGCTAGTTTGCCAGACCAAAATTGACATCTTATAGTCATTTTAATTTACACCACTTTCATTACTTTTGAGATAAATTGTTGGGAAATATGATTTGTAAAGCAGTGGCTATTTGTGATCAGACTGTGGAGTCAATCCAATTCTGTTACTTGTGATGGAGTACCTCACCCGCCCCAACCCACTGTCCCAACCTAATTCAGCTCCCCTGGGGATAATTTTGCAAAACATTGTGCTGAGCTGCTATGAATTATTTCATGGGAAGATACTGTCAAGGGCATAAAATTCCTGGGAAATGGTAGTACTGAGCCAGTTCCTAATAGTTATCTCTGCCCAGTCATCCTACTTCTGAATTACACATCACTACTAGTAAATCCAATAAAAAATTTATTCTGAATGACGTATTGCTAATAAATCTGGAGAGAATTAGAAAAGTACCTTAGAGTAACAGAAAATTGTTTTTATGCTGATAAGGTTTTGCAGTGAATTTTTTATATGTTTACGTTGAAGAATTGTGTTAGAGAGACTTAGAAAATGGTTGGAAAGTTTGTCAATATTTGATTTTATGTGAATATTAATAGTTCTCCACTAATGACAATAAAGGGTGACTGAGCAACAATGGCAGCTAAGATATATTGGGTGTTAAATGGTGACAGGTAGTATTCTAAATGTGTACACATTTCACACATGTAGTCTTTATAACTTCTTTTCGCTTCTGTACCCTACTGGATTTCCTGGGAGACCCAGGCTTATAGACAGCATCAGGGACACTTGCCATGTGCCCTTGAGAGATGAAGGGCCAATGGGAGTTTCTGCCCAGAGATTAGAGGGAAGCAGGAGGAGGAAGAGGCTGGGGTAGTTATTTTCTTTCCACTGAGGCAGTTGTTTGCATCTTCTGTGACTGCATGGAGCCCTTGTCTTGTGATGCCTGTGTACAGCTACCCTCTCAGTAATAATAATATGTTCTTCTCTTCCTATTCCGTGGTGGTGATGATGCTCTGCTCAAAGCTTTAGGAAATTTTCCTTACCTTCCTGGAATGGATCATTTTTTTCCTCTCTCTCTGCCAAGATGTTGGCTGAAATACTTGATGGATAGTTTGGGAGAATACAGAATTCTCAGAAATAATCCTGTTTCTTTTTTTTTTTGGTACCAGAGTTTGAACTCGGGTCCTTGCGCTTGCAAGGCACCCCCGAACATAGTTTGAACTCGGGTCCTTGCGCTTGCAAGGCAGGCCACCGAACCACTGAGCTAAATCCCCGGCCCTCTTCAGAATTTAAATGACATAGCTTTATTGCTTCTAGAATCCAGTGTTGGTACTGAGAAGTGTGATAGTTTGATTTAAGGATTTGTGCTCCCCTCTCCGCAAAGCTTCTGGAATATTCTTTGTGTTAATGGTGTTCTAAAACTTCACAAAGTTGGATCCTTTTGAAAGATGTTTTCCTTCACTGTGCTGAATAATGAGTACTTAAGTCTGGATGTCTATGCCCATTAGTTTTCATGATAACTTTGCTGCTGATTTCCTCGTCTCTGTTCTCCAACCTCTCTCTTTCTTGCATTCATATTGTTCTAATTACATGTTGGAATTTCTACTAGTCTTACCCTCTAGTTTTCCTGATTATTTTCCCCTTTATACTTTTCTTTTTTAATACTGGAGAGAGAACCCAGGATGTTTTTGTTTTCAGTTTTTGTGACAGTCTTCACTGTGAAGTCCAGACCGGCCTCAAACTCATGATTCTCCTGCTTCAGTCTCCCAAGTGCTGGAATTACACCACCAATCCTGGCTTGATGTGCCAGTGTAGTCATCCGTGCTAGATACCTGTAAACAAAAGGTGGCCAAAGTTCATGCTCCTAGAGGGAAGCTGGAGTCCTGTATAAGTCCTGCTTCTCAATGGTTTCCTAACTCCATTTTGTCAAGCCCTTCCAGTGTTGTTTTCATCATAATTTTTTCCTCTTATTTTCACAAGGACAGGAACCAAGTTGCCTAGAGATGGGAAGTGGATTTGGGAGTTAAGACTATTCTTCAGTGCTCTCAAACCCATTTTCAAATGTTGGCCACTTACATAAGTGCTTTGTACTATCAGTCTCTGTGCCTTTTTTGTCTTTTCTCTACAATGTAAGTTCTTTCAGAGTCTCTCACTGCTAAGATAGGGTTTAGCTCTCTTTTCTACTAAAGTAGTTGACACCCTCACCTCTGCTTTCTAGCTTCTGAAATCTTCATGTTTGATAGCAGTCTAATATAAAATACAATATAATATCAAATATAATCATATAGGGCAGGCATTGCAGCTCAGTGAGAGCGCTTGCTAGTGTGCGTGAGGCCTTGGGTTTGATCCCAGCACCACAAAGCAAACAAGCAAGGACGGACACACACACACACACACACACACACCATTTGGTACCATTTTAGCAGGATTCCAGAAGGGAGAGGATACAAATATGCTTGTTAAATCTACATCTTTACCTGTAAAGCTGATAGTGACTGTGTATGGTTGAAAAGCTATCTCTCTATCATCCTGTTCTTTCCCTTCTCCAGTATTTTGTTGCTGTTATTGTTTTTAGTTGCTAATGAAATGAGATCACTTAATAATTTGTTGAGAATAGAAAGATTTATTATTCTTACAAGGAAATAAATGATTTTATGGAAAAAGCAAGAGTGGCTTAACAATTGCTCTGTGCTCTGTTAGACAACCCTATTGAAAAGTTCATAGTGTACCCTCTTAGGTACAGTTAGTTTTGCCCCTGGTTATGGGCACAACGCAAATTGTAACATTTTGTTTTAGTAGTCTCATGTAGCTTTTGAAATATCTCCTAATATATATACTCTCAGTAGTCTCGCCTTGAACTTGACAGATTCAGGGGACATACGACCTTAGATCCTGCTATTGAACACTCTTTCCAACACTTTGCCATGCAAGTAATAAAAGGTTATGGGAACAGATGGAGGCCAGATTTATCAAAGAGGCAGAACCTTGTTGTCTTGTTGGGTGACTGTTGCCTGAGTTTCTGTTGTTTGATCTGATCACAAATCTCCCCTGAGATTATTCCTGTATCTCATGCTTGCCTATCTGGCCTTTCACTAATTTAGTCAGCTCTGATGACCTTCTAATACATTTCCTTTTTCTTAAGATAGCCATATATGCTGCAGTGGCTTGCAAACAAAAGCCCTGACAAATAAGTGACCATGGGAAGGCAATTTGCAGTGGCACAGAAAGTGGGAAGCTGGCATTAAGAGACAAAAGTCCAACAGGTCTTCAGATAATGCATTTTAAAGACATGCTCCATTAGGAATAGATTAACAGTATTTTCTGCCTATGAAAATAATGGTGGATTTTTATAATCACTCCTGCTTACAATCTAAGAGTAGGGCAGAGGCCCACTTCAGTGCCTCTGAAATCCCATGTTTGTTTCACCAGTGCCAAAGGGAATGATTCACTAATGAGGACCAGATTTTCCTTTGTCTAAAATGCCAAGGGAGTTGCTTAGTAATATTTGGGAGAAATCCCTGAAAAAGAGCACAGATATAGAAAAGTCCAATAAATTAGGCGAGAAGTAGGATTTTTGGGCTGTTGATGTTATATGACTGCTATATATTCAATGAAATAAAAATGAATTCAATTCAGTACTGATGTTGGCAGCAATCTAGACTCTTTCTCTGATCTAAATGCTAAATAAATACATATAACACACCTGTGAAAATCATTTCAAACAATATAGAAATATAGAGGCTGAAAACTGACAGACCTTTTCTGTAACCCTCACTCTCCCCGGTCTACTCCCAATCTCATTCCTTCCCCAAAGATAACCTCTAGTGACAGTTAAGATACGTGTGCTCTCCCAAACCTGGCTGCCCCTTATTCCCACATGGCCATCCACACGTTTATAGATCTGCATTTTTACATATCTGTAGTCTTTATCATGCATGTTACTCTGTGACATACTTCTTTATTTTATCCACTGTGGTTTGGAGAACTTTTCATATCAATATATATAAAGTTCCTTCATTTTTTTTAAGCCTTCAGAGTATTTTATAATATGATCCAAGCACATTTAACTTGATGACTTCCCTTTCTCCAAGTGCGTTTCTGAACTTAGATTTTTGCATTTTTTTCCTCTATTACAAACAGTAACATAGATATGTTGTGTCTTATACTTGTACATATGCTTTTCCTATATGACAAATTTTTACTAGAAATACAATTATCAGTTAAAGGCTGTGCATGTTTAATATTTTGAAAAATCCTTCCTCCCTGATCTCCAAGAAAATGGCCTTTTATTGTTTTAATTTTCATTTCTGTGCTTACTAGAGAGTTTGAGCATTTTTTTGTGTGTGATACTGAGTATTGAATTTAGAATTTTCATGCTGAGGTACATTTGTAGCCCTTTTATTTTTATTTATTTATTTTTTTAAAATGTTGAGACCTAATCTTGCTAAGTTGTCTGTGCTGGGCTCAAACTTGTGATTTTCTTGCCTCAGTCTCCCTGTGTGCTGAAATTACAGTCTTGCACAACTCCCAGCTTTGTTCATAGCATTGCTGTGAAATTTATTCGATACTACTTATCAACTTACAGGTTGAGTTGGTTATATCTTTCTTATTTGTTGGTTGGGTGACATATTCATAGGAAAATATTTTCATGATTCACAGGACTGTGAACAAATAGTGCTTTCATTTCCTGACTTTGGTTTGCCTTAATTGAAAGAATGAATATAAAAGTCTAATGGCTCAACTTTTTAAAATTGCTTGCTAAGGAGTCCATCAGTGCCACTGACTCTAAGACCTATTCCTTTCCATATCAATTTTCTTTTTGTTTTTTTTTCATACCAGGGATTGAACTTGGGCCCTTGCACTTGTGAGGCAGGCAGTGGAACCACTGAGCCAAATCCTCAACCCTCTATATCAATTTTGGAATAAACTTGTGTAGGTCTACGAATATTCTAGTTTTTAAATTAATTAAACATATATAATTAAAAAGTGCTACCTAATGTCTAACCTCTAATTTTAGTGTATGACATTGTTTTGACTGTTTGGCTACTGAGCATCCCTAAGCATGGTGTTTGTGTTCTTTTCTTTGTTTTTTTTTTTTTTTTTTTTTGGTACAGGGGATTGATAATGTGGTGAAACATATAATATACATCACACAAGTTTTTAAGAAAACTTATTTGACTGGTTATCTCATGCTATGTATCTTTTATCACAAGTGGCTGGAGTACAAGTAGATACCTGAGTAAAAAAGATCATTACCATAAATATACTAGAAGACTTGTCCACCCAGAAGGCATGAATATATACACCATGAAATAACAATGAGTATCAGTTACATGAAACCCTCTGTCCTTTAATTTTGTTGTATACCAAGAGCATCTAAATAAAACCTTATTGTTTCCCATAGAAAACTGTTTGGCCATGACCAATGTATACATATCATAATAATATGTTTAGCAATGTATTTCCCACACGGCTATGGAAATTATTGGGGTCCCCTTCATGAACAAAGGCTGGAATAAAATTTTCCAGGCAGATGCTCCTTTATCTACCAAGGGGAGTTCTGTCCAGTAATTTTCCTAAGCCCAATAGTCTTTTTTATCTTTTTTTTTGTTTTGTTTTTGAGACAGGGTCTCACTGTAGTTCAGTCTGACCTAGAACTCACTAAGTAGCCCAGGCTGGTCTCGAACTCACAGTGATCCTCCTGCCTCAGCCTCCCAAGTGCTGGGATTACAGGCGTGCACCACGACGCCTGGCCCCATTTTTTATCTTAACAATTTTTTTTATTTTTTATTTTTTGGTACTGGGGATTGAACTCAGGTCCTTGCACTTGCAAGGCAGGACACCAAACCACTGAGCTAAATCCCTGGCCCTTATTTTAACAAACTTTTATAAATCCTAAGGTACTTTTATGGGCCAATATTGTATGTTCATCCTACTAAAGAATAACAAATAAGAGTTTTATTTATGTCATTTAATTTCTTGTGATCAGATGGAGATGTTTGACTCAAAGACATACTAAGATGAACAGGTGTTACAAAGAAAATGTTATCATGATTGTCATGCTAAAATACTATGTGTGGCTCTTGATTTTAAATTTCTCTATAATATATAACTGTTGTCTATTAACATTCTACAGGGATTCAACTACTAGAAAACCATGGCTGATAAGAAATAACAGCCCCTCTAATTGTGCTTCATACTTCAAAGTGCTTAATGTCCAGACAAAAATTACAATAGTTGATTAAGCTCACTGCTCCTACTGTCCTACTAATGTCACTGATCTTCTCTACTGGTTATATAACAACTAAAGTTTGGAGACCAAAACTAGAAAGGTAATTGGGCTATGAGGACAGCCAATATTTTGGCCCTGGCCCCTCAAGGTCAACAAGATCCAGGACACAAAGGAACCTTTCCTACAGGATCTTTGGTAAGTCACTCAACCTCCTGAGCAGGAAGATCTGGATACCAGGGGACAAATGTACTGTGTGCCAAAGGAGGCTCATCAAGAGGGAAAAGTCTCCCACACTTTCACTGAAAGCACCATGGTTAAGCAAGGCTGTGACCCATCCTGATGGCTGACACTGATAGAAGCTGAGAAGCTCTAAGCACGGTTCCAAAAATAATGCCTGAAGAAATTTAACTGACCTTGATAGATAGCAAAAGGTTTATGTTGATTGACGCAAGTCTCACTTTAACTTGGTCTTAAACACCCAGTAGAAAAGAATAACCAAAAGTGGTATAAAATAATGCCATAGTAATAAAGCTAGATATAAAAAGGGGTGCTAGACATAAAAAGGGGTGCCAGTCACTGACTCCTTCTAGCAGTTTCCAGCTCTACCAGTAGCTGACCATGGTTATGGATTATTAGGAAAAACTATGGTAAAATCTATAAGATCTCAGTTAGAGTTTTGTATTTCTTAGTGAAATTTGTTCTTCAAATTTTCTCCTATTTTACAGGTAAACCAGAGAGACTTATGACAAAGTATCAGACTTAGAGATAACCTTTATCAATGAAACAATCTAAGTCCACCAGGTTCAATCACTATTTCAATTTCTAAGTGTGACTTTCTCCCCAACCTGCCATTTCATTCTAGTGTGCTCATGCTTAGATTATGCATACTCTAATTTCTTAAAAGCTTTGTTTATTTTTGCCTAGAGGCTGCCAAACTCCTGGTGGTCATGCAAATGGAACCAATGACAAATGTGGTAGATTTCTTTTACTGGGATCCTCCAGACCGACCTTGTAAACAGCTCATAACTGCTAAACTATACAACTTCTATGATGGATTCTGAAGTCCCCTGGACCTTCTCCTTACTATATTCATAGTAATCCTGCTGACCTTATAATTTGGCCCATGCATTCTTAAGTGTTTCTTTGGCTTTTTCTCCTTCAGATTTAAAAGCTATGTGGCTACCAAGATGACAATGTCAGGCACCTACTCAAGGCCTTTAGAGAGACCCTCTTTAGAGTAACTCTAACTGCTGATCACAAGTACAACCCTCTTCAGCTGGAAGTAGCCAGAGCTGTCTTCACCCTTTGCATCCTCACAGCAGTTAGAAGTACTTCTTCAGAGGGGGGAATATTGCAGATAGGTAAGTTAATTATATATCTTGTAGGCAGTTAGACAGGACTACCCTCAAGGAGCCAACAGAGCAAGGAGCCAACATGGAGGACAATCAAGACACATTTAATGAAGGCCAGAAGTGTAAAAGGAGAGAAACTATGATATCTTTGTGTTTACCCTGGGGATTGATAGCAGCGATTGATATTCTAATTAGGTATCAGTCACCTGGGTGGGAGGCCAAGTTCTTAACCCAGCCTTTCCAGGAAATATCCCTGACCCCACCCTTACTGAAAATCCTTGCATGCTCCTAGGGTCACAGGCCAGGAATCACCAGTGAAGCCTATGTCCATCATAGAATCACACACTGCTTTTGGGCCAGCCATCATGTTTTCACCCTCCTCTGCTTCCCACTTTCAGAGATAACTTATGGTTGTCATTTCTGGGCCTTTGAAGGCTTTGGCAGTGAACTCTGCATGCATCTTGGCACTCACTGCAGACATTTAATTGTAGTTTCCTGTTGTCTGCTAAGTCAATTATGTCTGTTTTGTTGCCATTTCTTGACTGCTGTAACTCTTTTCCCACTTCCTCTGTGCTTGTGAATTTTTGAAGTTTTCCCTTTAAAACTTCTGTATCAAAAAAACCAAAACAAAACTGAGAAAAGAAAGATAAAATGGAAACAAAGCTTTTGTAAATGAGGAGAGGAGGAAGAAGGGTTGAAAGGAGGGGAGGGGAAATGGGAAAAAATAAGAATTAAGTTATATTGTATGGACTGGGGATTTAGCTCAGTGGGTCCGATGAGTGCAAGGTCCTGAGTTTGATCCCTGGTACCAAAAAAAAAAAAAAACCCAAAAAAAAAAAAAAACCCAAAAAAAAAAAAAAACCCAAAAAAAAAAAAAAACCCAAAAAAAAAAAAAAACCCAAAAAAAAAAAAAAACCCAAAAAAAAAAAAAAACCCAAAAAAAAAAAAAAACCCAAAAAAAAAAAAAAACCCAAAAAAAAAAAAAAACCCAAAAAAAAAAAAAAACCCAAAAAAAAAAAAAAACCCAAAAAAAAAAAAAAACCCAAAAAAAAAAAAAAACCCAAAAAAAAAAAAAAACCCAAAACAAAAAAACAGAAAAAAAATGATAACTGTTTGTGGTCCATAATGTGTACTCCATATTTGTTAAATATATTCATTAAGCTGGAAAAGATGAAAAAAAAAACAACTTCTGTATCATCATGTCAGTTAGATTTTAGGTGACAATGAAGGTAAGGTAAGTGTTCACTTTGTATGGCCATCCACACTTCTTGCCTTATAGGATGAGGGGAGTAGGAAGAAGACAACTGCGGTCCTGTGCACTACTTATCTTTCTGTTTCACCCTCTTCCTCATTGTCTCCTCTTCCTTTTTGTAGTACTTGGATTGAACTCAGTCTTTGCACTGGGCTGCATCTCAGCCCTCTTTTTATTTATTTATTTTATTTGAGACAGGGACTTGCTCAATTGTTAAGTTTCCCAGGCTAGGCTTGAACTTGCCATTCTCCTGCCTCAGCCTCCCAGCGCTCTGGGAGTGCAGGAGTGTCCCATTATGTTAGGCTTCTCCTATTTTGTAATGCAGTTTTCAGGCGGGCATGTGGCAGCCTGCTTAAAGACTGTGTGCCTGTGTAAAGGGCTTGGTAGGTGGTGGATTTCATGGCCAAATCTGAAAGTGTCTATCTGACTAGTATTTGGCTAATGCAATATAAGGAAATGATGAGTGCCAATTCTGCCATCTGGAAAATAGACATGGATAATTCGAATGAAGGCAGCACAGCAACAAGATAGAGAACAATCCTACATAGCAACCCCAGGGAGAGCAGCCCCCTAGAGAGCAGCAAGACAGAAAGTCTGGAGTCCTGACACTGGAACTGGCACATCCTTATGCTTATGTGGGAGAGAAATTAACTTCAGGAAAAGAAAAATAATATAATGTTCTTTCAACAGAAAGTGTTACCTTCATATGGGGGATCCTAGAGAATGCTGTATACAGAAGAAAACCCAAGACACTGCTGGCCCTTAAAGAAGAAATTGAAAATGCATGTGCAGCAATCTCAAGCAAGGTTACCCAAGCAGCAGTTCACTGTACTAATAAATGTCTGGAAGTTAATGGCCATTACTTTGAGCACCTCTTTTTTTAAAATATTTTTTTCTTTTATTGAGTTTATTGGTACATTTTAGGTGTACAATACAGTTACAGTCATTATTGGGATCTTGTACCTTTATATGACAGGTGATCTTGGTTCTCATTTTTTCCCTTTGTCCCTGCCCTCCCTTCACCCCCTTCTCCCCTCCCCATTTACAAACACTTTATTTCCATTTTTTCATATTTTTTTCTTTTCCCTTATTACCTTTCCCCTATGCTTCCCACTTTCCCTACACCTTTAGCCCTTTTCTTCCCATTTCACAATGTCAGTTATCTCATTAGGATCTTATGTACTATTACAGTTTATTCACATCAGAGAAACTATTTGATATTTACACATGTGTGACTCATTTATTTCACTTAGGAGTATATCCTCAATATGTATCTGTTTTCCTATGAATGAGTCTAATTTCTCATTCTTTATGACTGAGTAGTATTCCATTTTGTAGAAAAACCACATCTTCTTTATCCAATCTCCAACCAGTGGGCAAATGGGCTGTTTCCAAGTTTTAGCTATTACAAACTGTGAGCACCTCTTGTAATTATAGAGGCTAGAAGTAACGTGTGTTAATCTCATGATGTCTCAATGAATTTAGTATTGAAATATTTATACAAGGTTGTCCTTTCCTGAAATGTGTATACATTTTTTTGGTGGTCTGTCTCTCTCCTCTGATTCTGCTCTTTTCTCTCTCTCTCTCTCTCTCTCTCTGTCTTTGAGACATGGACTTGCTGCGTAGTTCAGGCTAGCCTTGAATTCACTATGTAGCCCAGGCTGGCCTTGAACTTGCAGAGATCCACCTATCTCAGTGTCCTGAATGCTGGGATCACTGGTGTTTGCCAACATGCCTGTATATATTCATATATGTATTTAATGAAAACAAAGATTTCTTTTAGTTCAAACCAAATCAATATTCTAAATAATGAAACAGTACTTTATGCAGAAGAAGTTGAAAATTATGAAAGCAGTGATAAAGAGGAAGAGTGAAAAGGAAAGGAATAAAGACAATTTGTTAAGAATTCTTCTTAACATGAGTGATTTTCTATTTTACTAAAGTAAAATATTGCTTTAAGATTTTGGGAAAAAATTTTATCCTGCTTTTGGAGCCCTTTTCATAAAGATCATCAGTGTATCATGTAACTTTTTTTCAATATGAAAATATTGGAGGGCCAGGCATTGTGGCACATGCCTGTAATCCCAATACTTGGGAGGCCGAGGCAGGAGGATTGCTGTGAGTTTGAGACCAGCCTGGGCTACATAGTGAGTTGCAGGTCAGTCTCAACTATAGCGTGAGTAAAAAAAAAAAAAAAAAAAAAAAAAAAAAAAAAAAATTGAAAATATTGGAGGGGTTGGGGGTGTAGCTCATTGGGAGTGCATTTGCTTAGAATGTGTGAGGCCATGGGTTTGATCCCCATCACCAGAACAAGAAAGAAAGGAAGGAAGGAAGAAAGAAAATGGCTAAAAACATAAGTTAAAAAAAAAAAAAAAAGATGGTGCACCCCTGTAATCCCAGCACTCGGGAGGCTGAGGCAGGAGAATTGCTGTGAGTTTGAGACCAGCCTGGACTACACAGTGAGTTCCAGGTCAGTCTCAACTATAGAGTGAGACCCTGTCTCAAAAACCAACACACACACACACACACACAAAAACCCGAAACAAACGTTGGAGCAAAATACTATTATATTCTACTTGTAGTTTACTGATATAAGGTTTACTTTTATCATTAGTGAAAAACCCAGACTCCTTTTTTCCATTTCTATAGTCAGACATGACATCATACAGACCAGTTACATTTTTCCCTAAAGTAAAAATTATTATTAAATCTTTCATACTTTTACCAACTCTGTGTTAATAGTTCCTTCCTGCAGATCTAATAAACAGTCTTGTGAGTGAAGTGAAACCACAGAGTTATGAAGCATTTCACACCATGCGCTGCTACAAGAAAAGTCCCTCTCTGGGGAGACCTCACCCAATTGCATTTTTAATAACTTTTTGCTGTTGATTCAGCATCTTTCTCATTTATTGTTCCATCATGCCTAGATTCTTGGGTTGGGAGAAGATGATAGAGTAGTTCTTTAACATTGACTAAAAAAATCCAGCATTGATATTACAACTTTTGTTCTTAGGTAAAACTTGATTACTCCTTAAAGATTTTTATTTTTTTCTTTATTAGTATACTTATGAAGTTATAATTTGCACAAAATAAAGTAAACCGACATTATATGCTTGGTTTAGTGAATTTTGCCAAAGGAGACATTGAACAGTTCTAACACCTGAGAACATTTCCTCAGGCAAATATTTCGCTTTGGTTTGAGTGGTTTGTCCTTTCCAAAACTCAGGCTTGGAACTCAGTTGCACTGCACCAATATTCAGAGACACTGAGGTCATGAGGGCTCCACCCTCATCAATGGATTCATGCCATTTCCGTGGGAGTGGTTGCCCTCTTCCTCTCTGTTCGCCTCTGTCATGTGATGAGGCAACGGGGTGGCCCTCGCCAGATGCTGACACCTTTATACAGAGCGTTTCAGTCTCCAGAACTGAGGGACAATGAATTCATGTGCTTCACAAATTATTCAGGCTCTGAGAGTATAATACAGCTGCACAAGACAGGCTAAGACACTCGTCTTTTCACTGAGGTATTTAGTACACTTGTGTTCAATGCAATGATTGATTTAGAGAGGTTCCAGTTTACTATTTTATTATTTATTTTGCTAATTCCACTGTTCTTTGCTTCTCCTTTCTTCTAAGTGATACCAATTAATTTAAACGTTTAATGTATCATTTATTGACATTTTCAGCTATAATTTTTAGTATTATATTTTAGTGTTGCTCTAGAAAGTACAATATCTATCTTTAATTTACCACTGAAAGTAATATTTCACTATTCATTAAACAATATCAGAAGGATGTTATAACTGTGTAACTTTATGTACTACTCTGAGCCTTTGTTCCCTTCTTACTATATGTGTTGCTTCTATAACATGTTGCTATTTTTTTGTTCTAAATATCTTTTAACACACAAAAGCAAAAAGAATAGCAAGATACTGTGTGATGTACATATAATTTATAGGAAATATAATGGCTATATATAT
>NW_022900941.1:32467015-32468799 GCF_012274545.1 Fukomys damarensis | reverse complement strand
ATATATATATAAACTTTTCTGATTTTATAGGTATCCTTACCATTTATTGTTTCTTAGCTATTTCAGAACTTTGTAAGTTCTGTAAAACTGGTGATAATGTAAATTATTCTTTTCTATACAGATGTAAGTTAACTTTGCTCAGTGGAGATATATTTCATTATTGTTCTGTGGATGTTGGCCAGTTTTGTGGGGGTAATTTTGGTACCAGGGCTTAAACTCAGGACCTTGTGTTTGTGAGCAGGTGCAGTGCCAATGAGCTAAATCCCAGGCCCCGTTTTGTGTTTATTAGTTACTTTATTTCAGCCTTTTTTTTGGTACCAGAGTCCAACTCAGAGCCTTGTGCTTTCCAGGTGGGTGCTGTGCATCTGAGCTACATCCCCTGTCCTGTTTCAGCAATTTTGATCACCTCTACATGTACCTGCTCTTTCAATGAATCTCTGAATTAAATTTTAGTTTTTCAATTTTTTATATTTTACTGAATTCTTCAATTAAATGATGAGTTACAATTTTGTCCTATGTTTATTGTAGAGTTCTGATTTTTTAGTTATAAAATTGATTACTTTTGTAATATGTTGTCAGGCTGGAATCTTGTAATCTCTCTGCTGGTTTAATTTGTGTATAAAGCTTCTTTATCTTTCTTCTATTTTCTGGGCTCCTTGGGCACATGCTATGCTATTCTTCTATACTTCATATAAATGTGCAGTGAGCCACACATACCCTTACTGCTTTATTTCTTTATTCTCAACAAAATCCCCCCTCAAAATTGTAAGTTTTTAGGCTTTACTAAAGGATTTGGTTGTTTGCAGGTGTCTATCATTTGTAATTAACCTGAATCTTTAAAATACATTCATATTTTATTTTATTTTTTCATTTGAAAAATTTTTTTTGTGGATCCAGGGACTGAACTCAGAACCTTGCACTTATGTACATTTATATTTTAATAGTTACCCATAGTGAAAATCTTCCCTTTTCAATGAAAAATCCAAAAAGAACTTCTTGCCACTGGGTGTAATGTGTGATATAAATTATGCCAAAGGGATGCATCACATGAGACTGGCACAGAAATTAGTTAGTTTTGTTTTTTTCGTCTTGCTGAAAGACACAGAACACAGAGAATCTATTTCGCTGACATGAAACTAATCAGAGGCTGTTTAGGGGCTGTGTACTCTTTAGGGCCTGGCTGCTGTGACCAGTTTCTCAGCACAAAGGCTCTTTTATATTGGACCAAAAGATGTAGCAAGTTACTACAAAAATTACCTTTAATGAATTATGCTTCTCTGTAACTATATCCTTATGCAACATGGCCACCTTAGCCACTTTCTCAGATGTTGGGAAAAAATACCTGACACCTGCAACTTAAAGGAGGAGAGATTTATTTTGGCTGATGGTGTTTTGAAGCTTCAGTCCCTAGTCCGCTGGCTCTGAGACAGAATGGCACAACAGAAAGTCACGAGAGAAAAAGGCTCCTCACGTTATGGTGGCCAGGAGGCAGACATCCAGGGAGGATCCAGGAGGCAGACATACTCTGGTGAGCCACCTCCCACTGTCCCCGCCCCATAGCGCACTCAGCTGAACTCCTTAGCAGATGAATCCAGTGATGAGTATAGCAATCCAATCATCTTCCCAATGTCCCGCCTCTGAGCGCAAAGAATTTGGCTTTGCAGTCAATTTAAGAATTGGAAAAGGCTGGGGATTCAGCTCAGTGGTTCTGCTGCCTGCCTCAAAAGCCCAAGGTCCGGAGTTCAATCCCCCGTACCAAAAAAAAAAAAAAAAAAAAAAAAAAA
>NW_022900941.1:32461916-32466189 GCF_012274545.1 Fukomys damarensis | reverse complement strand
ACAAAAAAAAAAAAAAAAAAAAAAAAAAAAAAAGAATTGGAGTCTGATTCTCTACCTTCTGGAGCTTGGGTATGGTCTTGACCATCATACTATAATGATACGTAATTTAGTCTGCAGAAGAATGATGTAGAACAGAGGAGAGCAATGCTGTCCTGAAAGCAGCCAGCTCTGCAGGCTCAGAAATGAGCCATCTTGCACCTTCCAGGTTATTCTGGTTTCTATTGAAACTAACCACCTGACCAACAGCCCAGAGCTCAAGTAAGACCAGCAGAATCATCCAGACTATAAACCAGCAAAATTAGAAGAAAAAAAGTATCATTTAAACCGGGCGTGGTGGCACACACCTATAATCCCAGCACTCAGGGGGCTGAGGCAGGAGGGTCACTGTGAGTTCGAGATCAGCCTGGGATACACAGTGAGTTCAAGGTCAGTCTCAACTACATAGTGAAACTCTGTTTCAAAAAACCAAAAAATGCCAGGGGTGGTGGCGCACACCTGTAATCCCAGCACTTGGGAGGCTGAGGCAGGAGGATTACTGTGAGTTCAAAACCAGCCTTGACTACATAGTGAGTTCCATGTCAGTCTCAACTACATAGTGAGACCCTGTCTCAAAAAACCAAACCAAACCAAAACAAAACAAAAAACAAGAACCCCTTATTAAACCTTTGAGCCAGGGATTTAGCTCAGTGGTGTTGCCACCTGCCTCACAAGTGCAAGGTCTGGAGTTTGATCCCTGGCACCAAAACAACAAAAACAAAAAACTTCTGAAGCTTTTTTTGTTTGTTTGTTTTTCCTCCTTGTACTGGGGATTGAACTTGCAAAGAAGGCACCAGAACCACTGAGCTAAATCCCTAGCCTTCTGAAGCCTTGCACCAGACTGTAATGAAAGAAAAGTCATTTTTTGAATTGGTACTTACGATGCCTCAGGCCGTTCCTTTCATCATGCAGCCATTAATGTGAATGACGCACACTGCGTTGTATGAAAAGTCTTAGTGCCTTTTCTGTGTCTCTCCTCCCTGCTCTTCCACTGACCCATGTTCAAGAATTTTTGGGACAAGAAATGGACCCCAGTTTTTTCTTAAATTACACATACTATTTTTAGCTCTATGCTAATCCAGTTGATATTTGACATTTGGATTTATAAAACTTCTTTTAAAAATTTAGAGAAATTAGCCTTCTGTGTATATGTTAAATTAGTTGTTTATTGCTGTTTTAAAAGCTACCTCAAGGGCCGGGGATTTAGCTCAGTGGTTCCACCACCCAGCTTGCAAGCACAAGGGCCTGAGTTCGAATCCTAATACCAAAAGAAAGTGACCTCAAGCTTAGTAGTTTGTAACAATAAATGTCTCTTTTTTTGTTTTGTTTTGTTTTGTTTTGTTTTTTGAGACAGAGTCTCACTATGTAGTTGAGACTGATCTGGAACTCACTATGTAGTCCAGGCTGGTCTCGAACTCACAGCGATCCTCCTGCCTCAGCCTCCCAAGTGCTGGGATTACAGGCGTGAGCCACCACGCCCGGCCAATAAATGTATCTTATACAGCTTTTTTCCCCAATGGAAATAAATATCATTAAAGGTACAAATTTTTCTTAAGCATTTAGACTCAATTTATGAAACTTAACAAAAATTTTTTTTTGAGACAGGGTCTCACTATGTAGTTGAGAGTGACCTGGAACTCACTATGTATCCCAGGCTGGTCTCAAACTCATAGTGATCCAACTGCCTCAGCCTCCCGAGTGCTGGGATTACAGGTGTGCACCACGACGCCTGGCTCTTACAATTTTTATAAACACTTGTAAGTGGGATTTTGGAATTTGCTTATCTAAATTCCCTTAAACCTTTAAAGTCACATTAAAAAAAAAATATATATATATACATTTTTTTTGGTGGCCAGGATTGAACTCAGGATCTTGAGTTTGCAAGGCAGGCAGTTGCACCACTGAACTAAATCCCTGGCCCTACATTTTAAAATTTAATATATTCATTTTCATTTTCAAAAAGCTCATGTGTGTGATTACAAAAACCATTAGGTATTTTCCTTAAATAACTCATATATCTAACAAACTACATATGAGCAATCTTTAAAAATTCTTATTAGTACATATTATCCAATTATATTATTTTGTTTTGACATCTTGAAAATGCATATAACACACTTTGAATATTTTCTCCTTTCACTGTCTCCTCTGCCCATTTCCTTGCTCATCTCTAACAGTTTCCCTTCTATTTTGTTTCGCCTCTATTTTGTTTCTATAGAGTCCTCATATGAGAGGAAACATATTTCACTTTTGATTCTAACTGGGCTTGTGGCCTCCAGTTTCATTCCTTTTCTTGAAAAATGACATGGTTTTATTCTTTATGACTGAATGATTTCCCACCGTGTGCATACACCGCATTTTCTTTCTCGGTTCCTCTGGTGATGGGCACTTCTGCTGTTTCTGGAGCTTAGCTGGTGAAGGGCACAGCAATAAACACAGGTAAGCAGATAACCCTAAACTATGCTGCCTTCAATTCTTTTGGGAAGATACCAATAATTTGTATAGCTGGGCCCAGTGATGTTTTTACTTTTAGTGTTTTGAGGAATCCCCATACTGCTTTGCATTCTAGCTGTACTTGTTTGCACTCCCACCAAGTGTGTAGAAGTGTTTCTCCTAACGTTGCTCTTCCCCACCGCTTACTTCCTCCTTGCTAGCATTTATTCTTTTCGATATTCTTGATGATAGGCATTCTGACCGGGTGAGATGAAATCTCAACACAGCTCTGACTCACATTTCTCTACTGGCTAAAGATGTTGAATATTTGTCATGTACTTCTTTTGAAAAGGGTCTATTCAAAGTGTCTATTTCATACATTTATTGATTGGACTTTTTAAAAATTTTGCGAATTTTGTTAAATAGTGTTACATTTTTGAATTCTTCATATATTCTAGATGTCAATCTTCTGTCAGAAGAGTAGCTAGCACGGATTTTATCCTATTTTGTAGGCTATCTTTTTTCTTTGTTGATTGTTCCTTTGCTGTGCAGAAGCTTTTTAATTTGGTATGATCCCATTTATTTTTTGCTATTATTTTCTGTGTTATTAGAGGCCTCCTCAGGAAGTCTTTGTGCCTATGACTTCAGGTGTTTCCCCTATATTTTCTTCCAGCAATTTCAAAATATCAGGTTTTATACCTAGGTCTTTGTCCCATTTTGAAGTGATCTTTGTACAGGGTGACAGGGCTCAGGATTCAATTTTCTACATATGGATATATAATTTTTCCACCATCATTTGTTAAAGAGCTGTGTTTTTCTCAAACATATGCTTTTGGCTCCATTGTGTGGGTTTGTTTCTGTGCTCTGTAATTCTATTCCTTTGCTTTGTCTGTTTTTATGTTAGTACCATGCCATTTTTGTTCCTATGGCCTTGTGGTATAATTTGAAATAGGATATTGTGATGCCTCCACTGTTACTGTTTTTGCTGAGAATTGCTGTGACTCTTATTCAGTTTTTGAGAGAATCTAGGAGTCACTTAACTGTGTGGTTTTGGCTCTGAGTCTCTGATGAAGTCAGATGAAGTCAGTCCCCGCTGTTAGGTAAGGCTGTTATCACCTGAAAGCTCAGTTTATGTGCATCCACATGGTTGTAGCAGACTCTAGGCCTGCATTGTCTATTGGCTAGAAGCCCTTGCCAAGTGGGCCTTTCCATAGGTTGCCTCAATGTCTTTACAGTGTCTTTACATTCTCCCTTGGAGTGAATGATGGGGCAGAGAGAGAAAGCAAGAAAGTACCTAAATTGGAAGCCAGTGACACACATTCACTTCTGTCCTGCTACTGACCACACAAAATAACTCTGACACAGAGTGGGACACAAGGTGTCAAGGTGTAGATATCAAAGGGAGGGGATCATGAAACTTTTTTCTCTATTATTCCTTATCTATGATTAATACTTTATAAAAAAGTATATAAAAATACTTTAATAAATAAAGCAGGAAAGGTTTATTTTTTTCTCCTTTTTATTGAGTTTATTGGTACAATCTAGGTCTACAATACAGTTACATTCATTACTGGGATCCTGTACCTTCACATGACAGGTCTTGGTTCTCATTTTTTCCCCTTGTCCCTGCGCTCCCTTCACCCCCTCCTCCGGAAAGGTTTATTTAATTCATAGTTTGTAGAGGTTTTGGTTTATAGTAGGGCAGCATGGTAGGGGAGGATGGTGGGAAAAAATTCATGGTTGGCAGAAGGCAGAAAGGCATTGAGCAGCAAAGTAGCAAGGAAGTATGCAGAAACCCCATTTC
>NW_022900941.1:32408872-32461886 GCF_012274545.1 Fukomys damarensis | reverse complement strand
TCAGTGGCGATTGAACTCGGGACTTTGAGCTTATGATAGGTGGTGGAACCACTGAGCTAAATCTCCAGCCCTATCCCTTATATCTTATCTAGGCCACCTACTCTTAGGGTAGGTGGCACTAACATCCAGGGTGGGGCATTTTAATCTTATCATTGTATCTTGAATCTGTATCCTTGATCCCAGCAGCACACACCCTAGATCCAGCCATCTCTGAAAAGCCTCATCTATGCTTCATGAGGCTTTTGGGGGACATCTAGACACCAGCCTAATATTCTGTGCCTGGCCCCCAAAAGACTCATCCACATCCCTTTGTACAAAAGGCAATTAGTCCATCTCTAAGAGTTGCCAAAGTCCTAAAAGTTTCAGCACTGCTGAAAAGTCCAAGTCCAAAGTCTCCTCTGAGATTTAAGGCAGACTCTTAGCTGGGAGTCCCTGTACAATTGAAAAGAAAACTAAACATTTCCAACGTACAAAGACAGAAGATAAACATTAGCACTCCAAAAGGTACAAATGGGGGATAGAAAGGAACAGGACCGAGGCAAGTCCAAAATCCAGCAAGGCAAACATTAAGCCCTGTAGTTCCACGTCTAGCATCTGAGGCCATTTGTAGTAAGATGTGAACTACAAAGGGCTTGGGTGTGTTGGATGTAGTTGTGGTTCCCAGGGCTTCTCTCTTTGGTTGGCTCTGCTTTGTCCTTGTACCTTTCCTCAGGTGATACATGCTCCTGGCTTCTCCAACTTTCTGGGAGCTCCAAAAGAACCTCACTTTATAAATGTGTAAGAATCTCTCTCTATTTCTCTCTCTCTGCTGTTCTGACTCTCTGTCAGTCAAGAAGAAACCTTTGCCAGGAATCAGCCGAGCTAGTCCATTGATCTTGGATTTTCCAGCCTCCAAAACTGTGAGAAAATGATTCTGGCCAATCGTGGTGGCAAATGCTTGGAATCATGGCATTCTGGGAAGCTGAGGCAGCTACTTAGTAATTTATCAAGATTCTGTCTCAAAATAAAAAATAAAAAAGTTATGGGAAAAGTTCAAGCCTGGCGGGGCCAGGTGTGCCACACTCCTGTCTTCTGAGCAAACTCGAAGACCTCTCTAAGGCTGAGCTAACTCGCCTAAACGCATAGAGGCTGGGTCTAACAGGCTGTACCTCCTACCCTGTCCATGACTCCATCACCTCGCCCACCAAACACCTAACCAAATAGACATCACCCAACATGTCCTAGTAATATATAAATTTATATAACCTATAAGAAAATGCCATGTAATCAAGGGTCCCTCCCTTGTGGTTGAACAATTGTAAGCTATATAAGCCTGTACATTTCCACAACAAAACGGAAGTGTTCCAGAAACCTCCCTTCTTCCTGGTGATTTTGCACCTTTCCCTCCCAGTCTGAGCTCCCAGACCAAAACTCGCTAACCAAACTGCCAGTGACAACAGCTGGTGCCCAATGTGGGGCTTGAGCATACTGGCGAAATATTGAAGTCGTGGGTAAGGATCCCTGCCATGGGTAGTATTTTAAGTCAGGAACAGCCGGTACAGACCGCCTTGGTAAAGTCATTGTTAGAGACCAGGGGAATTAAAGTTTCCAAAGAAAGTCTCATCACCTTCTGGGAGACTGTTTCTAAATCATCCCCCTGGATGGAGGGTGCAGATGTGGAAGGTGCTGAGCTCTGGGAATGCAGTACATAACTCAGAGCACGCCGAAAAACATGGGAGATCCGCCTCCCACTGGATTTTTTCCCTATCACTTCAGTGGTTATTTTTTATTTGTTTGTTTGTTTGTTTTTGGTACCTGGGATCGAACTTGGGCCCTTGTGCGGTGGAACCACTGAGCTAAACCCCCAGCCCTCTTCAGCAATTATTCAGTGTCTTGATCCTCAGGCTGTTAAGGAGTCCAGGGTATTTCCTGCCCAAATGCCAACTGAAAAAGAGCCTCAAGGCTGTCCCAAAAATGGCATCCAGGAACCTCTTGGGAAAGATGGCCCGGGCAAATTCTCTCCTCTGCCTTCTTCTTCTCCTGAAGCATCAGCCCCTTTCTCTGGTTCTCCACTTCCTGCTGCTGACGCACCTCCATCAAAACTCCCTCCTCGCCGGAAACATCACGCATTTCCGGGCCCAAGATGGTGGCCCCCACAATGGGCGCCTCCATCTTACCAGTCTCCTGACTCTTCTGATCCCTCATCTGATGGTGAATCTTCTGGTGATGAGGAGTCTTATTCAAGTAAAGCTTTTGGGGCCAGGGAGTTAGCTCAGTGGTTCTGCTGCCTGCCTCACAAGCACAAGGACCTGAGTTCATCCCCAGTACCAAATAAAAAAAAAATCAAATGAGGCTTTCTTTTAGAATATGTTCAAGAAGACTAAGATAGGGACCAAACCCTTCAAAGCGCATCCAGTTATATTGGGTGGCTCTGGGGAGCCACCGTGGGTCCCCCACTCACCTAAGGTGTGCAAGGAATTCCGTCAGGTGGTCCAGGATCATGGGCCTCAGAGCCCTTCTGCATTACAATTGTTAGAAAACTTCTCATACAATGTTAATTGTCCAAAAGATTGGTATGACCTCGCCCATACCTGCCTGTGTGTGTGTGTGGGGGGTTCCTCATGATCAAGGCTATGTATAAGGATCAATGTGAGCAGCAGGAGCACCGTAACAACGTTAATGGCATTGGAATTACTCTTGCTATGCTTTGGGGAACTGGACAGTATGATGCTGTCACCAGACAGGCTCAACAGTGATCAACATGATCAAGTGGGCAATGGCAGCCTGGAACCAGATGCCTATTGCAGGAGGCGCCCCATCCATCAGTAAACTAATACAAAAACCTTCTGAATCCTTCCCCAATTTTTGCCAATGAGTTATCCAAACAGTACAACCTAAGGTTGCACATCCTGAAGCTCAGCAGGCCCTGATCAAGGAACTTATTTTTTAGGGATGCCGCAATCCTTTTAGATCAGTTATCACCCCAATTAAACATAAAACCCTTGATGATTGGATCTTAGACACCAAGGACATAGGAACCCCTGAGCATGCAAATCAGATTCTGGCTGCAGCTCTCACTAACACTTTCACAGCAGCTGTACCCTTCCAACCAGGACAATCATCAGGGCCAAACACTGGACCAAATTTCTGGGGTTGCAATACCAGGACATGTTAAAAGGCAGTGACCTTTCTCAAGCTCTGGCCCCTCCGAGGGACAATCACTCCCGGCCATGCCTTGTCCCAGGTGTCAATGGGGCTATCCCTGGAAGAGAGATTGTTGGTCCCAATACCATAAAGATGGAACACCTCTTACCCCCACAGAGGGGACTAAGAATCCTCTTGAGCCTTTAAACTTGAAGGGGGCCAAATCCCAGCCCCTCCAATAAAAGGGAGCACAATTACCAATCAGTTAACCAAACCAGACTGGCTTTGCAAAATATTGTGGACCACTCCTATTGATATGTTTAAGCCAAGGTTGACCATGTTTTGCCCTGGTAAAAAATTTCTTATGCTCATTGATACTGGTGCAGATAGAACCATATTGCACTGAGAGGAAATTCCCCCCAATTGGAATTTAGTACCTGGCCCACCTGTACAGGGGGTGGGGGGAACTCAACCATCCCTCACAACAGCCCATCCCATCCCTTGGACACATCTGATGGACATAAAGGGAACTTTCACCCTATCAGCCTGGCAGATCTTTCAAATAATTTATTGGGTAGAGACCTCCTCGAGGCAATGGATGAGGTGATCACTACTGATGATAAAGCTTTCTATGATGATATGCTAGATACCCGTGATCATCCCCAATACCAGAGGCCACTGCTCAGTTTGTTCCACTCCCCTTAGCCTTACAGTGGTGTTGTTGTAGAGCAGTGGCTGCTGTCAAAACAAAAATTGCTAGTGCTTCAGGGTCTAGTGGCCCAACAATTAGAGGATGGACACATTGAACCTTCCACCAGTCCATGGAACACTCCCATTTTGTTATTCCAAAGAGGTCTCCAGGGCGATATTTCTCGTTATAGGACCTGAGAGTGATAAATGCCACAGTGATGGATATGGGCACCCTGCAGGTGGGGCTCCCTCTTCTTTTGGTGATACCCGTTGATATGCATTTGTGTGACATTGATATAAAGGATTGTTTCTTCTCCCTTCCTTCCTTTTCATCCCACTGATCGCCAGAGATTTGCCTTTACTGTGCCCACAATCAATAATAGACCTGTTGACCAGTATCAGTGGCGGTTCTCCCACAAAGGATGAAAAATAGCCCAGCTGTTTGTCAGATTGCCATAGCCCATGCTTTCTCTCCTGCCAGAGTTAATGATTCAGCCCAGCTTTATGGCTATATGGATGATATACTCATAGCAAGCCGTTCCTCCTCAGGTTTGGAGGATTTGGTACAACAGGTTTTACAAGCCCTGAAGTTGGCAGGTTTCAAGGCGCATCCTGACAAGATTCAAAGAAAATGCCCAATGTTGTTTCTGGGGGTTTCGATTGAATTAACAAAATCCTCTCTAAAAACCCCACAAATAAACGTTTCTCATTGCCTTTCTCCAGCTGAGTTACAACAGATATTGGGCCAAATGAATTGGATTCATCCTTGGTTTAAGATCCCCACTTGCTCACTTGACCCCCTCTTTCAATTACTCAAGGGTGATTGTGCCCACACATCTGATAGATTTTTCACCCTGTCTGCTCTATGCAGGCCTCAAAATTAGTAAACGAGCAACTCCCATATGCTACCCTTGCCAGGTGGGACTCCACACAGCCAGTCACAGGGTTAACCTTTCATTCTAACCTGAAGGCACCCATGGCCTGTCTGTGGCAGTCCCAGGGACCCAGAGAATGGGGTCATCAGAGAATGGAGTCATCGGTCCTCTTCCTTGTCTCCAAAAACAATCACGGGCTTTGTTGGGGGCCTCTGTAAAATAATTATAAAAATTGGGAAAAGCCCCCTACAGTATAGGGAAAGAACCCGAAAAATTGGTGTTAGCACTTGAATTAGAAAACATCCCCCAGGGGCTGGGGATTTAGCTGAGTGGTTAGGTGGCCTGCCTTGCAAGCGCAGGTACCTGAGTTCAATCTCCGGTACCAAAAACAAACAAACAAACAAACAACAAAGAAAACCCAAAACAAAACAAACAAGAAAAAGAAAACATCCCCCATTTGCTGAATTCCAATACAGATTTTGCAATGGCCATGGTTGGTTTTGCTGGGCAAATTGATAATCATTACCCACTGCATAAGGTATTGCAAGGATTACTTAAACTCCCCCTTCTATTGGAAAATCCTATTACTAAACAAGCCATATCCCAAACCCCAATTGTTTTTACGGATGGGAGCCCAAATAAATATGGATTTGAGACAAAGCCAAGCCATTTTTGAAAATTCATGAGACCCTGTTTGGGTCCCCACAAGTAAAGGAACTGGCAGCCATCATCCCGGCCCTGGGATCTCTGGTCGATACCCCCTTAAATTTGTTTACTGATAGTGCATATGGTGCGGCACTTCTGCCAGCCCTACCCTATGCAGTGCTTAAGGTGCTCACTGATAATCCTCTGGATGCCCTCATAATTAAGGCCCAACAGCTCTTAGAACAGTGGCAATACCCTCTGTATGTACAACATATCCGCTCTCATTCAGGCCTCCTGGGCCCATTAACATTTGGAAACAGGATGATAGATGAGGTGTTAATAGCTCTTCCTTCTTCCGTTGTACAATGTGCAATTAAGAATTATCAGATTTTTCATCAGTCGGATCATAGCATTGCTCAGATGTTTCCTTCACTTACCAAAGAACAGAGCAACAAATTGTCTGTGCTTGTGCGACTTGCGGACCATTATTGCCAATTGGCCCATTACAACTCTAGGGTAAACCCTAGAGGTTTAAAGCCCAATGTCATGTGGCAGAAGGATGTCACTCATGTTGCCTCTTCTGGAAGGCTCAAATATGTCCGTGTCGGTGTAGATACCTTGTCTGTCCTTGCATGTGCCACCGCAGCGACGAGAGAGAAGTCAAAAAATATTATTGGCCATCTTCTTAGGTGCTTTTGCACAATCGGCATCCCACATAAGATAAAAACAGATAATGGGCCTGCCTACACCGCCAAGACCTTTTCAGGGTTCATATTGAAATACAATGTTCAGCATGTTACAGGTATCCCCCATAATCCACAAGGACAGGGGATTGTTTAAAGGTTTCATAAAAGATTTAAACAAATGCTTATAAAACAACATCAAGTTGATGTGGCCGCCCTACCTCAGGATAAGATCAATATGGCCTTGGTGGGGACAAGGGGAAAAAATGAGAACCAAGACCTGGCATGTAAAGGTACAGGATCCCAGTAATGAATGTAACTGTACTGTATGCCTAGAATGTACCAATAAATTAAATTTAAAAAAAAGATCAATATGGCCTTGTTCACACTTAATTTCCTTACCTTTGATACATTTCGACAGAGTCTGGTCGTGAAACATTGGCAGCCACTACAAGATGTGAGAGCTGCTCCCCTAGTGGTGTGGAAGGTGCCCCTTACAAATACATGGAGAGGACCTGACCCACTGCTCACGGTGGGCCAAGGGTTGGCTTGTGTCTTTCCACAGGAAGCCGAACAGTCCATCTGGGTCCCAGGAAGGAATGTCAAATCATACACCGCTGGAGAAAAAGATGAAGGACCTGCATCTAGACGAAGGCCCTCACTGCAAACGCCGAAGAGTGATGAGACCTACCTGGGGCTCCCTTAAGGCACTTGTAGAACAAGCAACAAACAAGGCTCTGCCTGGAACTCCCAGACCTGTTCCAGGCCCATGCTGGTGGTATTAGTGTTGTTGTGTGTGCAGCACTTACTGCCAACCCAACACAGGCGGCTCCTCTTCCTCTGGTCATGCAAGTATGGGCTCTTGTATCAAACCCCCCTATCCTGGTTACAGTTGATTGGAATTCAACCCTGCTCCATCCCTTTGGTAGTGATTCTAATTTATATCCCATCACGGCTTATGGAAATTTTACCCAATCTGTGGTGAATACCAAATGGAATCACGCATGGTTTCAGGTGATTCAGTGTGTTTTACAAATAATTTTTCCACACAGGATTGCTTGTTACTCCAAAGACTCAACTTGCGAGGGCCAGGAGGAGTGTTGTTGACCCTGTATGATGTACTTTCTATTCCGGGAAGGTCCCCAATCTCCTTTCACCCTCCCACAGTACCTATTTGCACTGGGTCTGACCAAGCTAATATGGTCCCGCCTCAGTATTCCCTGTCCTTTGATCCCTTCTGTTCCACTGCTGTTATACCCTCCCAACCATACCTATATTGGGTGGGGTTCCTTTTTTCCTTACAATGTTTCTGTTTGGTCCTACACTTCAGCCACAAATCACACTTTCTCTACTTGTCATGCTGATCCTTATTGTGTTCAGGGGATCACTGCTACCCTACGATTCTTTGGACCCCGGCCTGTGGACAACACACTGGTTTTGTTGGCCTTCGGGGCTAATGCCTCCTTTGATTTTTCACCAACAACAGTTTGGAACCTGCTGTCCCCCAACCTGTTATTTGTTTATTTTGGGTTTTTTTTTTTTTTTTTTGTTCTTTGAGACAGGGTCCCACTATATAGTTGAGTCTGACCTGGAACTCACTGTGTAGCTCAGGCTGGTCTTGAATTCACAGCGATCCTCCTGCCTCAGCCTCCCGAGTGCTGGGATTACAGGCGTGAGCCACCACACTTGGCTCAACCTGTTATTTTCGTTATACCCCAAATGTTACTATGCTCCCCTTTGCTGCCTGCCTCCCGTCCCTCTTCTTTTTTATTCTGGCCAATTCTAGCCTCAATGAGAATGTGCAAGTACGTATTACTCCCTGCATTAACCCCTCATGGTTTCCCCTTGATTCTACCTGGTATATTTACATTGGCAGGAACCCACCAGCAGTTTGGATCCCAGGCAATTTAACTGAGGACTGGAAAGGCACTGACGCCCTCTTCAACTTGCTGCTCCACCCCCGCTGTAAAAGCGATTTAGACATTTCAGTGGGCTGGGAATTTAGCTCAGAGGTGCTGTGCATGTCTCACAAGTGCAAGGTCCTGAGTTCAATCCCCGGTACCAGGCCACCACAGCTGCAGTTATGCTCCACAATCAAGTTGTCACCGATGCAGTTGTTAATAATTTGGCTCACAATACCTCCCTGGCTCTCGGACATTCGGCGACACTTCTTGATGTCCACATAACTGTGCTTTCCCTACAGACTCAGATGGATATGGTATGGGAAGAATCACAATTGTTACAAACAAAGGTTTTTAGTAGGTGTCATGCCCACTTCCCAGACATTTGTGTAACTCCGTACCCCTGTAAAAATTGTAATAATTATAAAAACTTGTCACAGTATATATGGAAGACTTGGGATCCCTTGTTCAAAAACATCTCTTGGAATTAACCCGTATCATTGTTCAAATTAATGATACTCAGTCATTAGATGTTGTCTCGATGGATAATATTTGGAAAACGCCGTGGGATGGTATTCCGCTAGATGGACACAAATAAGTGCTTGGGTAAAAGGCCTGATGCTTTCTTCGCCCTATGTCTTGACAGTCTTGGGAATAATTTTGTTATTGTTTGTTTTAAAAATTAAATGCCTGGCTCAAAAAAGATATAGCCAGACTCACAAAAATGTGGTCCTCTTGGCCGAGGCTCTGGAGTCAAAGACAAAAGGGGGAACTACTGGAGAAGTTCAAGCTTGGCCGGGCCAGGTGGGCCACACTCCTGTCTTCTGAGCAAACTCGAAGACCTCACTGAGGCTGAGCTAACTCACCTAAGTGCGTAGACGCTGGGTCTAACAGGCGGTACCTCCTACCCTGTCCATGACTCCATCACCTCGCCCACCAAACACCTAACCAAATAGACATCACCCAACATGTCCTAGTAATATGTAAATTTATATAACCTATAAAAAAATGCCATGTAATCAAGGGTCCCTCCCTTGTGGTTGAACAATTGTAAGCTATATAAGCCTGTACATTTCCACAACAAAACGGAAGTGTTCCAGAGACCTTCCTGGAGTCTGCCTGGTGATTCTGCGCCTTGCCCTCCCAGTCCAAGCTCCTGGATCAAACAAAACACGCTAATCGAACCATGGACAACAACAAAAAGGGCTGGAATGTACCTCATTGTGAAGACTCTGGCTTCCATCCCCAGTACAAGAAGGAGGAAATAAATTCTGTTGTTTAAGCCACCCAGTTTTTTGCAATAGGAGGCTGAACTAATGAAAAGTCTTCTGATTTCAAGGGGAGTGATTCTTATTTCAGGATGATATTTTTTGGTTTTTTTTGGGGGGGGTGAAAGTTTTTGTTTCTTTGCTTTGTTTTGTTTTTGGTGGGTTTGTTTGTTTGTTTGAGATAGGGTCTTGCTATGTAATTCAGGCTGGCCTTGAACTCACTATGTAGCTCAGGCTGGTATAGAATTTGTGTCAGTTCTCCTGCCTCAGCCTACTGAGCGTTAGGATTTTAGGCACATACCACAACACGTGGGAAGGATGATACTTCCTATAGAATTTTAATTTAGTTTAATTTTTAAAGTTGGGGTAAATTTACAGTAAAATGCCTAAGACAAGTATATAGCTTGATAATTTTTGTCATCTATCTATGCCTCTATCATCTATCTAATCTGTACACATGAGTAGTTGAAGCAGATTAAGACACAGAATCCTTACCAAAACAAAACAAACAAACAAACAACAACAACAAAACCCAGACTCTTCCCAACAGTGGGAATGTAGCTTTGCAGTGGATCATGTGCTCAGCATGTGTAAGGCTCTGGATTCAATTCCAGCTCTGAAAAATAAAACTGAGATAAAATAGAGATATAGAACATTTCCAGTACCCTGGAAAGTGCCATCATGTGTCAGTACTCAAAAATAAGAGTTATTGTGACCTCCATCCCCTAGATCACTTTTGCTTTAAATGTCAGATTAATGGAATTAGAACAATAAAAAGTAATAAAAGTATTTTTCATATCTGACTTATTCAATGCCATGGATGTGAAATTAATTCATATTATTGTGTGTATCGACATACTGTTCTTGTTCCTTGCTTTACAGTATCACAATTTGATTTTTTTTTAATATAAGGGTCTCCATATATAGTTCAGGCTGGACTTAAACTCACTATGTAACCCAGGCTGGCCTCAAACTCATGGCAATCCTCCTGCCTCCGCCTCCCAAGTACTGGGATTACAGGTGTGTGCCAACACACTTAGTCTAGTATCCCATTTTATAAATGTAACAACATTTACCCATTTCACTATTGATGCAAATAGGCACTGCTTTAGTTTTGAACTATTAATAAATCTGCTATGGCTGAAAATATAGCTCAGCGGTAGAGCATGTGCTTAGCATGCACAAAGCTGTGGCTTTAATCCCTAGCATCAAAAGGTTAAAAAATAGAACTACCATAAAAATTCTTTTCCTGTCTTTTGGTGGATGTGCTTATTTCTGCTGAATGGGATTTTCAGGTCATAGGGTTTAGGTATATTTAGTTCTGTTAGATCCTTCTAAACATTTCCCCGAAGTTGTTACACTTAGAGTTCCAGCTGTTAGAATTCCAGTTATCTTAGGTTGAATTTAGATTTCCAGTCTTCCAAATCTTCATCAAATGTTTTGTTGCTGGTCCTTTTCATGTGACCCATCTGGTGAGCGCAAGGCAGTCTCTTGCTGTGCTTTTATTTGCATTGCTCTGATGATGGAGGAATGATGCTTTCCACATTTACTGGCCATTTGAAAGCCTCTGTTTTGAAGAACTTGTTCCAACCTTTGGACCATTTCTAGTGGGTCTTGTGGCTTTTCAGTGAGCATTTACACTCTGTGTGTCCCTTCAGAATGGTCCATCCACATATCTCTTTCCTAGAATTTTTTTTTTTTGTCACCAATTTTCCAACCATGTTTTTCTCAAATTCTGACCATCCAGCCCCAGCCCATTAGGGATCCTTCATCAATCAATGTAGACGTGTGGAGGCCAATTTCCTCCAACTGCCTAGAAAGGGGGATGGTGAGGGCTAAAGAAAAAAGACATTAGAGACTCGTGAAATTTCAAAGTGTATGGGGGCCAGGAGGTCAGTGCCTCAGAGTGGGAAAAGACAAGGACTCTTTGAGCTAGGCATTATTTATTGGGTATGCACAATAACTGGAGGGAGCATCAGGTTACTTAGCGGGTGGTTGTGATCCTCCATTGATACAAATCTCACTCTGATGAGGGTGGAAAGGAGAGCATTCCCACCACAGTAGGTGAGACGAGTTAAGATGATAAGGAAGGAACTTGTCCCTCCCCAGGTTCTCAGAGAATCAGGACGTCTTCAGCTGATGTTATCTTGCCTTTGATGACCATAGACCTCAGCTATGACCGGATGCAAAACGGACTTATGTTTCTGCATGTTGTAGCTGGCTCTCGGGCAAGGCATCATTTGGCCTTAGACAACTATAGTCCTACTTTAATTATGAAATTATTTTCCCCCAAATTAATGTAGAAATGCTCCCAGCAGACATGTACATCAGGCTACCTCTAGAAAATCCCGGGCCACCAAATGCCCTGCTTCAGGTGTGTCTAAGAGGGAGACTTCCTTACTCCACTGTCTCAGGACTCACCCCATCCCAACCCCCACCCCCAGTAGGGCTGTGGGGCCACAGCCATGTGGGTTCAGTGTGCCAACGATTATGCAGTCATCTGCATAGCAGACCCAGAGTTTCTCAGCTGGTCATCATTGTGTCCTTTCGCTGAGGCAGGAGGTAGCTAAAGACTGCTTGGAGCCTGCTTTCTGGGTGGGGTAGATCCACCTTCTGAGTTCAGCTTTAACTCAGGTGCAGGGTATCCTGTTCTGATGGACCATGACTGCACCGGCGCGCTAGTGTGCATGGTGTCAGGGACGCGCTGGCTGCGCTCCAGGCAAGCACCATCCAGTGGACCCTGCAGCTGCACCAGACCAGTCCAGAGGCCCAAGGAGATGGTACTGCGCTGCTATGGCCATGGCAGGGGTGCTGGCTTCAGGCCGGGTGCCCTCTATGACGAATATTGTACACTGACGATTAAATAGAGACCCTTGGTTTCTTACTCTTTCATAATACCTGTACCCCAAACTCCAAAATCCAATATACATGTTTTTTTTTATCCTAAGCAATGCTGAATAAGGAAACTAATACATAATGCTTGGTCCTGCTAGAAGTTTCTGATTTCCAGTCTATTGTTTCTCACTCAGACTATCACACAGTTCTGTGGAGGTTCTTTTATTCATATTTCTATCACAGCTATTCTAAACTTTCCCTCACTTTCTACTTCAAGCAGATTCTGTAGTTAACCTGGCCTCCCATGTAATAAAAGCAAATTTTAAAAACCCTATAAATAAAACCAGACTATTCAGAAGTGAATTTCATCATTTTTCTCCCAGGTCCCTCTCTCTGACAAAAAAATTATGCATTAGTACTCATACTTCTCTCCCTGGTAATTAATTCTAAAATGAGAAATTACATCAGAGTGCATCACCAACTTTAGTAATAACTCAGTGCACCCAATGAATGAAATCTTATTGCAAACTGAATCACTAGTTCTTAGTAATATAGAATCAACATTTCTCAAAATGAAGCAGCCACTTCTGCCAAATATCATCATTTACCGTAAGTGGCATATTTTCTCAAATTAGAATTATAGACAAGTGGCCCAAGAAGTGGCTCAGTGTAGTTGTTGAATGTATTTTGTCTCCCCAGCACAATGATTTAAAATTTTTGGAATGTGTTGAGCACAGTTTCTTATGCGTGTAGGTCCAGCTAGTTGGGAGGCTGAGGCAGGAGTATAATTTAAGCCCAAGAGTTCAAGGCCAGTCTGGGCAATGTAGGGAGAACTTGTCTCAGCAGCAGCAGCAGCAGCAGCAGCAGCAGCAGCAGCAGCAACAACAAATTTTAAAATGAGAACGACTTCAGGTAACTAATCCATAGCCCAGTTTGTCCACAGCTCCGAATTCAGACACATTCCTGTCTGCTAACTTTTCACTATGGGGGTTTTAAGCCTCCTGTTTCCAAGAGATTTCAATTTGCCTTGGAATTTTAAAGGTTTTTACTTTTCTGTGCTTTTTCTCCTTTTACAGGAGGAGAGGTTCCCTTCCTCTTGTCCCAGGCTAATCCGTTCTCCTTTTCTCAGAGAGATCTCATCTCTGGCTACCGTGTCACTGTCATTTTTGTCTCCCAAATGCACAGATCTTACCGCTTCCCCCAACCCGAAAGAGCCCTCCCTTGCCTTAGATTCCACTTTAACCCCCTCTTAGCTCCTCATTTCCTATGGTAGACCGGCATTTTAGTTTTTTCTGTCACAGCTAGTATCACTACAATGTGAAATTTTCTGAACACTTTCCATATTTTAATTTTAATTCACTTAATTACAATAATTCATACCTTTCTTACTTTCTAACTTTATTACTTTCATACCTTTCTTACTTTAAAAGTTTATCCCCCCGCCTTTTTGGTACTGGGCATCAAACTCCAGACCTTGTGATTGTGAGGCAGGTGGTGGCACCACTGAACTAAATCCCTGGCCCTAGACTTCTTTTTCTCTCACTTATTCATTCATCAATCAGGAGCTCTATATATTGTACTAGGGAATATCACTGTGACAAGGTGTCATTCTTGCCTTCTCACAGAATGTAAAGCTCCACTTATCATCAAGTCCTTTACATTTGATCCCTTAACTATTCCCAGATCAACCTGTTCTTCTCTGTTCTCTTAGCCCTTCCTTAGTCCAGTTACCATTTGACTATTCTGTATTATTTCTGCCCTTTCTTTCATTTCTTTATTACAAAAATGATCTTTTTTTTTGCCTGCAAACCAGAGAATATCCCTTTCTTAAAAATGCTTCGATGACACTTATTCACTTAAAGTGCTCCAGGATAGAGTTCAGACTCTATGTTTTATGGCGGCCTTGTACACCACCTTGCCGGAATGTATTATCTTTCTCAACTCTCTGCACTCTTGTCCTTTTTCTTTAAAATATCTTTGATGACCTCATACTTCAGAATACAGGAGATGCCCAAAATTCCCCCAAATCCTTAGCATAGCTCTGACATAACACTTGGATGTACTAGGAGCTTGGCTGTGTCCTCCACTCTTGACCAGAAGAAGCCTAAGTTTATGATAATAAGATTTAACTATATTCATCTTTGTTTTCTAAAATACTACCAGGAATAAAATAGAAATTAATTTTTATTGTTTTGTAATGCTAAGAATCAAACCGGGGGGGGGATTTAAAAAAAAAAAGTGAATGATGCATGAGCCTGTGTAGTGAATGTGAGTGTCCGCTTACCCCATCTGGAATGTACCACTTTCTTTTACTCATTTAACAGATGTATTGAGCAGTTATTTGATTCCTGCCTACTTTGTCCCAGGCATCAATTGAGAACAGTAATAAACAGAAAGTCACTTCTCTTATG
Organism: Fukomys damarensis; assembly: GCF_012274545.1. Taxonomy (NCBI): domain Eukaryota; kingdom Metazoa; phylum Chordata; class Mammalia; order Rodentia; family Bathyergidae; genus Fukomys; species Fukomys damarensis. The sequence continues at coordinate 32,447,455 of NW_022900941.1, read as the reverse complement.
GAGCTTACATTATTGTGGTAGTGACAGATCATATACTAGAACACAAATAGACAAGGAAATGAGCAGATAGTAACAAATACTTTCTAGAGACTCCTAGTGTAGGAAGTTATGATAGAGAAAAATAGTGACTAGGGAAGAACATCAGGAAAGACCTCTCTGCGATGTGACTTGTAAGGTTAGAGTTGAGTAATATGAAGGAGCCGACTATGGAGTGATCAGTGCTAAGGATGCCAGACAGACAGGAAGCCTGGAGCCAAAGCTCCACAGCAAAAATGAGTTTAGGTCTAGGCGTGGTGGCACACACCTGTAATCCTAGCACTCAGAAAACTGAAGCAGAAGGATTGTCGTGACTTCGAAGCCAGCCTGGGCCACATAGTGAGTTCAAGGCAGCCTGAACTACAGACTGAGATCCTGTCTCAAAACAAACAAATGAACAAACAAACACACAAACAAAAACCCAAAAACAAAAACATGCCCATTCTCCAGGAACAGAAAGAGCACCAAAGTTATGGAGTTGGTGGAAGGAGAGTTAGAAGAGATGGGAAGAATAGGTAATAGCTGCTGCTGTGAAGCTGTGTAGGTCTGCTCAGGATATGGAGTTGACTCCACACGCAAGGGGAAGCCAATAGAGGTTTTTGTTGTTGTTGTTGTTGTTGTTATCGGGGATCGAACTCAGGTCCTTGCACTTGCAAGGCAGGTTGCGGAACTCCTGAGCTAAATCACCAGCCCACTAATAGAGGGTTTTAATGATTTAAGTTACATTTTAAAAAGGCCCTTTAGGCATCTATTTTGAGAAAACTTTACAGAGCTAAGAGAAGAATTGGTGAGTCACAGAAGGAGGCCACCAGAGCTGCCCAGGGACAGTTGATAAGAATGGTGGCTCAGACAGTAGCAGTAGCAAAAGAAAAGGGGAAGAAGTGTACTAAACTGGGACTGTTTTGATATTTTGGTGCCCCCCCCCCCGTATTTTGAGATAGGCTGGCTTTGAACCCATGATCCTCTTGTCTCAACCTGGAAAGTGCTGGGATTACAGGCATGCACCACTGAACCCAGGTGGAGGTTTACTTTTAAACTGGAAGAACAGAACAAAGGAAGAAGCTTTCAACAATAGTTTGATGGGTCTAAGTTTTCTACTCACTTTTTTTTAAAACCAGGAATTAAGTGTTAAATGCCAAAGAGAAAAGAGCGTGAAAGGAGACTCAAAGATCTTGTTTACAGCTGTTAAACCAAATGTAAAGGTGGAGAAGCATGCTGTTTTGATATGGAAGCTGTCCATAGGAGCACTGGGTATTTCTCTGAGGAGGGAAGTATCCTGGCTACTTAATATGCCCAGGGAAAAGACACCAAAATAGATGGGCAAGAGATGCATAGCATCTACCCAAGCCAGCAGTCTCAAAAGTGAAGATGCTGGGGCCGGGGATTTAGCTCAGTGGTTCTGGTGCCTGCCTTGCAAATGCAAGGACCCAAGTTCAATCCCTAGTACAAAAAAAAAAAAAAAAAAAAAAAAAGTGAAGCTACCAATATAAAAATTTCTGGAATTTTTTTTTTTTTTTTGCATTTTAGTAATTTTATTAAAAGGTATATCTCTTTCTTAGTACCAAACATAATGGTGGTTAAGTTAACTCTGCCAACTCAAAACTAATAATGAAGTTTTCAAAATATTGAAATGTTTCAGTCTTATGGTAAAACTGAAGTTATCCACAAAATATGCTTTACAAAAAGTTAAAGGTAGACCATACTGTGGTTCTTTGGTTTATTTTTCAATGCTTATTTATCTGTAACGTAATGTCACAATTGGTTACAGCCATTCTGGATAGGCTCAGGCTTCAGGCTACACTAACGCTTTACAACCCTAGCAATACACGTACATCTCCTTACATTGATTGGCTCACATGTGGAATTTTTCTTTCAGGTGCATTGGTGTGAGATGTGGAGAGATCGTTTGCCTTGATTTGCTAAAATCTGAAAATATCTAAGAGAAGATCATTCAGCTGCCTACTGATGTATTTGTACTCGCCAAACAGGGAAGTGTGAGCACTGTAAGGACCAAGACCATTAGCTATCCTTGAATTCCCACTCATAGCTTACCACAGCGCTTGACATGCAGTAGGCAAATTTGTACTGAATAAGAGAACTGGGTGGGCTTCCAGCAAAAAGAAACATGACATTGTCCCAAGGGTCTTCCAACCCTTGTGCTCTCTAACTTCTGTATCAAATTTATGTATTGTGATTTGGCTTTGATTTCAGTCAGTCTCATCTTTCCTTGGAAAGAAAGGTACCATTTCCTTCCATCATTCCTTTGATTAAATACTACATTCAGATTTTCCATCTGCAGTTAAAACTTAATTTGCTCTCTTTATTACAAATTTTTGTATTATTGGATAAATATTTGTTGCTGCCTCAATTCTCACTTGTGTATAAAAAAATCCTTTTTATGCTTTCATTTGTTGACAATTAATCTTAGCTGAATGAAATTAGAAAAATACAAGTTAGTAAAGGCAGGAAATAAATGACGCCTATGATTTTATTTCCTCATAATTTTACTTCCAAAGGGGCTTCATATATTTATGTAGGGATTTTTTTCTATGAACCCCCTCCCCCCACATACGTACTTGGGGAGGGGCAAAAATGAGATCAGTCTGGGCTTAATGCTTGGCACTTGGATCTGAATATTGTTTAAAAATGTAATTAATTTAGTTAATATCATTAGTGTGTGAGGAAAATGTAATTCTTTTTACTTCCCTTTTTCCTCCCCTTCCTTCCCTCTCCCTCTAGCTCTTGGACTCCTTCCCATTTGCAAAAGATCTATCTCCCTGTTTCCTGTTATAGATCTTTTATTTTTCTCTTTAAATTATTTATACTTCGGTACGTATGAATAACACATCTTAATTCTTTTATTTTCCCATCCTCTTAGCCTCCCCTCCTTTCACACTCTCTCAGTCTCTTGGTCCTCTTTCCTGTTGTGAAAGACCTGTCTTTCTATTTCTTATTATCTTTTACTTTACTCTTTATTTTTACTTTCGATTTCTTACATAAGAGAAATAATGAAATATTTCAACTTGTGCGTCTGATTTATTTCATTCAATGTTACAGACTAAAGGTACATCCATTTTTAAGGAAATGATTCAGATTTATCCTTCTTTAAGGCAGAGTAGTACTCCACCCTGCATAAGTACCACAATTTCTTTTTTCATTCATCTGTTACTGGACATATAGGCCTCTTCCAAGAATTAACTATTACACATTATGGTACTGTAAACATGAGTATGCATGTATCTGTAATATAATTTCTTTAACTCTTTTGGAAAGATACCTAGCTAGGTCAAATGGATTTCTATTTTCAGTTTTAAAGCAATCTCCATACTGATTTCCATCATGGTTGTACTAGTTTTAATGTCCAGTAGGCATGTAGAAGTGTTCTTTTTCTCCTACAGCATCACCAGCATTTGTTATTTGCTTTCTTGATGACAGCCATTCTTTCTAGAGTAAGCTGGAATCTCAATATAATTTTAATTTACATTTCTCTAAAGGCCAGAAAATGTTGAACATTTTTTCCTGTGTTTAATGGCCATTTGTACTCTTCTGACAAATGTTTGTTCATTTCAGTTGCCCATTTTCTATTGGGTCTTTTATTTTAGGGATCTAATATTTTTTAATTCTTCATATATTCTAGATATTACTCCTTTGTCTAAGGAGTAGCTGGCAATTTTTTTCCCCAGTCTGTATGCTGGGAAACCGGAAGTTGTAAAGCTACTTGGACTGAAATGACTGAGAAACTCTCGGAAATTAAATTAGAAAGTCAGATTTATAACTTGGTCTCATTTATATCTTTGATCCAAACTTGGGTTTGTTAATTGTATAATGAGAGAAAACTCATGTTAGGAGTTGATTTGCATGACAGATGAGTGCCAGTGTTAGGGATCCCCCTTCCTCTTTTCTTTAACATTTGTACAGAATGATTGGAGTGATCCTCACATTCTCTCAACTTCTGAGAAGAAGAACTCTTTCTTGAATTCCCATTTGAACTAATTTGAGCTCAGTTCCCACATAATGAAGGGAAGCTAGATAAACAATGTCTTCTCTTTTACCAGGAATCTGAAAACAATAAATATTCATAAAGACAAGGACTAGCCAGGCATGGTGACACACCATGCCAGTAATCCCAGCACTTGGGAGGCTGAGGCAGGAGGATTGCTGTGAGTTCAAAATCAGCCTGGGCTACATAGTGAGTTCCAGGTCAGTCTCAACTATATAGTGAGACCCTGTCTCAAAAAACCAAAATAATAAAAAAAAAAGGACAAGGTCTAATTTTATAATATTATACAAGGATAAAACTAGGACCTATTAGAGTTTTAACTTTTATTTTTAATCATGGTAAAAATAAAGTAAAATTTATCATCAACAATTTTAATTGCATAGTTCAATGGTATGAAAAACATTCACATTGTCTGACAATTATCAGGAGCATCCATCTCTGAGCTCTTTGCATCTTGCAAATTGAAACTCAATGTTTATTAAACAAATTCTCATTCACCTCTTTCCCAAGCTCCTGGAAACCACAGTTGTATTTTGTATGTCTATGAATTTCACTACTGTAGGTATGTCTGTGAGTGAAATCATGCAATGCTTGTCCTTTTGTCAATGACTACTTTCATTTAGTATAATATTATCAAGTTTCATTCAGGTCACAGCCTATGTCAGGATTTCCATCTTTGAAATAGTAAGGTTTAATAATATTCCATTACATGCATATATCACATTTTCTTTACTCATCTAAAATTATTTTAATCATAATCCTATAAACCATAGTTTTTAAGGGTTCAGACTGGTTTTGGAGCCTGGAACAATTATCACTGTATCACTTAGAAGTTTCCCAACATTTCTTGGTTTTATTTAACAGCTTATATTTCTTTGGGATGTTTTGGGTTTTTTTCCCCATTTCTTCCTTTTTCTTTTTTTTTTTTTTAAATAGAATCTCACTATGTAGTCCAGATTGGCCTTGAATGGAAATATAGCCCAGGCTGACCTCAAACTTGTGATCTTCCTGTCTCAGCCTCCCCTATGCTGGAATTACAGGCATGTGCCACCATACCTTATTGAGATATTTTTAATTCTCTGATATATCTGGTGTTTTACCAGATAGCAAGGTGTCATATAGCCAGGGCTGTGGTTAAATAGGAAAATAGTGAAAGTAAGAGCATAAATAGGCTCCTATTAGCTTATTCAACAAATATTCAGATTATATCCGTGAGGACGTCATTTTAGTTGCTGTGGTAGCAGCTCCATCCACACAGGCCCAATAATCTTCATTGGAAAGAAAACACATAAACAGTGGAAAATGTACTTTAACAGGGCACTTAAATTCTACGCGAAGCCAGGCATGGTGACGCACACCTATAATCCCAGCACTCGGGAGGCTGAGGTAGGAGGATCGCTGTGAGTTCGAGACCAGCCTGGGCTACATAGTGAGTTCCAGGTCAGTCTCAACTACATAGTGATAAAAAAAAAAAAAAAAAAAAAAAAAAAAAAAAAATCTACGAATAATAACCAAAATGACACTTGGAGAGAAATTGTGTTTTTTCACTTCCATGCAGGTATGGTCACAAATCAAGACACAGCAGAAGATGGGTAGAGGCCCAGCATTCCCTTCCATCCCTGCCGTCTCACCTCTCTCACCCCAACTCCCTTCTCTCAGAAGCCTTGTTTTTAGGGTACATTGTAGATCAGTCACAGAAGAGGCCCGGAGAAGCTCCTCCTCCTAATGTTCATTCCCTGGAGTGCTGAGGACCCCTGAGCCTCAGGTTGCCATCACAGTGTTTTCAGTAAGGACTGGCCCCATGCGACAAAGGGTGTAACACTGTGAAGCACTACGTAGAAAAAGAGTTTCCTCTTCCTACACACTTTCATTGTTCCACAGTCATCAAAGCTGATGAAAACTGGGTTACACTGAGTCATGGCCCATTAAAGTGCACACTGCCTTACATCTGTCCAGAACTGATGCAATTCCTTTAGAGATTTCTTGGAAAATAAGGACTTGTTTTTTTTTTTTTGGTCTCTCAGAAATATTACTTGGGTTTATAGCCAGAAAAGTACAGGTTGGCTATAGTCCTATTTAGCATGTATTGAATTATTTTTTCTTTATTGTGTTCTTCTGCGGTTCTCTTTGATGTTTTGTCCCACTACTGTAGTCAGTGGAAACCGATCCAAAAGTTAACAGTACATAAAAGATTTTCTACTTTTTTCCCCCCAAAACTGGCTCTAATTTTAATGAAATATGAGAAAGTATAAGTTTTCTAGACTTTCATGTCTGTACCATGGCAGGGAAATTCCTATGTAAATGAGTTTTCTTCTTTCTTCCAGAAAAAGTTTATTACGAGACTTACTAGGTACCTCCCGGGGCTGATGAAATGTCCCAGCGCTTTGACTCATGCGTGTAACTCAGTGGGAGTTGATTCTGCAGTTGGGGTGGCGATGATCTCACTGTTTTATACCTCATGTCTACACTTTCATTTATATGCTGAGGTTGTTCCCCTAATGAAGAAGTCCTAAGACATTGTCATATGTCCTTTTTCCCTCCCAGTAAGACATGAATCATCCTCTTCATACTTTGGCATGTGCTACGGAGTTAGTTCAACCCAAGACTGTCTGACTCCAGGTTGCTACTGGCACTTGTTGCTTGACGTCCACAAGTCCATTTTGAAATAACTGTGCCTAGCTGAGTCAGTCAGCAGCATGGCGTTCCAGCAGGGACTTGATGGCCATAGTCAGCATGTGGGTTCTGCTGCTCTTTTGCTTCATTCCCTGGAGTGCTGAGGACCCCTGAGTCTCATGCTGCCATCACAGTATTTTCAGTAAGGATAGGTAGAGACAGAAATAGAAACTTGGATAAGATACTATAAGGACAAATAAAAAAAAAGGATGAGTTCTCTTAAAATGTCTCCCTCACTAGACCACCACGGTAACATTAAAGTCAACTTTTTTGTATGCGGAGCTGGGAATCAAATCCAGGGTCTTGGACATGTTAGGCAAGTCCTCTACCACTGACCAACATCCCCAACCCTCTTTTTTTTTTTTTTAATTTTAAGAGTAGGAAAAATTTATTAAGGGAAAGAAAGCTTCTAAGAGAGACAGAAAGAGGACTGGAAAGTGGGTTGCCCTCTCACACCACTTCTCCAAGATGTTTTATACAGCAAAACCACGAGGTGAAGAAAGTACAAAGTAGGACAAAACTATAAGACCTGATGGGAAATTACAAGGTGGGCATGAAGTGGGGCAAAACCATGACCAACTGATAAGATTACAAGTACTGAAAGGTAATAGTGATGCTCAACAACTAGGCCACACACACACACACTCAGAGGTCCGACTGGAGATTTTATTCAAGGGGTGGGAGGAGAGAAAGAGCAGAGAGGAAGAGCAGAGAGAGAGAGAGGAGGAAGAAGAAGCAGAAGGAGAGAGAAGAACAAAGAAAGGAAGGTCCTTTTTATCAGTTTGGGGGTGGCTATTGCTTATTTATGAGGAGTGAGCTACTTTTAACCTATCACGGGCCAGATTGCTTTTATGGGCCCGGTCCTGCAGGCACAGGTTTCAACTTCTCCGGACCGCTGTGGCCTTGGGGGAGGGAAGCCAGAGATAAGGGCATGAGGTCATTTTAGGAGCCAAGAGGTACCAGGAGAATGCAGCCTGTGAGGCGGCGTCACAGCATACTTTAACATGATCAATTCTCTAAGAAGTACAGTCACCCAGGTTACATTGATTAAATGGGGGTCAAATGGGGGAGCAAGTCACAGAGTGTGTGAGGATTTTCAGTAAGGGCGGGAGTTAGGGGTATTTCCTGGAAAAGCTGGGTTAAGACCTTGGCCCTCCACCCAGGTGATTGAAACTTATTTGGAATATCAATCACTGCTATTTACCTCCAGGGGAAGCACAAAGGTATAGTAGTTTTTCTCCTTTTATAATTCTGGGCTTCAGTGAATGTGTCTTGATTGTCCTGCATGGTAGCTCCTTGCTGTGTTGGCTCCTTGAGGGTGGTCCTAACTGCCTACAAGTTATCTAATTAACTTACCTATCTGCAATTTTCCCCCCTCTGAAGAAGTACCCCTAACTGCCGTGAGGGAGCAAAGGGCGAAGACAGCGCTGGCTACTTCCAGCTGAAGAGGATTGTAGTTGTGATCAGCAGTTGGAGTTACTCTAAAGAGGGTCTCTCTCTAAAGGCCTTGGGTGCCTGGCATTGTCATCTGTGTAGCTGCACAGTTTTTAAGTCTGGAAGAGACAAAGCTAAAGAAACAGTTAAGAATGCATGGGCCGAATTATAAGGTCAGTAGGATTGCTATGAATATAGCCCCAAAAAAGGATAAAGGGGTGTGGGAAACCAGCCATAGCCCACTGGCTTTTTGAAAGACAACATTTATTCCTTTTTAAGGACTGCACGTGTTAAACTTGTTTTGCCCTGCACGGGAGAAACCCAGACAGCCAAAGATCTGTAGGAGTCAGGTGCTGTTAACTCCATTTTGTTATGTTAAAGATCTGATGTTATCTATAGGAGCAGGTATTGAGGTTACTATGGTAATCCTAGCCCATAATAGTTCGGTCTTTTCCTTTAAAAGGCTGATGCTTGCCGGCAATAAACGTCACCTTGATCAGACTCTTGTCTTGGCGTCCTTCCTTTCTCTCCGCCCCATCTCCACCCCGCTGCTCTTTCAGGTTTGAGGCACTGCGGGACAGTGCTCTGCGTCGCCGGTTCGCGACAAAGGGGAAGTTCTAGGGGAATTCAGAATCCAACATAGAAGTCATATTATTTAGTTTAGCAGTTATGAGCTGTTTATGAGGTCGATCTGGTAGATCCCTGTAAAAGAAGTCTAGCACATTTCTCATTGGTTCCATTTGTTCGACTGCTTGGAGTTTGGCAGCCTCAAAGATGTAGTATTCTGTAGGAAAGGTTCCTTTGTATTCTGGATCTTGTAGACCTTGAGGGGCCAGGGCCAAAATACTGGCTATCCTCAGAGCCCAGTTACCTTTCTGGTTTTGTTCTCCAAACATTCTGGAAGCTCTGTCTTGAAATCCAGTAGCCACAGGGGAGGGAAGTGCTTTTTTTGGTACTGGGGATCGAACTCAAGACCTTGCACTTGCAAGGCAGGTGGCGGAACCACTGAGCTAAATTCCCGGCCCGGAAGTGCTTTGAATTAAGTACTCTGACCAGTAATCTCAGTGGAAGACCTCCAACATGACATAGGGGGAAGAGATGTAACTTCAAACCTGCTAGATAGCCCAAACACAAGTTTGTGTTCTCTAAAATCGAAGAATGAATTCTAGGAACAATGGAAGCTAAGAATAGGAAAAATTTATTGAGGGGAAAAAAAGCTTCTGTCTCAGAGAGATGGAAGGAGGACCAGGAAGTGGGTTGCCCCTCCAGCCCTCTTTTACTTTTTATTTTGAGACAGCTTCTCACTCAGTTTCCCAGTCTGTTCTCAAACTTGTGGTGCTTTTGCTTCAGCCTCCTGAGTGTGAGAATTACGTGTGTGTGACACCATGTCTGGCTAACTGGTTACTTTTCCAAAGCATGATTGTGTTCTAAGGCAGTCAGAAAACAGAAAACTTTTCACTAAAAACAAAACAAAACAGAAAAACTCATTTACTATTCACTTGGGCCTACAGATGCCCAGTAGGTCACAAACAGCAGAATAAAGCATGACCTTCATACCCAACCACCAGTGCTGGGGGTGGGACCAAAAGCCCTGCTCATTCCGGGCAAGTGCTTTTCACTGTGCTGTGTCTCAGCCCCTTTTAACTGTCTCCTTCATTACATTAAAACTTTGGGTCGGATCCTTGAACAGCTCTGCATATAGGCATGTTAATCACTTAGGTATTGCCTGTCTAAAAGCTGTCACTACAGGGTTGATCGGCCCTAAATTTATATAACCTAGCTCCTCCCCTTCGAGACTGAGGACACCATGCTTGCTTCCACAGCACATATACTGAAATTGGAAGACCGAGGACACCAAGGTAAAAACTTTACAGGGACATTAAATAATCGACAGCATCTCCAGTCATTGCTCTAAATTTGTAGTCACCGTGGATGCCAGCAGAACCTCCACAAAAGTGCCTGCGCCTATCAGAAACAGTCTTCTCATGGAAACAGGATTAACTGATAAGGATCTCCAGAGCTATCTTTCAGAACCATATAATAATTAACCAGATTCTAGCCCATGCCAGCAGAACAAACAAACAAACACTGGTGTCATTCCTTTGTTTGGGACAGTCTGATCCTCCTCAAAAATACTGTGCCTGATTCAGCTTTTCAAGCTGAAGTCTCTTCCTATTTTCTCATACTTTCTAACTGCCTAATAAATCAATCCATGCCTCTCACGATCAACACTGTATTTAGAGCATGCAAGGTATGTTTGCAGGGCTGTGTGACTGAAATAATGCGCAAAAAGAAGAGAAAGAATATTGCAGGGAAGGAAAATGGTGAGAGGAGAAAAGGCCACATTTGTTCTGGACTTGAACAGCTGATTAATTCAGTTGGATGTGGAGAAAGGGGAGTGGCCAATGATAAAATCAGACAAGGCGTAGCTCGCCTGCTATGGAAACAATTTGGCACTGGGAGTGTGGGGAGGGAGAGCAGGGGTTGTAGAATGAGCAAGGAAAAGGGGAATCATTGGCAGGGTAGATTCCAGCTGTAAATGAGCCATGATGAAAAATCCTGTTGGAATGAAGTAACCCGCTATGAATTTTCATGCAAGAGGATATGGGGGAAAAGACACTGGCTGCGGCACAAGCATCAAAACTGGACAGAATATTTAAAATTGACTTTGAAAGACCTTGGGTCATCTGTTCACATTTTTCTCAGGAGTAGGGCAAAGAAAGTTAGTGGGCACAAGCCGGGCGTGGTGGCGCACGCCTGTAATCCCAGCACTCGGGAGGCTGACACAGGAGGATCTCTGTGGGTTTGAGACCATCCTGGTCTATATAGTGAGTTCCAGGTCAGTCTCAACTACATAGTGAGACCCTGTCTCAAAAAACAAAACAACAACAACAACAACAACAAAAAGTTCCTGGGCATAGAGCGATGATTTGAAGAACAGGGTAAGTCACATTGCCCTTTGGGGTAACTTTATTATAGTTGTGTGATATAAGATTGCAAAAAGCCACTCATTTCCTGCCTTTCTTATGTGTAGCTCATAAAATAATAAGACAAAACAGAGGGATACAGAAGTGCCTTAAATTTATTATTTGGCTTACTTGATTTTCTTTTTTTTGTTTGTTTTTTTGAGACAGAGTCTCACTATGTAGTTGAGAGTGACCTGAAACCCACTATGTAGCCCAGGCTGGTTTTGGACTCACAGCAATCCTCCTGCCTCAGCCTCCCAAGTGCTGGGATTACAGGTGTGCGCCACCACACCTGGCTCTGATTTTCTTTATTGTCTTCTAATCTAGACCAGTAACCAACCAAGTCTTGACAGCCCAGAATCCTTCCTTAGCACACATAATTCCAGGGACACCAGGAGGCCTTGTACGGACCACACCTCCTGTCATTTTCTACAACTGTCTTGATGAAGTGGCTCAGGTCCTAAATTTTATTAAGTTATCTAGTTATTTTCTCCTGTCCAACAATCACCCCTCTCAATTTTTCTAATTATAGCTTAAAATCAGAAGAAAATATTATTAACAATGTTTAATTTTGTGCCTGCAATTCAAAAAGTACTTCTGCATACTTTAGTTCATTTATTTCCCACAAACACCCTAAATAGGTAATCCCCAGCCTGTGGTGTTGTTGGGAGGTGGTGAAACCTTTAAGAGGTGAGGAGGCCTCATGGAAGGAAATGAGGTCATTGGGTCCTGCCTTTGAAGGGGATATTGAGGTCCCGGCCCCTGCCCGTGTCTGTCTTTGCTTCCTCCTATCATGTGGTGAATAGGCTTTCTTCACCATGTGCTCTAGCCATGATGTCCTGGACTGCCACAGACCCAAAGGAACAAGGCCGGGTGATCATTGACTGAAACCTCTTGAACTGGGAGCCATAATAAACTTTTCCTCATATAAATTGATTACCTCAGGTATTTTTTTCACAGCTTTGGAAAGTAGAATAACATTTATATTTGAGGAAAATAAGAAACTGACCCCCCCAAAAGCTAAAAGGAAATATAATTAGTAGTAACCTTGTTTTGGAGCATCCATTATATGTAAAATCTATTACATGTGCCTCAGTTCAGAGAGCTCATAAGGGTTAAAGCAAAGATCCACTGTGGTTCTCCTGGTAATTTTAAAGTAGTACAATGGGGCCAGGGATTCAGCTCAGTGGTGTTGCTGCCTGTCTTGCAAACACAAGGTCCCGAGTTCAATCCCCGATACAAAAAAAAAAAAAAAAAAAAAAAAAAAAAAAAAATCCAAGATTGAAAAACAACTGATATTACTCCCCCAAGACAATATTGTTTCCATTCCAAATCATAAAGTCATCCAGCACAAAGATCTGAAGAGTACTTTTTTTGTTTTATTTTTATTGGGGATGAAGTTTATTTTTATTTATAGTTTCCCTGGAGGAGTTTAAGCCCTGAGAGGGATAAATTAACACTGGTTTTATATATCAGACGTCATCAAATTGCCCCATGCAGATATTTTGTTATTAAAATGAATCCTGTGTATGAGATCATTTTATTTAGTTACATTGCACATGAAGGCAATCTATTTAGAATAAGTCAAAATGAATAATTAATGAAAGAGAAAAGAATATTCCTGTTATTTCCAGATACACTGTTTCTTTTTTCCTGGCTTCTCCTTACTTCCTCTTTCTGCTGTTTTGTGTCATTTTGAACCACTCACTCCCAGAGATGATTATTTTCCACTTGTGTTCCTATAATGGTAGCCCAGTCACAGGAAAGAAGCCAGTTGTCTCTGAAGGAGATGGCACGGGAGACCAGAACAGGTGGTGGCTCTTCCTCAGGAGAAAGGCAGTGTGGATTCATAGAATAACTCCACTTTCCATTAATAGATTGGCCAGGGTGGCAATCAGGAAAAAGGCCCTAAACTTCCAGCATAGGAGAGCCAGGTACAGTATCAAACAACCCCCTCCCATGGATTGACAATTTCTGATTGTTTTTTGCATTAGTTAACCTGTTAGTGCAGTGTGGCTACTCCAAGTATAATCTAAAACCTAACACCAACTGGGAACCTTAAGATCTCAGAATCTTCACCAAAAGTCTACAGAATTGGAATGTGTATTTTAATAAGTAATAAGTAATACGTTTGGCTGATTTTTTATGAACAATATAGGTTGCCTTCTCGCCCAGAAATATATTTGTCCCTTTCTTGAAATTATGGCAGACATTCATGGGAAATCAACAGACATCACATACTATATTAAATATACATGTTAATTATTTTCTTACCTACAACTAGGTTTGCTAAGAGAAAACTTTTAAAGGAAAAATTTGAACTATTTTACCTATGTTTTTAATATTCTGTATAGATCAGTAACAATTTACTCCAACATCAACCAGAAACTTGTCTCTTGTAATTTCTAGAATGCTTTGTACAGCCAGTCATGCAAGAAAAACTTATAAATTTTGAAATTAAGAAAAACAGGGCCAGGGATTGAGCTCAGTGGTTCCACCACCTGCATCACAAGTGCAAGGACCTGAGTTCGATCTCTGGTACCAAAAAGAAAAAAAGAAAGAAAAAAAAGAAAAGAAAGAAAAGAAAAGAAAACAGGGCTGAGGATTTAGCTCAGTGGTGCCGCCGTCTGCCTGGCAAGTATAAGGACCCAAATTCCATCCCTGGCACAACAAACAAAACAAAACAAAAGATAATACAGAAAAATAATTTCTTCTTATATTTCTCTTTTTTCACTATTTGTATGCAGACTTTCTTAAAGACTGAGCTCCCTAAGAGGCTGCATTAGCCAGACATGGTGGCGCACACCTGTAATCCCAGCACTTGGGAAATTGACGCAGGAGGATCACTGTGAGTTTGAGACCAGCCTGGGCTACATAGTGAGTTTCAGGTTATTCTCACTACATAGTGAAACCCTGTCTCAAAAAATCAAAAAAAAAAAAAAAAAAAAAAAAAAAAAAAAAAAAAAAAAAAAAAAAAAAAAACAAAACAAAAAAAAAAAAAAAAAAAAAAAAAAAAAAAAAAAAAAAAAAAAAAACCGAAACAAAAAAAAAAACCCAAACCAAAAACATATTATATATATGATAGCCGATATTATTTACTGAAGGTTTACTATGGCAGGGCATATGCTTGATGTACAGCTCTATTTTATTTATGATAGCTCCATTTAACAGATAAGAAAACTTAGAATGGGCAATGTCAGCAACTTAAAATTAGGGTTTAAATCTATATGCGATGTCTTAGTCACTTTCTCATTGCTGGGACCAAAAAAAAAAAACCCACAAAAAACCAGAAAACCAAAAAACCAAAACAAACAAAACAAACAAAAATAAAAACAAAAAAAACCCCCCAAATAAAACAACAACAACAAAAACCAGAAACTGATATCCATAGCTTAAAGAAGGAAATGTTTATTTTGGCTCATATTTTCAGTTCGTAGGTGGTTGGATCCAAGGCAGAAATGGCATGGAGCAGGAGTCTAGCAGAAGAAAGTTGCTTACACCATGGTATTCGGGAAGCAGAGAGAAGGGAGGCACGGAGAGGTAGATACAGGCCTCTAGGTCACACCCCCAGTATCCTGTCTCTTCTGCCTCTTCCAACCAGGTACATCTCTTAACAGCACATTCAGGTATGGATTTATCAGTGGATCCATCCACTAATGAGTATAGTGCCCACATCATCCAGTCACATAAGATGGGGGGCGGGTTCTAGATCTAAACCATAACATTCTGTCGTTGGTTCCCAAAAGGATCATGTCCATCTCGTCATGTAAAATGCGTAAGTCCATCTCTAAGGGTTACCAAAGTTTTAACAATTTTAGCAGTGCTGAAAAATTCAGTCTCCTCTGAGATGGAAGCCAAACTTGAAACTGTGAGCTCCTATAAAAATCACAAAGAAATTTAACCCCAATGTCAAATGGCATAGGGTAAACATTTCCATTCCAACAGAGAGAAATGGGAGAGAAAGGGATGGGACCAAAGCAAGACCAAAAACCAGTAGCACAAACATTAATTTCTACAGCTCAATGTCCTGCATCCGTGGCAAGTTGTGGCAAGATTTGAGTTCCCAATGGCTTGGATGGTCCTGCCTCTATGGCATTGCTAGTTGCATCCTTCATAGCCTCTCTCTTGGGGTAGTTCTGCTCAATGATTGCGATTATCCTCAGACGATCTTCCATATTCCTAGCTTTTCTTACTTACTAGGCTCTCCACTGTGCAATCTGCTTTACTCACACATCTTCATGCACTGTTCTCCAAGAGCCACACTTTCTGACCTCCTAGGCTTTCTCCTGAAATTAGGGTGAAAGCCTCTATGACCCCACAATTCTTGGATTCTGTATGCCCATAAAACCAGCACCATGTAGGTAATGCCAAGTTCTGCCACCAGCTTGAGCCGTAGCTGCATTTCCTTGGATCATGGCTGCATAGACCTCTTCCAGTTAGATGGCTGAGCACTGTGAACCAAATTCCAGGGAAACAATCCCTAGGCAGCCCTTAGATTTCTCTTCTCAAAGCCATGACTTTCAAAGAAATTTACCTTTGCCATTTCACTCCCTTGAGCCAGAGATGTCTTGCTGATTCCTGAGATGCTCTTAAGGCATCTTTCCTATTCCTCTGATGCAAAGTACCTGGATTCTTATTTTTTATTTTTAACTTTTGAGACAGGGTCTCGCTTTGTAGTTTAGGCTCACTATGTAGCCCAGGCTGGCCTGAACTCACGGCAATCTTCTTGCCTCAGCCTCCCGAATGCTGGGATAACAGGCATGTGCCACCATGCCTGGCATTTATTAATGCAAATCTTTTTAGCAGTTATGTTCTCCAAGGCACTGACTTTGTAGGTACTTCCCTGCTGATGAAACTGTACACTTTTAACATCTTTTGGCTCTAGTATTCACTCCTGATTTTTACTGTAAGATATGATTAATTAGTCCAATGCCCTTAATCTCAGTCTCCTACAGTCTCAGTTTATGTAGACACATTTTCTACCAGAGCATAACATAGTCTTTAGCCAAACTGTCAATGGAGTCCTTGCTCCTAACTGAAACTTCCTCAGCCTGGCCTTTACCATCTTCATTTTTATCAGGATTCTGGTCTTCTGAGCTCCAACTAGAATCTCCCATCAAGCATGACTTGCATTATTCTAGTGGTTCTCTAGCTGGTGTCACCAAACCTTCCCATGCTTTTTCCATGAACAATTTCCAAAGGCTTTGGAACCACATGGTCGTGTACAGTTATGGCATGACTCTGCTTTTCTGTTTCCAAAATCTGTTTCAGTCCCTTTTCTCATTGGTAGGATGAAATATCCAACATGTATGATTTAAATTATGTGAGGTTCATGTGGTTCACATTTTCAGTCCATAGTTGGCTGGTTGCAAGGCAGAAATGGCATGGAAGGGTCTGGTGAGGGAAAGCAGCTCATGTCATGGTGGCCAGAAACAACATGAGGAGAACAGCCAGGGAGGGAGATATACCTGTCCAGGTCTTACCTCCAGTCACTCTCCTGTTCTGTATCTTCTCTTCAGACTCACCACTCAGCAGCACATTTTGTTATGAATTCAACAGTGGATTAGCCCATCACTATACTGATGAGAATACTGTCTCTGTGATTCAAGCACCAAGAGTTTAGTGAGTGTGCACATCCTGAGAAAGCAACCTGGCATCCCATCTCTTATGCTTCTGGTTTTAGAAAAGTTCTAGTATAGCAAACTGCTGCTGTGCCAAGATTTTGGCAATGCAGTTGGCAGTTTATCCTTGGGGAAGCGAAATGCTTATGACCAGCATATAGGGAACATATGAATAGTAAAAGAGTATTACGTAGCTAAAACGCTTGGAATTGAGGTCAAATGTTATGGCTTAGATCTGGAATGTACCCCAAAATCTCATATGCTTGGAAGGTGATAGGATCATAGATATTCTACTCATCAGGGGATTTGTGCATTGACAAGTTCACTAGCTGAATGTGCTGTTAGGAGGTGGGGCCTGGTTGGTGGTGAGTCACAGGGGGTGTGACCTAGAAGAGTACATTCTTATTCTTGTCTCCTCCCTTCTCTCTGCTCCTCTCTTTTATGCCTCTCTCTTCCCTATTTCTGTTTCTGTGAACTTTTATCATGCTGTTTCTGTCTTGGAGCCTGCTGGCCATGAACTGAACCGACTGAAACTGTGAGTCAAAATAACCCTTGCCTACTTCAGTTTCAGGGGCTGGTTATTGTGTACCAGTGGATAGAAAGCCACCTAGTATTAGCTCCAATACAAATTCAACATAAGAATTTTGAGGGGACTGCAAACATTATATCCATTGCACATGTCTCTGGGATATTTCTCCTGACTTTTTGTTTCAATCCCAATTTCTGTATTATTAAGAATCAACTCTCTCTTCATGTTTTCTGTGAAGGAAACTTTTTTTTGACTTTGTTAGGTAGGGTTTTTTAGACTACTATCTTTTATTATTTCTTGTTTACTACCTCTCCATAGTTACATATTATACTGTAGGGAACATTGAGATGTGTGTGTGTGTGTGTGTGTGTGTGTGTGTGTGTGTGTGTTTTGGAAAGAGTTTATTGCTGCTGTTTGGTGGAGATAAATGTATAACATACATCTCCTATCTGTATAGATTACTTGCAGTGTCCAAGGCATACACATAATATTTATGAGTGCGTAGACAACTGGAATTAACTTTTATGTTAGATGGTATGATTTAGTAAAATATTACTCAAGTTATTTCTTTAGAAAATTTTCAAGCTTTAACAGCTCTTCTTTGGGGGACAAAGATATATTGGTCAAAGTAGTTTGTTAAGGAAGTCAAACTTTTCTCACGTGTGCTTTATTTTTTCCTGTAATAGTTCTGAGAACTCTCAGTGTGCTGATGTGCATTGTGAGTCTTCAAAATCAAATTCAGTATGCAGCATTTCCTAATCACATATGGCCATAGAATTCCTTCTCATCCATATCCCATAGAACACAATTTAGAGGCACTGATTTTGTAGCATATGATACTAGATAATGTAACTGACTGATTTTAGGTTGCTTCTTATTTTGTTCAGGTACTGAGATGTGCTTCACAAACACTGTACCCCTGAGCTACATCCCCAGCTCTTATTTTGGATCATCTCCTTATAATTTAGTTTCTTTGTGTATAAAATATCTCATGTTGTCGTTAACAAAATAAAAAGTCTATTAAATTCCCAGGAGTTCTCACTATATGTTAGCAATTACAACTATTAATAATAATTTATACAGGAGCTGACTAGTCATCTTCATGTATCCAGTGCTTTGTAGGCTACCATCTGTAAAGCTGGGTTGAATTAAAATTGTTGCCATATGGCCCTTGCTCATTCATTTATTTTGGTAGTGCTGGGGAAAGAACCTAGGGCTTGACATGCTAGGCAATCACTGTACCACTGAGGTACTTCCAATCTGTTGTTCTTTGTTCTTTGAATAGGGTCCTGAGTCTGTTAGATCAGCGTTGTTCTAGTTGCATTGTTCTAGTTCTGTTTCTTATTGTCTCTTTAAAAAAATAAATACAATAAAAGAAAAAATAAGATTGAACTGCACAGCCTCTAGAGTTTGTCAAAAGACAAATACTACAGCAAATTTAGTTTAAAGATTTCATTGGCTTTTGTCATTCTAGAATCAGGTTCTGATTTGTTGAGAAGAGGATGCTGCTGCTTTTAAAATATTTAACTAAATAAGTAATTTTTGCAGGGCTAGGGATGGAAACTATGGCCTCACACATGTAAGGCAAATGCTCTACTACTGAGCTACACCTTCTGCCTGGGATGCAGGCATTATAGGCAAAGAAGGCCAGAAGAAAGCAGACACAGGGAATAAAGAGTAGATTTCAAAGTTACTTTCCTTGTAAAGCTTAAAGGACTGGAGACTTCCTTACCATGCTGCCTAAAGCTGGCTTGTTTAGGGGTTTGGAAATTATCATTCTCCTGATTTCTTGGAAGGTGAGGTAACTTAATTTCTTCCTGGTTGATGTGGAGCTTCAGCAGGAGTAACTGCTCTTTGGTCTGGCCTAATGGGCCTAGTGCAGTTTAGTCCAAATCAATGTCATCCTGTAAATTTTACTTAAGATATTTATTCTCTCTTTAATGTCCCAGGGTAGAACAGAGTTTTTTTGGTTATTTTTGGTTTTTTTTTCTGGATTGGCAACACAAGGAGTTTTAATACTTTGTACACAGGCAGATGAACACACACACACACACACACACACACACACGCACGCACGTGCACACACAATCCTTATTACTCAACACTGAAAACTTTTTTTATACTTACAAGTGCCTCTTTAAACTCAGCATCTTTCTCTTCCCCCCAGAGCTGGAGGTCAGACCCAGGACCTTTGGACTGAGCTTCTTCCTCAGCCTCTCACCCTCTTCCTTTTTTTTTTTTTTTTTTTTTTTTTTTAACATTTTGAGACAGGGTTGCTAAGATGTTTAGGCTGTGCTGGGATTTGTGATCCTCCTGCCTCAGCCTCCCATCAACATTTTTGATATAAAGGGATTTTTCTTATGTCAAACTGTTATTTTAGACCGCTGTTGGTTACTATGTACAACAGTATGCACCACAAAGTAGAATTTAGGACTTGACATCATTCTGATACATCTTCTTCCAACTGTATGAGCAAGTGCTGCTGTGGGGTGGTTTTTTGTGTAGGATTAGGAAATACTGCGGTTCTCAAAGTAAACCAGATTATTATTTTTTTAAATTTCAAAGAAAAAGTTCATACCTAGTGAAGTATTGTTTACAAACTTCGCAATAAAACAAAAAAATGCAAGAAAACTTCATAGGTTCAAGGGCCATAGAAACCAACCCAACCCCACAGCTTTCCTAACTGCCAGGACCAGGGTTAGGTTGAGAAGACACAGAACTCGTGGACCTCCAGCTGGATGTAAAATTTGTAAACTAAAGTTAGAAAGTCTAATAAATTACTATGAGAGTTAAGATTTGGAGAGAGAGCCCTTTTAACTTTATTTGCTTTCTATCCAGTTTTGTAGCAAAACATTCTGTAAAATACACCTAAAAATGTGATTTTAAAAAATATTTCCTGCCAGACCTGGGGGCATATGCCTGTAATCCCAGAATTTAGGAGATTGAGGCAGGAGGATCACTGTGAGTTCAAGGACAGCATGGGTCAGAATGAACTATGTAAGGAGACTCTGTCTCAAAACACACACACACACACACACACACACACACACACACACACACACACACCCAAAAACAAATTAAAAAACCTAAAATGAGACTTCAGGAGTACCTTTTGGGCTAATGCCTGCTGCCTGCGTGACAAAAAACCGAAACAATCATGCAATACAAATCGAAAGTGAAATTACTTTTAACCTTTTATTTCAGTTAGTGGCTAACCATTGGAAACACAGGTTTGGTGTTTCACGTTACGGTGAAAGTTTAAAGACAAAATGTACGTTTGAAGTTTTCACTTTTTTTTTCTTCTTTTCCCTTTTTTTGAAGGAACCAAGCAAGGACACCAATTCCGAGGGCACCTTGGATCGCGGAGGCAGCGCCAGCTCTAGCCCCGGGCCCAGGGCGTCCTGCCCAGCCCGTCCGGTTCCGCCTGACGTCGCCGCTGGCTTCCAGGAAGGGCGAGCGCAGCCGGGGCGGCGCTGGACTCGGGGCCGCGGGTGAGTGAGGCGTCCTACTGCCTGCTGCGGTTCCTGCCGCCAGCGGTTTGGGGCAGTAGGGCTGGGCCCGGCGGGTTCCACCGCCCGGAACAGGGAGGCTTTGGGGACCCAGGCCCTCAGGCTAGCGGCTCTAGTGCTGCTTGGGGTCGGGGTCCCTGAGATCACGCACTCCCCAAGGACGCATTCGCCCCGGGCCGCGTATCCTTCTCGGGCCGTGGGGACCTCATACCCAGTTGTCTGTTTTGTGGCGCCTCTTACGGGAAATAGAAACCTAAAGTGATTTATGTTTCCCCACGGTTTTCTTGGAGTGTCTCCAGATAGTCCCCAGGCAAACAGATTTCTTAAGATTATTCTCTCTGTTAGGCATAGAGTTCTGCAGTCTTTCCTCACTTGTTGTAATACGCAAGGATTTTTGTTTTGTTTGTTTTGTTTTTTGGTACCGGGGATCGAACTAAGGACCTCGCGCTTGCGGCGGCAGTACCACCACTGAGCTAAATTCTTAGCCCCAAGTTGTTGTTGTTGTTGTTATTGTTATTATTATTATTATTTCTTTCCTATTTTGTGGTGGAAGGCATCCAAGGGAGAATATTATTAAATAGATTATGGGAGGTTGTAGTTTTGGATTAAATTTGTGCACTTGGACCTCCAAGAGACCAGACTGAAAATCAAAATGGAGTAAGACATGTTAAATCCTTGTTACCAAAGGAAATTAAGTTGTTAGCTGTTTTTCTGAGAAACTAGGAGAGAGAACAGCCTGGTCTCCTAAGCAGGTCAGTTTCAATTCACATGGTAATGAAGTTCCCTCTTCGTTAGTCTTTACAAAAAATAACCTGAAGGTAACCAGTTATTTTTCTATTGTTCGGTTTCCCTGTTCCTGCCTTAGAAGGAGGATAACATTGAAATGAATCCCACACTTTTTATGTTCTCTGTTTTTTTCAGCTCTTTCTGTAAAACCAGTTTCTGTTCAGCCCACTGGGACACCTCTCCCCGCAGGGGTGTTGAACCTGGGACCTTTGCACTGAGCTACACCCCAGGCCTTTTTGTTTTTTGACACAGTCTCCCTAAATTACTCAGACTGGACTTGAATTTGAGGTGGACCTGCTTCAGTCTCCCAGAATACTGGGATTATAGGTGTGTGCCACCATGCTGACTCATTCATTCTATTATGGAATGAAGTGTTGTTCAAATCTAGAATGGCAAAATAAAGCCAGTTAGGGTCTTTAAAATAAGTTGTTATAGTTTTGTTCTTTGATGCTTTGTTTCTTATCTATCCATCCATCATACCCCCCCACAGACATAGCTATAGGAATATTCAATCATATATGGCCAGGCACCCAAGTAGTAAGAGTGTACTAGGGAGCTAGGGTGATGGTGATTTGTATTATTATTATTTTTTTATTGCTGTAATAAATGACATGGACTTAGTGCTTTACACACACACACACACACACACACTTTTATTTATTTTAAGATTTCGTAGTTAACCAAGTCTCACTGGGTTAAAAGTCAAGGGTTTGGCTCTTGGGATAAATCCCATGTTTTGATTTCTGGAATCCACCCTATTTGGATCAGTAGCTCTTCCTTCACCTTCAGAGCTAGCAGCGTTACATCTCTGACCAGTTTTCTGTGTCCATCTCTCACTTTGACTCTTTAGTCCCACTACCTTTTTTTTTTTCAGTTCCATGGATTGAACTCAGGTCCTTCTGCTTGTGAGGCAGGTTCAACACCACTGAGCTACATCCCCTGCCTAGGCTCTTATTATTTCATTTTTTGAGACAGGTTCTTGCCATGTTGCCCAAGATGGATAATCCACAATGATTTACATATTTTGAAGACACTGAATAGGAACCTGAATTCAATCTAGAGCAGTGCTGGCAAACCTTTTAGGGACAAATGCCCAAAATGAACCGAACCCACTCATTTATCGCAAAGTGCCAACACTACAACTAAATCTGAGTTTAGAAAAAAGAATTCATACCTTAACATCCTTTGTCTTGGAAAAAAAACCCAAACCTGTGCCATAGGTTCAGCGCTACTGATCTAGAGGCTTAATTCTCCTTTGCAGTATAATCTAATATTTTCACAGGTTCTTGGGATTAGGAAGTGGACATTTTTGCAGAAAGTTGTCAGTTTGCCACATGATGCATCGAAGAAAAGAAATACCATATGTATATCCCACTGAGTGCAAAGTAGGAAATTATTCAGATGGTAGACATGCTGAAGGAATGCTGAGCTATTATGTTGTAAACTATTTAAACTGAGAGCATTTAATATATACTTTAAATATTGGCATTGGGACAATAATAATTTTAAGAGCAATACAATAATATTTACAGTTTCTGTCTTCTGGAAATGTAATAAAGAGAACTTCATATGCATAAGATGCCCTACACTCAAGTCAAAATTCCACAATTCTATAAACTGAGTATTTTCAGTGTGCAGAGTTGTACTGTGCAGGTACTTTGCAAGAAGAACTGGACACAGATACAAAACTGAAGTAGCTCAAAAGAGATAAAGGAAGGGGAAGTGACATCCTTTGAGGAAATCAGAAAAGGCCTGAAGAACTTGGAAGTTGTTCAGAGTGGACCCTCAAGGATATCGCTAGGTGGAGATGAAGTTTGAGAAGGGAGGAAGAATGTGAGACACAGAGGGAGAAAAAAGGACCCTTCAAGCAACGCTCTACATCGGTGTGGCTTGTGTTTAGAGTCCCCCCAAAGCCTCATTCGATTGTAGGTGGGGCTTTTTCAGAGGTGGCTGGGTCTAGAGTGTGTGATGTTGGAGCTGATTCATGGTACAATGCTAGGATCAACGACATTAGGATTAAGGACCTGCCCTGTGTAGCCTGGATAACGTATAAGGAATAGAAAGACCTGTGGTCAGCCCTTGTTGCTTTGCTACCTTCTGCCTCTTGTGAATTGTTTTCTCCTCTGCAGGGTCTGTCTGCTACGCCACACTGCCTCGGAGCCAGCCAAAATGACTGAAACTTCTACAATCTGCACTAGATAAACCTTACCTCCTTCAATTTTGGGTCTTTTTTGTTGTTTTTTGTTTTTTGAGACAGGGTCTTACTATGTAGTTGAGACTGACCTGGAACTCACTGTGTAGCCCAGGCTGGTCTCGAACTCACAGCAATCCTCTGGCCTCAGCCTCCTGAGTGCTGGGATTACAGGCGTGAGCCACCACTCCCGGCTTTCAATTTTGGGTCTTGAGTATTTTGTCTCAGCAACAAGTAAGTAAGATACTTGGTTAAAAAGTTGTCTAAATGAGATTGGTAGGTAAATTGGGATTAGACTGCTAGACCTTGCATGCACATCATTAGGAAGATTCTGCAGTTGTTGATGCATTAGGGATATATGTGCATTTGGATGTATATATTATTTATATACATACATAGATTCCTTGTTTAACAGCCTACCTGTTTAGCCACTGCTTATGACTGAGGTGCATTTTTCGGACTTATAACCTATCTCTTTTTTGTGTGCCATGTATGTTTTGCATGTATGTAGCCTCAGTAGTTTTTTTGTACCGTACACCTTATGTATATAATGCTGTAATTTTTGTGGATTGCACTGTATAGTACAGTACTGCAGTTTTATGTTCTGTTATACATTACAGTACTGCATTTAAGGGTTATATAAATAGTGCCCGGGATTTAGCTCAGTGCTGCTGCGCCTGCCTCACAATTGCAAGGTCCTGAGTTTGTCCTCGGTATTGAAAAAAAACCCAAAACAAACAAACAAAAAACAAGCAAACAGTTACACAAATAAAATCAAAGTCATCAAGTTGGAGTTTCCTTTGACCATTTCTTTGTTCTGAATATTATAATGTACATATTATATACAGTTCCTTATTTAACAGCCAATTCACTTTCTTATTCACAGGACCGTCCACTTGGTTATGGTGTGAGATCTTTTGATGATTTGTAGTATTTTATTTGCCAGTATCTTACTACGGATTTTTGCATTTCTGTTCATTAGAGATTGGTCAATAGTTCTCTTTTTTTAGTTTGGATCCTGTCTAGTTTTAGAATCAGAGCAATGATAGCTTCCAGGAATGACTTTGGGAGTACCCCTCCCTTTCAATTTCATTAAAAAGCTTGAGGAGTATTGATGTGAGAAACTTCCCTGAAGTTTTATAGAGTTCAGCAGTGAACTAACTGCTCCAGATCCAGTTTCTTAGTTCATAGGCTTTTTATTGCTGCTTCAATTTCATTGCCTGTTATTGAATTATTTAGGGCTTTTAAATCTTGGTTTCATTTTGGTAATTTATATGTATCTAGGAATCTGTCCATTTCTTCTGAATTCTCCAATTTATTGGCCCACAGTCTTGTGAAGTAGTTGTTAATAATCTTTTTTATTTCAGTAGTGTGTCTATTGTGATTTCTCCTTTTTCATTTCTTTTTTTTCCCTCCTTTTTCATTTCTAATTGCATTGATTTGGGTCTTTTCTTTCCTTTTTTTTTTAAGATTGCCTAAGGGTTTGTCTATTTGGTTTATTCTTTTGAAGAAACAACTCTTCCTTGTACTAGCTTTGGTTTTGAATTGTTCTTGTTTTTCTAGGACCTTGTGGTGCATCATTAGGTTATTTATTTGAACTTGCTGTTTTTCTGCTGTGGGCAATCACAGCTATAAACTTTCCTCTTAGGGCTGCTTTCATTATGTTTCATAAATTGTGTTATGTTGTACTGGCGTTATTTAGTTCCAGAAACTGTCTAATTTCTCTGTAATTCATTGTTTGTTTAAGAATATATTATTTAGTTTCCATACATTTGCATAGTTTCTCTTTTGTTGTTGATTTCTAGTTTAACAGCATTATGCTCTGATAATAGGCATGGTTTACTTTCCGTTCTTTTGTATTAATCTGAGCTTGCTTTATTAGCTAGTATGTGGTCTGTTTTGGAGAAAATTTCATGTGCCACTGAGAAGAATGTATATTCTGTTGTTGTTGGGTGGAACACTATTTTAATAATGAATTTATTCCCAGATTTGGTCAATAAAAACTCTCTGAAGTTGGGTTTTGTGTCCTTTTGACATATCCTCATCATTCTTTGAAGCATTTCTTTCCTTTTGGCATGACAACACATCCCAGCCTTGGAATTTTCTGTCCCAGTCCTGGGACCAGCCATTTCACCAGAGTCCTGGTTCCTTAGAGTAGAGAATGTTATTATAATCGAAGGTCCTGGTGCTAGGTGTGTTTACTGCTATTGTCTCTGCTCCCAGCCCCCTCTCCTCCCAGAAGACAGGCCTAGGACATATGTATACATACACATTTATGTAGCCTTTCTCCTATTTCTCTACCCATCTATTCATATACCCATTTTCTATCTCTACCTAATCTAACCCTGTCATCCATCTGTCTGTCTGCCTATCTATCTATCTGTCATCTATTTATCAAGTTTATAATGATATATACAGTTCCAACCCACAGGATTTATTTTTGCTGTCCTCTTTATATGTGTGTATGTGTGTGTGTGTGTGTGTGTGTGTGTGTGTGTGTGTGTATGTATTTACAGTTGTTTTACTCATATAAATAAATAAATATATATTTTGGTACTGCAGATGGAACTCAGGACCTTGTGCTTGCGAGGCAGGTGGCAGAACCATTGAGCTACATCCCCGGCCCCACCCCTCTATAATTTATTTAGTTGATCAATTCCCTGTGTGTATGTTTGGCTACTGGGGGCTCTTTCACTTGGTTGCTGTGTCAGTTTCAAGTATCCCTATCATACTTGTGGTGTGCTTTGATTTGTTTTCTAGCATTTTTTAATTATATGGCACCAAAGGATATTCCAGGCATGTCTTGTGTATTTCCTATCCCAGACCTAGAATCAGCTACTGCTCCAAGGGGACTTGGTTCCTTTGTTGCAGAATAATATTACAAAACAAGATCTGGGTGTTACATGTCCTTTTGTTTTTCTGACATCCCTGTATTCACAATTGGTAAACAAAGGGATGACTAATTTCTTCCTAATCTTTTATTTTCATAAGAAATAAATTTCCTCTATTTTGCTTGTAAGAATACTGAGAATCTAACCATTCAGAATCTTGGAAAATTATATTGCAAACTGGATAGTAATGTGCACTGAAAAACTTGAAGCCATGATGTCCCTTATCCCAATTTTGATCTGGGAATTTTCCGTCTTAGTAACTTAATGTGCAGGCAGGACTTCTTAACTTTTTTGTGTTTCATTGACTCCTCATTTGCCAGAATGGTCAGGGCCTTTCTCAAAACAAACAAAACGAGAAATATAAAATTTAAAAAGTGTATTATAAAATACATAGACTTATAAGGGAAACCAATTGTGTTGAAATGTGATTATCAAAATATTTAAGGAAAATTTTGCTATAGTACTATTTATCATTGTGTTATAGTACTATGTATCATCCTAAGACCTAGAAGTGAGTTTAATGACTCCTGTAGAAGCTGGGTTAAACAAAACATATTTCAAAATACTTGCAGCAGTTGTAATGTTCTATGAAAATATATGTGCTTTCTACTAGTGACTTTGTTAGAGGTGCTATGAATACTAACATAGTTGCCTATAGTTATAATTGAGGAGAATGATAAGTTTCAGTTAAAAGTTATTAAAAAGACATGTAATCCTCCCCCACTCCCATCCAAGTTAGTGACCCAAGGTATGTAAGAAAACCCAAGGTGAGATCACCTCTGTAGAGGGAGGATGAGTTGGGGGCTTACATGCTTTGTTTACATTTATTTGGTAAGTATAGTAGGGAGAATTAAATATTTAAGTCAAAACCTTTGGAAAGATTGGAAGATCAAAATAGTAGTCTTTAAAATGAAGCATAATAGGATTGGGATGTGAATTACAAAGGAATATTAACATCTGTTGTTTTCTGTACACCATTGAATTGAGAAGTGAAAGCTTTTTAGAATGTTTTTGTATGTTGTAGATGTGAAAATTATTCGAAATACAGACTTTGGATATAAGCCACATGAAAATAAAGACTGATGATGGGGAAAAGCTAGCAAAGAAGAAATGTTTCTTCCATAGATGAGTAAACATTTTTCTTTTCTTCTTGCATCTGCATACATATACTATTATGAACTTTAAAAAAATTATTAGAGAATAATGGAACCCGATCAAGATGACAAAAGTCAAGCACTTAAAGAAAAACAACTGGATGAAGAATCTATGAACGAGGAACAAAATGAGGTAAAAAGAAAATTGCTAGGTATTATTAAAATTAATCTATATCAGTTTTGTAGAAAAGAATGTTTTGTATGTCTTTGTCCAACATTACTTTGAATTTGGGAGGCTATTTGACTTCAAAAAAATTTTTTTTGCTTTTATTGTGTTACTCAAGTCTTAGAAGAATATTTCTATTTCTATTCTTTTACAAAGTTTACTTCAACTACCTCTTACTCCCTCATTTCTTGGATTTGCACCTGAAAGTTAAGAGATTAGTTAGCAATTACTGTGTATCTGATCAGATCCAAGAGGAAACAGAAACCCATTATCCAAAGCCATATGTCTGGTGGCACATCAAAGAAGCTGTGTATTATGACATCACTGTAAATTTTGAAATACTACAGCAGAGTAACATATTGACAATTACAGTGTAATTTAAAAGCCATATCATAATCATAAATAACTAGAAAGGGATTTGATAGAGCACTGCAGTAAGCTTTAGAAGATTTGAGTCTTGTTTGTTTGTTTTTTTGAGATAGGGTCTCACTATGTAGCCCAGTCTGGCACTTGAAATCTTGCACTTGAAATCTTCCTGCCTCAGCCTCCTGAGTGCCGGGATTACAGATGTATGCTGCCAATCCCAACATACATTTGAGTCTTAATCCTTGCCTTAATTATAAGAATTTCGGTGACTTTGATCCATTGTGAAATGTGTTTTTCTTGTTCATAAAAGGATCTAGAAAAACTTAATAGTGTTAGGAAAATCAGTAGGTGATGGTGTGAAATATTCAACACATGCATTATTAATGTGGGCATACTTATTTTGAGACAGCCTTGCAGAGAAATTTGGCATCTTTAATTTAGAAAATGGAGTACAAGAGCTGTTCAATATTTTGGGTTCTATTTTATATTTTTTAGGGATTACTTGATGAAATTAGAAAGGAAAATATCCAGCTACAGGAGGAGATCCAGAAGCTTGAAGCTAAGTTACAAGAGCCCACCAAGGAATTCCAGGTACTCTAATGATTTTATGTATCCCACATTTATGGACATGCACTGTTCAGAAAAGCGATTTAATTATACAAGTTTCTCCTCTCTCTCTCTTCTCTCTTTCCCTCTCTCTGTCTCTCTCTCTGTCTCTGCAGTACTGGGAATTGAACTCAAGGCTTTTACACTGATCTACATCCCAGCCCTAGTTTATTTGTTTTCGTTTTGAGACAGGGTCTCAATAAGTTATTAAGTTGCCCAGTTTGGGCTCAAGCTTGCAATGCTCCTGTCTCAGCCTCCCAGAGTGCTGAGATCACAGGTGTGTGCCACATCCATTTTGTTTTTTATTGTGGGACAGGGTCTCACTAAATTGCCCCGGTGAAATGTGAACTTGTGATTCTGCTGCCTCTGCCTCTCTCAGGGATGGACTGTCTATATTCCCAACTCACAAGATTCGTTTTTCTTTTTCTATTAAATTTACTGGTGCCTTTTAGGTATACAGTACAGTTACATTCATCATTGGGATCTTGGGCCTTTACATGATGTATCTTGGTTTTTATTTTTTCCCCATTCCCCTGCTCTCCCTTCAATCCCTCCACCCTTCCCTATTTACAAAGACTTTGTTTCCTTTTCTCATATTTTTTCTTTTCCCTTCTTACCTTTACCCTACTCCTCCCATTTCCCCTACTCCCTTAGACCTTTTCTTCTTATTATACAATATCAATTATACGTTTTGATCCTTTTTTACACTTTTAGTTTTTCATACTGGAGAAACTATTTGGTATTTACATGTGTGTCCTATTAATTTCACTTAGGAGTAAGGCCTCTATGAGCATCCACTTAGCTATAAATATCTCTAATTTCTCATTCTTTTCTTTTTTTTGGTACCGGGGATCAAACTCCAGTCCTTGTGCTTACATAGCAGGTGACAGAACCACTGAGCTAAATACCTGGGCCTAATTTCTTATTCTTTATGGCTGAGTAGTACTCCATTTTATAAAAAAACCACATCTTCTTTATCCAGTCTCCAGTTGATGGGCAATTGGGCTGTTTTAGTTATTACAAACTGTGCCATTATGAATGTGGATGAGCATATATCACTGTGGTATGATTCTTTTAATTCTTTTGGGAAGATACCCAGCAAAGGGATAGCTAGGTCAAATTGGGCTTCTTTTTTGGTACCAGGGATCAAACTCGGGACCTTGCACTTGTGAAGCAGGTGGCAGCACCGCTGAGCTAAATCCCTGACCCTCAAATGGGACTTCTAATCCTAGTTGTTTGAGCTATCTCTATACTGATTTCCACACTGGTTGCAGCAGACTGCACTCCCACCAACAATGAAGTATGGTTCCTTTCTCCCCACAACCCTGCCAACATTTGTTATAATCCTTCATAACATTATTATGTATTTTAGTATATGTGCTGCTGAAGTGAGCATGTTTACTATGTATTTTAACAGCCCCAAATGGAAAATCACCTGACTGTTCTTTCACAGTTGAATAAATTAATAATTGGGTGTATTTGCACAATTAAATATATACAGCAATGAGAATGAACTGACCACAGCTATACAAAGCAAAAACATGGATGAGGGCTAGGGATTTAGATCAGTGGTTCAGGTGCCTGCCTTGCAAGCACAAGGACCTGAGTTCAATCCCTGGTACCAGAAACAACAACAACAACAACAACAACAACAAACATGGATGAATCTCCCAAGTGTGGTGACCCAAAAACACCAAAGAGGTCATAACACACAAAAATGGGACATTTAAAGTTAGCTAGTGCAGTGTTGGCGAACCTTTTAGAGCTTTCACTGATAACAGACAGCCTGCTGCCGCACATGTGCCGTAGATTCACCATCACTGTGATAGATAGAGGTGACCCTTAGAGGCAGGTAAGACCCTGACAGGAGCCCAGCAGTCTTCTGTTGTGTCCTGATGTCCCGCCTGTTGTCTGGGTGCCAGTCACAGAAGTTGTTAGCTTTGTAAAATTTCATCATGCTGTACACTTACTATATATACTCCATGCTCTTTTCCATTATGGATGCACACTTTAATAAAACCTATAAAGCCAAAAAAATTAATAAAATTTACAAAGGGAAAGTGATGGTCATTACCAATTACTTTTTGATCAAATGCTTGTTTTCACAGTGTTCTTTTATTCTGTCATCCACAATGCTGTACTAATTTAAATAGATTTTGCAGCTTAAAGTGTTGGGTATATATTACTCCTCACCATTTAAATTTTCTCCTAAATTCAACATAATTTTTATCTTCCATTTCTTCCTAACAGCTTAGCTTATTTAAAAATTACAAGAATGTCACTTCTTGTTTTCTTTTTTTTTTTTTTTTTTTTTTTGTTTGTTTGTTTGTTTGTTTTTTGAGACAGGGTCTTCCTGTCTTGTTGTTTAGGCTGACCTTGAACTTTTAACAATCCTCTTGCTTCAGCCTCTCAAATTCTGGGATTACAGGTGTATGCCGCCATGCGTGGTACTTCTGTTGTTGAAACGGGAGATGGGATGTTGAACATCAGGAAGTACAGTTAGCTGTGTTCCTTCGATGGCTGACCTCAAGCAGAAGACTGGAGGACTCTGGTTGCTTCTCAGTCTGGGGCCAGATCAAAGGCCTTTAGAAACCAGACAGGCCAGTGGGTCCAAAGAGCCAAGGGAGTTGCTCTGTGCTGCAGTGTGGTCAGCACTAGAGTTGGGCTTTCTTATTCTAATTCTAGAAAGTTCTTGGCTTCTTAGGGCAGATTGGGTATTTTCACACTTTTGGAAAACACTGCCTTTTTCAGACATTGCTCAAAGTTTTGGAGTTAGCCTGTGCACATCAGAAATCTTACTGAAGTTGCATGTGAAGATAGACATTTTATAGATTCAGTGATTTAGTGAATGTTTCTAATCTTTTTGTGATAACACTTTTTATTTCAGTGTGTAAAATAACCATAAGAAATAGAAATGTAAAAAAGCCATGAAAAATAGAAATGCTAACTGTTAAATCATTTGTGCCTTTGTGTGTAGTCACTTATGTCTGTCAATTCCAATGATTTTGTTTTATTTTATTTTATTTTTTCTCAGTATTGGAGATTGAACTCAGGACCTTGCACTTGTGAGGCAGGCATGGTGCCACTGAGCGAAATCCCCAGTCCTTTTTATTTTCATTTATTTATTTTTCTGGTACCAGGGATCAAACTCCGGACCTTGCACTTGTGAGGCAAGAGGAGGAACCACTAAGCTAAATCCCCAGCCCTATTTTTATTTTTGTTACTGGGGATTGAACCCAGGGCCTTGTACATGATAGGCAAATCTCAAAGGTTTTAAACAGTGGTTTTAAGTATAGTTATCTAACTTTATCCCATAAGTTTCAAGTCTTGTTGGTAATATCTCTTCACTTTTTAATAAACCTAAAGACTTGAAACTTACAGGTTTAGAATGAAACACTGTACAATAATTACCATTTTATATACTGATTAGGAGGACAGACATGGCAGTGTACACCTGTAATCCCAGCACTCAGGAAGTTGAGGCAGGAGGATTGCTATGAGTGTGAGGCCAACCTAGGTCACATAGTGAGTTCAAGTTCATCCTAAACTGCATAGTGGAACCCTGCCTCAAAAACAAAACAAAACAGGGCTGGGGATTTAGCTCAGTGCTTCCACCTCCTGCTTCGACAGCACAAGGACCTGAGTTTGATCCCCAGTACCAACAAAAATAAAACAAAACAAAAAAAAACTCCCACAGATTAGAAAAAATGAGGATTACGTACTTACAATTTCACCTATGCAATGATAGCAAAGGATCCACATTGATTGTATTACTGAGTATTTGCAGGAAGAAGCAATTACTGAAGACATTATATGAGACCACAGTCAATATTCTGTGAGGTTCTGGGGCTGGGGATTTAGCTCAGTGGCACTGTTCCTGCTTGGCAAGTGCAAGGTCACAAGTTTAATTCCCGGTACTGGGAAAAAACAAAAAAGAAAACAAAATACTCTATGAAGTTCTCAGAATCATTGAAGAATGGTTACTGGATGACCAAATCACATTGTCATCAGAAGAAGTCAAGTTATTTCTTCTCTTGGTTTTAATCAAATATTTCTGTTTGAATCAGATTAAAGTGGACATTCCTGAGACACAGGTGACATTCACATCATTAGAGAATCCTGAAGATGACAGGCAATTTTTACTTATCTCCTATTCATTTCAAGTGAGCTCACAAGTATCTTATGAGCTGCAGAAAGGACAAGCACTTATCACCTTTGAAAAGGAAGAAGGTATGACTAATCTTAAAAGTATGGCCAGGTCACCTTTGGGGACCACTTGAACTTTCAAAGAGCTTTCATAGATACTTGGCTATTCCTTAATAGTTATATCTATTATTTCTTCTTATCTCCTAGTGACACTCTGAAGCAGGCTTGATAGTCCTATTTTCCAGATGAGAAAAATAATTCTTAAGACATTAAGTATGTAATGGTCATCATTCATTCCGAAAGGGATGATTCTGCGATTAAATATAGGTGTCGTGATGTCTAGTCTAGCTTCTTTCTAGTCCCCAGGCTGCCTCCAAATGACGAGAATCACAGTAACGTTGTAGGGTAGTAGAACTCTATAGCTCTCAGAGTGTTCTCACAGACATTGTCTCATTTTATACTCACACAACTTTATAAACACAGTGGGATATGACAGGCGTTACACGTTATAACCACAAAAATAGATTCTGAGGACGTGGAAGTGATTTACCTAAGGGCACCTAATGAGGGAGTGGACAGAACCTGGGAGAGAGAGATTTGGGCTGAGACCTGTTGTTCACAAAGTCTCATAGTGTGAGCCGCTGGTCAAGGGCTAAGGTGCTTTTGTGAGGGTGATCTGGCTTTGAGCGCCAGCTTCATCTCGTTTTTGAAGCATGATTTGGAATATGTTCTTTGTAAGCCTCAGCTTTTAATGACAGGTTTTGCGGTAGTCCCTACTTCATGCTGCTGCTTTAAGTATTACATGAGAAATGATAGTAGAATCCTTAGCACAGTGTCTGACACTTAATAAACACCTTATAAATGTTATCTGTTATCACCACTACATGTCAGAGATTTTCCACATAAGGAGATGGAAGTTTAAAAAAGAGCAGTAACTTGCTCAAGGTCCAGACAGTTACTAAATCACAGAGCTGAAAGCCAGACCCTGAGTGTCTGTGTACTTTGTCCAGGACCAGCCCCCCTCTGAGCAGGCACCAGCCCAGCCTTCATACTAGGATTTAAGAGGTTTTTGGGTGAGACCAGGTGGTCTGCAGGTCCATTCCACTGCTTAGATTCTGAGAATCCACTCTCCTGACCCTTGGCCCATCAGATTGAAAATAAATATTAAAAGGAAAGATTCCAGAAAGTCAGCATATGAGGACAAAGCATTTGTCCCCAGTGAGCCACCACTACAAGCTGAGGGAAACCACACTGGCAATGGCAGTGATAATCAGGATGTAACTGGCAGACGTAAAGGAGGACTCGGGAGCTGGGTCTCTGCACAGCGGTGACCTCCAAGTGCTGGAATTAGAATTCTCTTCAGAAGCAGCAACAGCACTGCTTCCTTCCTTGGCGTGGCTCTGAGGTCCTGCTCTCCTGGGACAGTGTTAGCTCTAAATACAATTACATACGAGCTGGCTTTTGACTCAGAGTCACAGGGGCTGAGATGCAAGTAGTCCCTGTTCACTGCGTCAGATCACCAGATGTTGGGGGATTGGGGAGATCGGGAGGGAGAGTGGATCATCTGAATATTACTCATTGATATTGTCTGTAATTGTTGTCTGTTGCCATTAGCAAAAAGAAAAAAAAATCATCCAAGTTGTAGAGTCATATTGTGGTACAGTGAGTCTGAATTCCCACACGGCACCGCAGTGCCTTCTAGCTGTTTTTCTCTTCCTGCAGCCGTGGTATGCTATCTGGTTGTCATAAACACATGTGAGGTTTATAAGACAGAGTGAACATCTCTTGTCTTCATGATAAATTAGGATAAGCAGCTCCACATAGCAACAACTAAACACTCATAAAACCATGTTACACACTTAAAAAGAAACACTCATATACATATAAAACTGACATATATTTGCTCTCTAAATTTTTAGTGCCTTTTGGCATAATTATATTGATGAACCTTATTTGTGTGAGTAAATTATATTTAACAGCTTTATTAGTGGTTTAGTCCAGCTCTCAACTTTTTAAATCATCTCAAAAGCATTTTAGCAAAATTCTTCACTAAATGTGGCAGACAAAATAAGGAATCCCTCACTCTTTGGTATGGAAGCCTGTGTGGTTTTTAGTGTGTTATCCTTAGGAAGGCAGACACAGAAATGCGTATATATTTTCTGTAGTGCTAGTAATGTATGAATAACAAATGATAAAGCTAAATAAAATTAAAATTAATTATAAAAATGACTCTGGTCTACAAAAGTTTTCTTAGCTTATTCAGCAAGGAAGAATTTCTGGCCAAGTTTTAATGTACTAGGAATTCTCTGGATACTGGTAATGCTATCAGCAGTGGAAAGGAAGGATGTGTGGTTGGATGGAAATAATGCAGGAATTTTGGAGGATTATTAGTTTCTCATAAGAGATAAGAGGAGGGACTCATTTCCTAAGATAAGCGTAGAACTTGATGACTATTTTTACATAGTCATTTTTGCTGATGTATCATAACATATTCTTCTTTGGTGGTAAGACCATTATCGTCCGGAAATCCTAAGAAAAATGTTAAAACTAGACCCTTTAAAATTCAACAAAATTCTAATCACTCAGGATAATTTTTTCCTTAAAGAAAAGCATACAAATCTCTCAAACTGTTGAAAATTAATACTTCCCAAATTATTTTTCAGTTGCACAAAATGTGATTAGAGCGGGAAAGCATCAAATGTGGATAAAGGATGTGAATGTGGTGGTTACAGCCAAGCCAGTTCCATTGAATGCAGGGGTCAGATTTCAGGTAACAGGGGCATTAAAGCTTCTTGGAAGTTTGCTGGACCCAGACACATTCCTCATCCATATTTCTAAATATAAAACGATTTCCCAGGTTCACATAGAAGTCTCTCAAGTGAAGATCAATGTTACTGAAATTCCCGACGGGTTGCCTGAAGATCAGATGAAAGACAAGCTGGCTCTGAGTTTTAGCAAGTCCCGGAATGGAGGAGGGGAGGTGGAAAGCGTGGACTATGACAAACAGTCCCGAAGTGCTGTCATCACATTTGTGGACACTGGAGGTACCCCCGTTTAAAAGTTAACAAATCTGTGTGACTTGCCAACTATGTCCTGCCGTTTCTGAAAGTCCTTCTTAATGCTGGCCACAATTCTGGTCACACACCAACTTGGATGAGAACTGGATGATATTCATTGGTTAGCTTCAATATTGACCTTATGGAGAAATCTGATTCGGTTCTTGTCCAATTTGGTGTGTGACCAGAATCGTGGGAAGAATTAAGCTTGTGAACCGAGGGACCACGATATACAATTATAAAGCATTGACTGATTAGATTTTTCATTGCAAAGTAATATGTGCTTTTAAAGGAAAATTACAATAATGCATAAGAACAAAAATTGGGTACAGAATGAAGCATTTCCTCCCACTCTCTATTTAGTATTGTTAATTAGGTATCTGTCCAGACTTTTCTCTGGACATGCACAGACACATCAGTATGCATTTAACCTTGGTCTGGATGACCCATGGGATCTCGTGGTGGAATATGTTATAGTCAGACAGAGCCATGAGAGGGCGAGGTCTCCAGGGCTGTCTTAATATATTGTCTTAGACACGGGCAGTAGTATGGTGGAAATTTCTCTTGTGAAGGATCCAGATGTTTTCCAAATTTGTAAATTCAGCTTGTTTAATGGTAGATGATTCATTTCTTGTATTTAAAATATCATGACAGAAGAGCTTGTACCTTAAAATGCAGTTGAGTACTCTACGTGGGAGATAATACGAGCTGGGAAACCTGTGCTCTTATCCCATTTGGAGACATCCTCCGAGAACAGTGGTGGTGAACCTACAGCACACGTGTTATTTGTTTTTTTTAATCTTTTAAGACAAAAGGTGTTAATGTGTGAATTGCTTTTTCTAACCAAAAACCTCAGTATTCAGGTTTAATTGCAGTGTTGGCACTTTGCAATAAATAAGTGGGTTTGGGGTTGCAGTTTGGGCACTTTTCTCTAAAAAGTTCACCGTCATGCTCTAGAGGCTGTGATTAACCAGAAGAAAATAAAAATAGTTTTGGTGATAATGAGAGGTAACTTCTGAACGATCTGAAGGTATCTACAGATAGGAATCCCAGATAATTCATAAACGGTGCCACAATCAGTTCTGAGGGGCTGTAATTACACCTATTTTTCAGGAAAAGTAACTGATTGCAAGAAGTCAAGCACAGGAAAAAAAGAAAAAAAGAAAAAGAAGTTCAGCACAATTCTCCAGGCCACATAACTGATAAATAGCAGAGCCAGGACCTCTTCAGTGCAGGGCCTACACTCTTTATTTTTTAACTTCCACTTTTTTTGGACAACTGTGATAAACTGTACAGAAAACAGTTGCCATTTCAAGTATACAGTTTAGTGGCATTAAGTGTATTCATGAAATTGTGCAACCCTCACCACTCTCCATCTCCAAAACCTTTTCATGATTCCAAGCTGAAACTCCGCAATCATTAAATAATACTTACGATTATCTCTTCCTGTGGCTAACGGCTAATCACCATTCTACTTTTGGCCTTTACGAATCTGCCTTTGTTGAGTACCTCATATAAGTAGATGCGTACAGTATGTGTCCTTTTTGTGTCTGGCTTATTTTGCTTAGTATAGTGTTTTTAAGTTTCACCCATATATAGTATGTACTAGAATTTTACTTTTTAAAGACTGAATAATATTCCATTTTGCTATTATGTGTATGTGTGTGTAGATGTGTCTTGCACGCATTTTTTTGTTATTTTTTCTTTTTATTGAGTTTATTGGTACAATCTAGGTATACAATACAGTTACATTCATCATTGGGATTCTGTACCTTTACATAATAGGTCTTGATTCTCATTTTTCCCCCTTGTCCCTGCCATCCCTTCACCCCGTCCTCCCCTCCCCATTTACAAACACTTTATTTCCATTTTTTCAGTTTCTCATATTTTTTTCCTCTCCCTTATTACCTTTCCCCCACCCTTCCCACTTTCCTTATACCTTTAGCCCTTTACTTCCTATTTCACATTATTATCTCATTAGGATCCTGTGTACTATTATAGTTTTTCACACCAAAGAAACTATTCAGTATTTCAGTTAAAGAAATCTCTGTATGAACATTAAAAATAGGGAATCCTAAAATAAAACTAAAAAGGAAAGTAAAAGAGAAGAGGCAATGATGGAACATTAAAATAATCCTTGAAAATGGTTCCTGAACATATGTAAATTGCTTCTTGCTCTTATAGTCTTACCTTATTCTTTTTTTCATTATTTAGAGAATACTTTATTAGTTTCTGTAATCAAACCCACGTAGATTTGACCTTACATATTTAGTACGTGTTACCCCTGTATACATGGAAAAAAATAAAAAATAAAAATAAAAAAATTAACATTTCTAGACAAATATAGCTGTCCATTTCTGTACAATGCCAACTCAACACAGTAAATTGGGATGACTTTTTGCAAAATTGGCAGCACCATTAAAGTTTCCCAAAATTCAATTTATATATATATA
>NW_022900941.1:32397580-32408313 GCF_012274545.1 Fukomys damarensis | reverse complement strand
CATTCATAGAGGTATGATACAGTACCATCCTACATCAATAATACTAGATTCAGTTTTGGTTTGAAATTTACTTTGTCTGCAAATAAGATTGCTACCCCTGTTTTTTTCTGGGCTCCTGTCACATGGAGAATTGTTTTCTATCTTTTCACTTTCAGTCTATGGGCTTCTTTTTGCACTAGGTGTGTTTCTTGTATACAACATATTGTTGGATTTTGCTTCATATTCCATTTTGCCAGTCTATTTCTTTTGATTGGTGAATTGAGGCCATTGACATTGTTGGTTATAACTGATATGTACTGACTTATTATTGACATGTTATAGGCCTTTTGTTGGCTCTTTTTACTTTTTCATCTTCTCCTTTTAATTTCTTGCCTTGCCTATTTGATTTGCTCTGTTGGGCCTCATGATGTTGTTGCCTTCATTGTCTTTTTCTAGGATCTTGTTTAGAATTCCTTGTAGTGCTGGTTTGGTATTCATGTAGTTTCTCAGGTGTTCTTTGTTGTGGAAGTGTCTTATTTCCCCATCTATTTTGAAAGAGAGTTTTGCTGGATACATCAGTCTAGGTTGGAGGTTGTTCTCTTTTAGTACTTGAAATATCTCATTCCAGGCTCTCCTTGCCCCAAGGGTTTGTGTTGAAAAGTCTGCTTTGATTCTGATGGGCTTTCCTTTATATGTGATTTGTTTCTTTTCTCTTACTGCTTGTAGTATTTTGTTTTTCTGTTGGATTTCTGGAATCTTGATTATTATATGTCTAGGTGTAGATTTTTTTTGATCGTGGCTAGTTGGGGTTCTATATGCCTCACTTATCTGTATGTCTAATTCTTCCCTTCTGTTTGGGAAGTTTTCTGTCATTAATTCTGTGAAGAGCTTTTTTAAGTCATTTGTGTTTTCTCCTGCTACTTCATGGATTCCTATCAGTCTTATGTTATTCTTCTTTGCATCATCTAGGAGTTGTTGGATCGATTTCTCATGATCTCTTACTGTTTTTAAGAGACCTCTCTTTTCATGGTCACTGACTGCAATCTTATCTTCTATATCTGAGAGTCTATCTTCACATTCTTTTATTCTGTTGGGTACACTTTTGATGGAGTGTTTAATCACCTGGATATCTGTTTGAATCTGTTTTATGGATTCCATTTTTTTCCTATGTTGGGCGTTTATTTTTTCCATTTCTTTCTTATGCTGGCCCTTCATGGCTTCTATCATGGTCCTGAGCTCATCTATTTTTTTGTCAGTTTCTGCTCTAGAGTCTCGAGTCATGACTTCCATTTTGCTCACTATCTCTATGGTTATCTGGGAAATTATTTCTGTTTTGAATTTTTCTAGAGCCTGATTGATCTGTTTTGTTACTTCCTATGCTTCGAGTTCAGGGTGTCCTGGTGGTTCACTATCAGCCTTTTCATCCTCGTTTGCCCTACTGTTTGCCATTGGTGAACTGGTAGTCTGTCTTTGTGTCTTGCTTAAGTGTTTTCTCATTTTTATTTTTGTTGTTGGACTGTCCTTGGTTTAATCTCTGGGTTATCACCCAAATCTTCCTGATATATTTGCACCCTAGCTTTGTGTCTCTAACGACCCACAGACATTCTCATCTTCATAACATCAGAGAAAACAGCTCATCAAATCATCCGCAATGCTTTATCCCAACTGATACAATCAGCAACACATTAAGATCAAGCACAACTTTGACACTGACCACCTGTGGTAGTCACTAGTCTATCACCCTTAAATCATTTGAATTAAATTGATATGAAGAAGCTGTCCAGAACATGTCTGCAGTGAACAAAATTTCAATATAGTGTATTTATCATTTAATGGCTCAGACCGAGCGAGGATGCAAGACCCCTGGTCTCAGTTAGCTGATGGCTGAACCCCATGACGCTGACTGACCTTGGGCTGGAAGGCCCAGATTGAGTTCCCCAACCTTCTGAATGGTTGAACTCCACAACGTTCTATTACAGGTTTCCCACGCCCTTTCTTTAAAGATGTTCAAAGCTGGGAACTCAGAAAAATACCCTTGATGACCACCTCTGCCTCTGCAGAGTGGGTCCAAAGACTGGCACAGTCAGGAGATCTGAGAGTGCGGAGGGCGGGTTATGGGAGTTCCGCTACCTTCCCGGTGCTTGAGCAATGGCAGCTGGGTCGGGGGCAGGCATGGCTCTCCTTCCCGCAGTGGATCGGGGTCCAGGCTATGTCCTGCGGCTTGAGCGATGGCCTCTTGCATGCATTTTATTTATCCATTATTGGTAGGCATTTTGGTTGCTTACACATTTTGGCTGCCATAGATAATGTTGCTGTGAACATTAGCATGCAGTTATTTGTTTGAGCCCCTGCTCTTGGTTGAATATTTAACTAGAAGTGTGACTTCTGGATCACATAGCGATTTCATGTTTAATATTTTGAGGAACTGCTTTTCTGCTGTGCCTGTGCTATTTTATGTTCCTACCAGCAATGGCCCAGGGTTCCAGTTTCTCCATATCCTCACAACAGGGGCCTGAACTGTTAACCGGTGTACCATATTTCTCATGCAGGCGGACTAAAGAGGGGGGGTTTTAAAAAAGCTGATTGGATGGCATCAATAATTTTTTCTATTAAATCTGTTCATCTTTTTGCACTACTGTCATCCACTCTAGGAGAAAAAATATTGTAAAAATAAATCAGACAATTATTTATATTTGAGAAAACTAGAGAAGTTGAATTTGCCTTTACAATTTCTAGATGACATTCAGTGCCCCTTCATTTTTGGTTAACATCATTGTTTCACCTGATTGAATATCATGTATTGGAACAGCCCAATTAATTTCCCATGAAAATGAGAACAGATGACTTTGTATTTTATGTAGCTCAAGGGATGTCTGTCCGAGGATACTGCAGTCCCCTGTGGTTGGCTGCAGTGGATAGTTCAAGACAGAAGGGACCATTTAAAAGTCATTGTTTGGTCTTATGCTTTTCAAAATTATGAACTGTGAAGTCTTTAGCATGAACCATAGATTTTTACAGTGTTTGGTTCTTTTTTTTTTTTTTTTTGGTGCCAGGGATCGAACATGGGTCCATGTGCTTTTGGGGAAGGTGGGGGAACCACTGGGCTAAATCCCTGGCCCTTGGTTCTTTTTTTTTTTTTTTTTTTGGTACTGGGGATTGAACTTGGGACCTTCCATTTGCAAGGCAGGTAGCACAACCACTGAGCTAAATCCCTAGCCTGAACCATAGAATTTTTTAGAAATTAATCACTAGATTCAGTGTTTACCATGATATTAAATTCTGTTGGAAAGAAGTTTTAACTTTGGTTAGAAATGTTTATGATACTACAATTTTTTTTTTACTTTTAGTCACCGACAAGATTTTGAAAAAGAAAGACTACCCTCTTTACATAAATCAAAGCTGCCATAGAGTTGTTGTGTCTCCATACATAGAAAGGCGCTTGCAAAAGTATCAGGTAAAGTCTTCTTTTTTTTGAGATGAGTCTGGTCTCGAACTCCTGGGCTCTTCCTGAATCAGGCTTCTGGGTTGCTGTGATTATATAGGCACAATACTAGATTTAAAAAGTCATTCTTTTTTCATTTTGAGATCTTACTGCCCAGGCCTACCCAACAAAAAACAAAGAAAAGGTTGAGTCTGTTAGTATTTCATTCTTATTAGTGAGCAATACCTAATTTCTTTCATTTTTGTTTGATGCAGAATAAGTCTGTCTTTGTAAAGAATATTTTAATACAAACCTGTGCCTTAGTTCATTTATTCTGTCTGTCCATCCTTCCATCCATCCATCCATCCGTCCGTCCATTTATCTATTTCATGGCACTGAGGATTGAACCCGTTACCTTGCACGTATTAGGCAAATGCTCTTCTATGGAGCTATATTCCCAGGCCTTTTTAAAATTTTATTTTGAGACAGGGTCTTGCTGTGTTGCTCAGGCATAGCCAGAATTTACAATCGCTCTGCCTCAGCCTCCTAGTAGCTGGGATTATAGATGTGTGCTACCATGCCCCACTTATTATTCTCTTTCTGTATGTGGAGACACAGCTGCATTTCCCTTAATGTCTCTCCTATCACTGGGCATGGAGCTTGTGCCTCCATCTCCTGAGTAGTTGGGATTGTAATGTGTGCCACCATACCTGGCTCTTTCAGCTTATTTTCACTGAATTTATTATTATTATTGTTATTTTATATTATAGTTCTGGCGACTGAACCCCATGCCTTTACATTGAGCTACATCCCCTCCTTTTTATTTTTTTGATTGTTTTGTTTTGTTTTTGGTACCAGGGATTGAACTCGGGCCTTTGTGCTCCCCAGGCAGGCAGCAGAACCAATGAGCCAAATCCCCAGCCCCTTTTTTATTTTTTTGAGATAGGGTCTCGCTAAGTTACTGAGTTGTCCAGTCTGGGCTTGAATTTGTAATTCTCCTGCCTCAGCCTCCCACAGTACTGGAACTATAGATATATATCACCACTCCCAGTTTGAACTCATTATTTTTATTCCAAACCTGCTGCAATTTTCTATTCCTTGTAAGATATTAAATGGTGGCACTATCTACTTAGTCTTCCAACCTAGAAGCTGGAACTCATACTTAATTCTTAATTTTGCTTCACCTCTTAACATTCATTTGGTCACAAAATGTGTCATTTCTACCTCTCCCTCTTGTACAGGTCTTTCTGTTCCTCAAGCTGCCCCCCACTCCTCTCTTCTTCATAATGCCACCAGAGTTACCTTTCTGAAATTCCACATAACTCTGACAGTCTCGTGCCTGAAAATCTTCCTAAGGCTCCCTGTGTCTCCTAGGCTGAAGTCCACTATGTACAGCTTTTGAATGTAAAGTTGTGTGATTCAGAGCTTTTAGAAATTTTTCTATTTGTCTTTTTTTTCCTTTGGCAGGTATTTTCAGGAATATCTATGAGGACAG
This sequence comes from Fukomys damarensis, assembly GCF_012274545.1. NCBI lineage: Eukaryota > Metazoa > Chordata > Mammalia > Rodentia > Bathyergidae > Fukomys > Fukomys damarensis. Next base: position 32,403,418 of record NW_022900941.1, on the reverse strand, counting down.
TGCTCCTGACTGGACTGGAGCACATTCAGATGGATGAAGAGACTGTGGAGGATTTCGTTAGCATTCACTTTCAGCTGGAGAAGAATGGGGGTGGAGAAGTAGAGTTTGTAAAATGTTCCCTTGGTCAGCCTCACACAGCATATTTTGAAGAATTGGGTGATGGAACAATATGAAAATTAGAGCTTTTGAGCTGAAATCACTGTAAACATTTGACAAAATGAATAACCTTTTCTTTAAAAAATGAACATTTTACTTCTTTAGTGTCAATTTAGTCTTAAATACAAAATATATTTCCAAGTCTTTGAATTCTTCTTTGTTTCAGACTCCGCTGCATATTTACAAATGCCTAAGTGCACAGTGTTAAAAATGGTTCTGTTCATAGAGGAGGTGGATGGGTTCCGTGTCTGTTGAAATCAGCTGTAAGTGACACCCTTGTCCCCCTGCTTGTGTTGGTTCAAGCTGTTCTGATCACGTAGGCCAATTGCATTTTGGCCCCTTGCCCATCAGTATGTAGACTCGGTGCTTAATACTTTCCAAAAGAAACACAGTTACACTAAGCAATTAGTGATTTCTGTAGACTTTACCGAAGATTCAGAGGACTTCAGGAGTGATCATGTCCCACTTTGTGTAACATTTCACTCTGCAGTCCAAGGTTCTCCGAGCTCAGTGTAATTTTTTTTTTGTACCAGGATCAAACTTGGGACCTTGTGCTTGCAAGACAGGCGTCAGCACTGCTGAGCTAAATCCCTGAACCCCTAATGTGGCCTTTTTCTTGAACTCTCCTTCATTTAGAATGCCAAGTGCCTCTTGATTGCATCCAAGCTGCCCAACCCCACCTCCACATAGAGTTTGTAAAAACCAGTGATTTCCTTCTTTTCTGCGGCCGATGGAAAGAAACAGTGTAAGACTGAAAAGCTTGAATACAGAGAGAGTGATAAAGAAAGTTAGTGGTTTATCATTGATCAGACTTAGATGCCATGGAACACTCTAGGGGCTGAAAGTTTTGCTGGAGAGAGACCCAGTTTATTAACATTTTGTTACTTTTAATGTGCAGAAACTTTAGGGATAAAATTACAGTTTCTGGGGCCGGAGATATAGCTCAGTGGTGCCTTGCCTACCTGGCAAGCACAAGGTCCTGAGTTTGAGTGCTGACACCCCCGCCACATTAGTTTCCTATTCAGAGATGGTAAATTCTTTTCTGATTAAAAAAACGCAACAATTTTTGGATACCATTTGTTATTAGAATGTTTTGTGAAGAGCTGGAAAAAAATTATATCCATATTTAAATGATAATGGAAATGAATGCTTTTAGAAAATATTCTAAACCTATCCAATGCTTTCTGCCACCCAGTTCTGCCCCAGCAACTGGAGATTCAACCTAGGGCTTCATATATGATAGGCAAATCCCTTACCACTGAGCTACATCCCGAGTCCTGCTTCCTGCCAAGTAATACCAAAAAGGGAAAAGTTTGGGTTTTGTCTGTTATTTTATTAAGTTTTAAATTTACTGTAACAATTATTATTCTCATATTTCTGTTAGATGGTGCCTAGACACCATATAATTTATAATAACTCTCTACATTTACCATGACAAATCTTTTGTTCTTTGGAAAAGGTGAGATTATTTAAAGCCCTAAAAAATGTTAAGACAATCTTAGTTTATTTTCTGTTGCCACAAGAGATTTATTTAGCTTATAGCACTGGAGGATGGGAAGTCCAAAAACATGTCACTAGCATCTTGGCGTCTGGTGGGGAAGGCCTTCTTCTTGTATCATAATTGTAGGATGTCACATAGTAAGGCAAGCTTGCCAGAGAGAGCTAGCTTGCTTTTATAACAAAGCTACTTCCATTATGATCCATTAGTCTGTAAATCATTGAATTCATGAAAGTATTAAGCATTTTTTTTTTGTTTTGGTTTTGTTTTGTTTGTTGAGACACGGTCTCACTATGTAGTTGAGACTGCCCTGGAACTCACTATGTAGCCCAGGCTGGTCTCAAACTCACAGCGATCTTCCTGCCTTAGCCTCCCGAGTGCTGGGATTATAGGTGTGTGCCACCATGCCTGGCTAGGATTAAGCATACTTGAGAGCAGAGCTATCTTAACCCAGTCACTTCCCAAAGGTTTTATTCCCAAATGCCAATAATAAGTGAATTTGGGGATTAAATTTACAAGACGTGATTTCAGGGACACTTTCAAACATAGCAAAGAGAACAAGTTTAAGGTACATTTTCTATTTACTTGGATAGTCTCACTATCACAGAATTGTTTACAGTCTGTGGCAGATTGCCCACCAGGAAGATATTTTTTCTAATATTTAGGAAAAGATTTGAAACAGTCACTTTTATTTCTTTGGGACCCTTCTTTAGGCAGTAAAATTGATCATTCAATTCCAAATTTTCATAATTTTTTTTGCAAAATGATTTATTTATTATGATGGAGGGGTTGTGTGGTCTAGCTTTCCACTGCGACAAAATACCTGAGAATCACAATTTAAAGGAGGAAAGGTTTATTTTGGCTCATGGTTTCAAAGGTTTTGGCCCATGGTTGCCTGGATCTGTTATTATTGGGCCTGAGATGAGGTAGCACATCATGGCAGAATAGCATCATGGGAAAAAGCTGCTCATTTTATGGTGTCCAAGAAAGAGTGGGAGAAGGAAGCACCTGAGAAGAAGGGACCGCTGACAAGATACAGTCCCCAAGGACATGTCCCCATGGCCCACTCCCTTCAACAAGGATTGATGAGATCAGAGTCCTTGTGGTCCAATCACTTCTTAAAGTCCCACCTCTGAACTTTGTTGCACTTGGGACAAAGCTTTCAACACGGGGACATTTGCGATCCAAACTGTAATAGGATCCTTTCACGATCACACAAGAGCAATCTGGTTGGATGTCTAACGGTCAGGGATAGTTAGTACACTACTTGGATGGGAAAATGCCTGAGAATACTGAGAGCTGTAGGCTTTTGGCCTCCCTCTTTTTCCTTTGCTTACAAAAAAGGAGCTCAGTGGTTCCACTGCCTTTCTCTCAAGCGCAAGGTCCTGAGTTTGATCCCTGGTACCAAAAAGAACAAGGAGGAGGAGTGGAAGTGGGAAAGGGAGGAGAAGGAGAAGAAACAACAACAACAAAAAAAAAATCAAACAATGCTGTCCTAATAAGAATTGTAGTGGTTTCATAGGCAGAGATCTGTCTTTGAAAACTTAGCAAAGATACTGTATTGCCTATTTAACAAATTGAATATTAAGTTACAAGGCCTTAAAATGTGTGTCCAAGAAGAGATCACTCTACTTAATGTGTGAAGGTGATACTGGATGATGGAATCTTTTGTCCCAGAGATGGTAGAAATAACGGCCAAATACTGTAGGCACTCACTCCTGCACAGGCAAATCTCAACTGCAGGTTGGGGAGGGAAGGGAGTTCATGGACTTGGGGTTTTGGCTGAAAGGAGCCAGCAGTTAGTGTCAAAGGTGCCTGATAATTTCAACTGGTCAGGGGCATAGTTCCAAAAGATTTCTTTTCTTGGGATGAATTTCAGTTACTGGATGGCCATGGTCAAGATGTTTGAGAAACTGTTAAATTTTGTGCATCTGGTGCCCTAATTCTATGAAAGACATCCTGGCCTTGTAGGTTTGTTGCAGGGCCAACAAACTTTACACGCCTGGGGTTTAATGGCTTCTGTAGAAGCATAGGATTAGAAGCAGAAAAGAAGGGAAAGAGAGAAAAAGCACATAACAGCTCCAGTGGGCAATAGGCCAAATTAATATTCATTACAGCCTTGAACTGAATTTCTTAAATGATAACCATGTCTATGTAGAGCCGAGTAGACTCTAACTCAAAAGTTAAGCAAGCAAAAGGAACAAACACGGATGAAAGACAGATGCCAAGCCTTTTAAATTGAATTTTAGTCACCCATCAGACATCTGTAAGACCAAGAAAAGAGGCAGGGTTTTCAGTAAAAGTGGCTGTCTGGTTTCCCGGGAAGTGACCTAGGCAACTGTTATAACCCCGAAGAGGAAGGTAATTTGTCAGAGGGGCACCTCCCTTAAAAGGGATTAGTGCAGTTCTTGCAGGACTGGATCATTTCCTGAAGAAATGAGTTTTTAGAGCTGGTAGTGTGACATAATGGGAGAGTAGCCGGCAGGCATGACACCCTGGGTTTGATCTCCAGCACCGAAAAAAGGGAGAAAAAAGCTTTGTGTTTAATTGTGGTAAACTTCAGGTGTCTATTGGACAAACAGGTACTTAGATATATGTCTGCAGATAAACTATAGATTGAGGAATTACATGTAGATGACCTCATTGTTTAAAAATCTTCATAGCCTTGTGTCTCCGTGTACAATGAATAGCTCCATTCATTGACAAACGGTGTAGATTTCAATTTTTTTTTTTAGAAAGTTATTACCTGACTCACAAGCAACATACAATTAAACTTTCTCTATCATATGCTAGTGCCACTGGTGCATTGTCACTTCAGGTTCAATTCGAAGGGAACTGCCAAGTCCAAGAATATGCAGAGTCTTCCATATTTTGTACTTTACATTTTGATAGTATAAGGGTGAGAAGATGTGACTTTTTCCTTAGCCATCATACGGGTCACAACCAATACTGTCATAACAACAACATTAATAAAAACAATGTTAACAAGAGAAGAGCAACAAATTTGTTTTATGCAAGTTTCATGAGATATGGGAGCCTTCAGAAATGACCCAAAGATCTGGGGAAAATGACTTTTGTACTACAGTTTCGTGACGAAGGGACAGACATGGACAGAAATATGATTGTGTGCAAGGTTAGGATCTAATGGTAACAGATGATCAGAGGGAGGGGACCCAGGAGGGCCTGTCAAGATTCTTCTAGGCTGGCCCAGGGATTTAGCTCAGTGTGGTTCCGCTGCCTGCCTCGCAAGTGCAAGCCCCCGCCCCCCAAAAAAGAGTCTTCTGGGCTTCTCTGAGTAGTAGCATACTTTCCTCCTGGGGATGTGGCAGGAACCCTCCGATAAATGAGCCTGCAAGGAGGCAAGGAGAAGGGATAGAGTGACTCTTCTGGCTTTCACGGCTTTTTTGAGGGAGATGAGTTCTAGTTTCAAGACCCACAACCGGGAAGAGAAATTCTAGATTCTATGACTGGCTTGGGGACAGCAAAGGGAGGGGTGGTGGCAGGAGACAGCCCAGGAAGATCAAAGAGACTTTCTGCTTCTGAGGCTCTTCTCAAGTGCCTCATTTGAAGTACGCAGAGCCAAGGTGTGGTACAGGGGCCAAAATTCTAAAAGAAACTTCAGCTTGTAGCAATATCCCCGCCCCATGGGGTTAACATGGGCCACTCTTATGCTTTTTAATTTTGCCATTGTAAGGGTAGAAAAAGATATCTCATGATTTCACCTTATATTTCTTCATTTAGGGGTGAACTTCCTATCTGCCATCAGTTTGCCTTTCTTCTTCCTCTTCTCTTTGATGCAACTCTGAAGCTTGTGTGTGTAGAGTCCCTGCGTCCCAGGGCTGGGCTGGGCAGGTGAGCAGGGGGCGGCTGGGGGCAGACGGTCAGGGCGAAGCGGGCTGGTGGCGGAGAATCCAGGCTCCAGGAGAGACGCGTCACCGGGAGCGTCCCCAGTTCCTGCGGGAGAGAGCTGCCTCTCTGCAGCGCCTTTTCCAAAATTGCACAAAGGATGGGACGTCCGGGCTGCTGCCGCAGCGCAGGCGGCGGGGTGGGAGGGAACAAAAAAACCGAAAGCAAAACGGCTGCCGGCTCCTCCTGCCACCGAGCTCTCTGGGTCTGGGTTCCGCCGGTGCGCGCCTCCTCGCCATGGCAAGTCGCTCTCTTCGGGTCGGGGTCGGAAGTGCGCG
>NW_022900941.1:32395714-32397500 GCF_012274545.1 Fukomys damarensis | reverse complement strand
GGCCCGCGCCCGGCCGGGGCGGCCACCACCGCTGTGCGGCAGGGACACAGCTGTCTGGGGAGGGGCCGCTTCCAGGAAGCGTTGGGCTTAACTCTTGGCTTCTCACGACTTGGAACAAAAGTGGACAGATTGCCCAGAAAGGGAGGCCATGGCCTCCTTTAGAAAAGAGCTGGTGAGAACAGATTCTGAGCAAGGAAATAGTCGGGAAGGGGAAGGCATCGTGAAGTCTCATCCCCCACCTCACGCCGCCTTTGTACTTCAGGCTGGCCTTGAACTCACCATGTAGCCTAGGGTGGTCTCTGACTCACAGCGATCCTGCTGCCTCAGCCTCCCGAAGGCTGAGATGTGCCACCACATCTGGCTTGTGAAGGTTTTTCTCCTAAGGTGGGCTAAAACAGTTATTTTGGCTGTCTCAATTCTTTCTCAAGGGACAAAAGGGCTCTGTGTTTTCACCAGTTGTCCTGGCTTGGAAGAACAGTTAGGAAATTTAAGATTTAGCTATGCCAGCGTGTGTATTTCCTCTATCAAGCCCTTGAAAGCTGTTAGCAGAGCCCTTAACTTCTGCTCTGAAGTCCTAGAGTCCTGGAATTGCAAAAGCAGTTGTGAGATTGCCCCCCATCTCCACCCCGCTGCTCTTTCAGGTTTGAGGCACTGCGGGACAGTGCTCTGCGTCGCCGGTTCGCGACAGTGAGACATTTATGTGGTGAGAGTTGCTGCATGGTCAGTTAAAATAATTCGTTTTGAGAAAATAAATATAAACAAATACAGTGGGAAAATATAAGTATTTCTCCTTAGTGTTTGCCTTAATGAATAAGTTTCTTTTCTTTCGCTGCTCTTTCAGGTTTGAGGCACTGCGGGACAGTGCTCTGCGTCGCCGGTTCGCGACAGTGAGACATTTATGTGGTGAGAGTTGCTGCATGGTCAGTTAAAATAATTCGTTTTGAGAAAATAAATATAAACAAATACAGTGGGAAAATATAAGTATTTCTCCTTAGTGTTTGCCTTAATGAATAAGTTTCTTTTCTTTGTGATTTTTTTGCTTTCTGATACAATGTCCAAAGATATTTTAAAATATAACATTGATATGGGAAAAGTGCCACCCTTTTAGTACCGCTGCTAAAATGCTGCTCTTGTTTTACCGTTCACAACTTCATAACTGAACAGTAAAATTATGTTCACCATACTTTTTCAAACACGTGAAGAAAGTTAAGGAAGAATACTGGCAGGTCATTTAAATCATTCATTAGATGATTCCTAAAAATTAGGCAGTTCCAGCTGGGTGTGGCGGTACAAGTCTATAATCCCAGCACTTGGGCAGGAGGATCTCTGTGAGTTTCAGGCCAGCCTGGGCTACACAGTGAGTTTGAGGCCATCTGACCTACGTAATGAGACCCTGTCTCAGAAAACCCGAAAAAAAACCCAAAACAAAACAACCCAAAACAAACACTTAAAATGTGGGCAATATTGCACAATTTTCTGTAATATAAGAAGTTATTCTTCCTTGTATCTTTTTTTCTAAACTTCTGTTATCTCTGCCTTTATCCTTACAGTAACAGGGTTCAATATTTCCCTTTTATTTTGTAACTGTTGTTCAAGTATTTTGTATTTTGAAGAACTAGAAAGTTTAGTCTAAAAGTTAAACACCAATAACAGTGCATTGTAAACAGAATTTTGTTTACAATGAGGTCTAATTGTATTCTGAATACTTTTTTCTCCTTTTGCCTATTTTTCCTTTTCTACTTAGAATAAAATGTTTCCGGCAGCAGAGCTGGTTAAAATTGTTTTC
>NW_022900941.1:32391094-32395466 GCF_012274545.1 Fukomys damarensis | reverse complement strand
CCCCCCCCCCCCCCGCTTTTCTCTCCCTTTTGTTTGCTTATAATCTTTAAGCTGAAGCACCTGCAAATGCCAGAAAACTGGGGAGGACTTGTTCAGGATGCCCAGGATAGCAGATCAAGTTCTTTCTCTTTTGTAAGAGTCTTACTGAGCTAGAGCGACTCCATGTTGACCAGCAAATGACCCAGAGACTGTTGTTCCCCCACCCCTTATAGGAAAGTAATGATTAATTGTGAATTACTAGGTAACTGCTTGGGAGTAGCTGGGAAACTAGACAGAAACTGTAGCAAACATAGAGACCCAAAGTAAATCACTCCACTCCTTGTTTGCCTGCAATTGAATGCTCTGAATACCACAATCTATAAAACAATGGATAATTGATCTGCTGACCGTTAGTATATAACGGTCCAGTACATGATTGATGACCACCAGCTCGGATCAACTGACCGCTTGCCTTTGTCCCCCTCCTGTAAGTTTCGAGTGTAAACTCCTCCCATATCCCTATATAAAATAGCCTCTGACTCTGAGCTAGTTGCCTCTCTGAGCTACTTGGCTCCGGGGTGCCCTCTGGCCAGACTAATAAAGGTCTATTTGCCAACCAGCCTGGTGTGTTCCTTCCTGGGTGACTCTCGCTGTCCGACAAGCTCCTGGAGCCTCGCCGAGCTTTAGGGCTCAGCATCTTGGAGGCCTTTTGGCTGTTCACACTCCACGGAGTAAAAGTGAGACTTTAAGTCTCTCTTGGTGTTTGCCCTTAGGTTCTGTCCCAGCTGCCTTCCTGCGGAATGTGTGTGTGTGTGTGTGTGTGTGTGTGTGTGTGCGCGTGCGCGCGCTCTGTGTGCACCCGAGTCAGGGACAGGTGATACTGTGATAACTGCACCAACAGCCTCTCAGCTCTTAGGCTTGCCCCCCCATCCCATTCTGCTATGCAACTCTTGCTTATTCTAGGTTTGTGTCTCTCTCTTATCCTTCCATATACTTCTGTGAATTTTTAATCTTCCAGGAATTGTTAAATGTCCCGTACAGATTGCTCCCTTAACTGGGTTTCTTCCTCCTCCGCCCTTCCCCTCTTCCAACTCGCTTCTTCTTTTTCTTCCTCTTCTCATCCTTCCCACCCCCTCCATCTCCTACTCCACCCTCCCCTCCAGCCCTTCTCTCCCCACTCCTCCACTTTCTTCTTTCTTCTTGGAGGTCAGGTCTCAGTATGTAGTCCAGGTGGGCCTGGACTGCAATTGCTGTGTAGCCCAGGATGGCTTTGACCTTTTGCCTCAGTCTCCCAAATGCCGGGATTAAAGGTCTGTGCCATCACACCTGGCTGGGTTTGTTTTGCATTCATTTTAAAAGGCTCGTGGGATGGACAAGAAACTGTGTTGAGTCTGTTTCTGGGTGGCCAGAAGTAGTACGCTCATCCCCAGTGGAGCCTGACCTTGGTACAGAGTCTTCTAGACTGAGCGCCTTTGTGGTCTGTTAACTATTACTTGGGCCCTTGAGACATCCTGTTTTCTCTCAGGCAGCTGAGACAGATTATGTCTGAATTTGGTGTAATCAGGTTGGACTAACTATAGGCCCACATGTCTAAATGGGATTGTGAGACAAATGAAAACATTTGAGTAGAAATCCTTTAAGTGACCAATTCAAGAAATTTGAAGACAGCGAATCTAAGAAATATCTGGCAGTTGGTACTCTGAGCAGGATGGTGGCAGGGTCTGCAATAACATGTATTCTCTGGTTGAATTTCAGCTCAGATATGTATTGGAAGGTGGGACTTAGTCCATTGCAACCTCCTTTTTTGCAAGGGTTTTACGTTTTAGTGATGATATTTTCTTGATTCTGACAATAGATAAAGGGGATATGTTTTTATTAGCTTATGTACCTTGAACTCTTCAATCCGGAGAACATACAGCTACCTCCAAACTACCACGTTTTACAACTAGCGTGACAACACGCTTTTTACATTTAAAAATTTTCTATCTCCTAATTTTCGTTTGTGACATTTTCTATTATTTTTAGGCCTTTCTAAAATAAAGCATTAACCAATATTGTCCACTTTTTGAAAAAAAAGATGTTTTTATATTTGATTCTTGAATTTGGCTAAAGTTTATGTTGCTGCTGGTGTGAGACAAAGATCTACTCTTCCTTTCAACAAAATGTCTGCCACCTTTATTGAACAAAACACCCTCTCTCCCTGGTACCTGACAACACCTTTATTAGTCTTATAGTTTTTAAATAGTTTCCTACTGATTCTCCTACAGGCATCATTTTCTAATGTCCAGGAATGCGAAGCTTATGAGAGAGCAGTCATAGTTGCTGGTCTTCCTGTTGACCTTTTCAGTGATCAGCAGTTGGCCATGTTGGTGAAGAGTTACTTCCAGGATGTGAAGACTGAGGCTGGAGAAGTTGAAGGTGTGATATATCCAACAAGGACCAAGGGAGTTGCATATGTAATATTCAAAGAAAAAAAAGGTATTTCCAAATAAGATTTTTGTAGTCCTAGAAATATTTCTTCAATGAAAATAAAATTAGATTTGTTACGCATATCTGCAATCCAGGTCTAGGGAGGCTGAGACAGGAGCGTTGCCAAGAGTCTGAGGATAAGTCTGGGGTACCTAATGAGTCCAAGGCCAATCTGAACTTTACAGCAAGTCCCAGGCTCAGAAACAAAAACAAAAACACCAAAAAAATTGTCTTTTGCTAAAATTATTCGTACGATGACTATTCAGAGTAGCTGTAATTATTCTAAACTGGTCATAATTGTGCAGGCCTATAATCCCAACTACTGAGAGGGTAGGTGGGCTGAAGCAGAGGGTCAACAGTTTGAACCCAGCCTGGGTAACTTAGGGAGACCCTGTCAAAAAATAAAATTAAAAGGACTGGGGATGTAGATCAATGATAGAGTGATGTTTGCCTAGCATGTGTGAAATCCTGAATTCAATCTGGGGCATCACCAAAAAACAAAACAAAACTTTTGAATATAAAAGTGGCCAGTACTGTATTAGCAAGAGTGTGTGAAAATGGCTAACAGGGCTGGCAACTGACAAGTTTTTGTTTTGTTTTGTTTTTTGGTATTGAAGATCAAAGTCGGGTTCTTGAGTTTGTGAGGCAGGCAGTGGAACCACTGAGCTAAATCCTCGGCCTGACAAGTTTTTGAAGGCCTTCTTTTCCATAATAGTTTGAATGTGTCTATAGCTTGGGATTTGGATGTTGAAGAAAACTTGTAAAAAGGAGAAAAAAATGAAGAAAAAAAATCCTTACTTAAATGATAAATAATTATATTTTGGGATTTTTTTTTTTTTGGTACTGGGGATTGAACTCAGGTCCTTGCACTTGTGAGGCAAGTGCTTGAACCACTGAGCTCAATCCCCAGCCCTAATTTGGGAATTTTGAGATGGCTTCAACAATATAACCATACTCCTTGCTTCTCTGCATTGAAACCATCAGTCAAACATCTATTCTCTCATAGTATCCACTTCATTATTGTTCAGGTGGGAATGAGAAATGTGGCTTGGATCCTAGAGCAGATCCAACCATTCTGCCCCGCCCAGTGCCTGACCTAGGGGAGGCCGTTGGGCCCGCAGTGAGGAGTAGCCCTCCGTATAGCTTGGTGGCTGGCAGTGTAAATTGGCAGAGAAAGACCAATCTCCGTGGCAGCCTCTTGGAGAAAGTCCCACACTGTGTGAGCAGAGAAGACCTGGCTCCAGCTGGGAAAGACCGGGTCCAAAGAGACACGCAGGAGACTGACCAGTACCTGCGTCTGTGACTGTTAGTTAAGTCATTCCTCCTCAGTGGGAATGACTGAGTTCAGGTAAGGGTCAGTGGGTGTGCTCCTCATTACTTCTCTAAAGGGATGGTAGTGTTTTTTGGAAGTTAATATTCTGTACGTTGAATTGCACAAACAGAGAGAAAAGAGAGGGCTCAGAGAGGGCTCATTCCTTTATTCCCAAATATTTATTGAGTACCTCTTATTTGACAGGGACTATTCTAGGTATTGAGGATACGGCAATAAATGAGATAGGCTAAGTGTTTTCTTTCATGAAATGTACATCTATGGAGGATGACAGATAATAAATGTATATGATATATTGATGCTTTATATATATATTTATATACATATTTATGTTTGTATATATCCAGTAATGTATGAGTGCTATGAAAAAATATAAGGAATAGTAGAGGGATAACATATGGTAGATGGTGTTTTAGATAGAGTGGGTAAGAAAACACCCTTTGTTTTTGGAAGTGTGGGGTATCAGATCCAGGGCTTTACACATGCCAGACAAGTGCTCTACTGCGGCTCTCTGGGGGGACCCCGTCCCGCGGGGAATAGGAGGTGAGAGCCGCCTCTTATTTGTGGGTCATCAGAGGCCGATCGTCTTGAATG
>NW_022900941.1:32379617-32390967 GCF_012274545.1 Fukomys damarensis | reverse complement strand
CATGAGTCACTCAAGCATTTAACCATAAAGGGACAAAGCATTTATCAGCATACAGCAATCAGTATTTTACCAAATGTGGGGAGGGGTAGGTGGGAAGGCGTACATCAGCAATTAACCCTATGCAATCTTTAACTTCACAATCCCTAGGGGCAAGTAGGACAAGGAAATACCACCTGCTTCCTGCTCCAGATCCCGTGACCCTGTGGTTAGCACAAAGGGCCATTCTTTCTGTAAGATTTCCTGTTTGCCCAGGGGCTAGACCTGCCATAAGTCACGTATGTAGTCTAGTGGGATTTTTCCACCGAGGCAAAGGCTAAGGTTGAGGGCAGCCATCTTATGCAGGTCCAAGCAGTCTCTCACACTCTACCACTGAGCCAGACCCTGGCACTGAAATACACGGTTTGGACAACATTTGAGCAGAGACTTGAATGAAGTAAGGAGTGATTCATGCAGATAAAGGGAAGAACATTCTAGGCCAAGTTATGGAATAGTAAAACTCCACTAGAGTGAAGTATGCTGGGCATGTAGAGGCACAGGGAGGAGGCCTGTGTAGCTGGAGTAGAATGAATGGGGGCGGAGAATTATTGGTCTGGCTGGGAGCTGCACCAGCCTATGCTAAGAAATGTAAGCATCAGGGCAAAGTGTCTGGTTTTATCTTGCGTGAGTTGGAAGCTATTGGAGGGCTCTGAGCAGAGGGCTGAGAAAATGCTTTTTCTTAGATGGAAAGTCTGGCAATATGGACAATAGGAGTTCCTTGTCATTGCTGCCTTTGACAGGGTGCAGCAGGGCAGGTGGTGACCACTGGTGGTCATTGGGATTCGTTCGTGGATTAGATGTCATATCCTGAGACAGGGAACACTGGTGTAGAGTGTGTTCAGGAGGGGACAATTAACAACAATTGGGTTTTGCTAACCCAATTGAGACACCAAGTAAGATAATGACATAGAGATAGGATCTGCAAGTCATGCGTGTAGAGATGGTGTCTAAAGCCAAATTATTGAATTGTCCCCAGTGGTGGGTGTAGGTTAGCAAAGAAGCTTGAGGCCTGAGGTCTGGGGTGTGTCCTTGTCCGGAGTGGGAACAGCTGGAGGGTTGGTGAAGGAGACTGAGCTGGTCAGTGAGCAAATTAGAAGGAAAACTAGGACAGTGTCACACCCTAGACTCACCAAGGTGAAGCTCCCTGTGAGCAGATTTCATGGAGTGGGTGATTCGCTTTTTGTTTTCTATTCACATATATACCTTTTTGTGGTTTAAAAAAATATGATCAGGGTTATATTAACTCAAAAATGAACTTAAATGTGTTAAAGTACAAGGAAAAAAGATAGCCGATTGTGAAATTTAGAGAAAAATAGAAGAAAACCAGACTTTCTAAATGACAGAATTGAACACCTACATTTTAATTAATTATTAGAATATTATGTCACAAACAGTTTTGATGGTAATGTCTTCATGTAGTTGCAAAGGATGTGGCCAGACAAAAGAAATACCATCTAGCGAAGACGGCTGGATATGCTGAACTCACAGTCTCTTACTTTAGTGAAAAGGTAAGGTGTGCCGCAAGTCTGGTGGTGGGCCCAGGTCCCATCTCTGCTGTGAAGTCTTTCCTATTCAGGGAAACACGAAGCACTCTCACCCTGTGACTAGGAAAGAAGGTGCACCCTCTCTAACCTGACTCAGTGCTTCAGTGTTCAAGTCCAAACCTGTTTTAGGAAATTTTGCTTTTGTATTTTTCTATGTCCCACTTGATGTCTTTAAAGTGACAGTGAGCTTTGTACTGTTGTGGATGTCAGCTACCTGCCGAAGGACTTGTTTGGGGGAAAAATTAGATGAACATTAAAGGAGTTTGAAGATGCAAGAAAGGTGGAAAAGAGAGGAAACATTCTGTACTACAAACACCTACTAATAAAAAAATGATCTGAAAAAAATCAAACTTAAAAATACAATGGACCCTTCACTTACAGTTCCTGAGGGCTTACAGTGACTCTCAGTTCTCAAGGGCCAGTTAGAACTCAAGTTGGTTGTAAATCAATACAGCTGAGATCTGGATGTTTACCTGGGTACACACTGTAGGTAACGAGGCAGATGAATCTTCCATTAAACTAATTAACCCAAGTTGTCTGTATGTCAGGCTGGTTGTAACTCGAGGGCTCACTGTACCTGTATTGATTTATACGCTGTATTCTGTAGAAAACACAGAGTTCTGTGCAACCGTCTGTGGAACTTGAAACTGCAGGAGGAAGTGGGGTCTAACTCTATAGGTACCTCTCTATACAGGAGAACCAGAACAGTTTATGTCTGTGGGCTCTGTACAAGACTTTGTTGTAAAATACCATCCGAGCTCTAAAAAGCTTCCATTTTGGAGGATGTGCTAAGCGATGGTGATCTACAAACTGAGCAGTGTGGGATTCTTGCATGGGATGCTCAGGTGCAAGGAGCCAAAATCCGTATCTGATCAGCGTCTGATCAATTGCTGCAGAGGCAGGAAAGTGCCAGAAAAAGAATTTATGTTGTCTACTTCATCAGGCATTGCTATTTTAATTACTTTTTTTAAATTTTAGGTCTTCAACTCTGTAAAGGCCACCCTTGATCTTTCTGTTTTTAGAAGTCGAATTGTACTAGAAAGCTTGATAATGGACCTGAAAAAGAAAATCCCGAATTTGAGCTTCAGTCCTTTGGAACCTAATGGAACAGTCACCGTGAAAGGATCATTTCTGGCTACCAAGAGGCTCAGTGAGTCTTTGCTATCAAAAGCAAGTTCCCTGTTCGAAAAAAACAAACATTTTATCAGTGAGGCGAGAGAGTGGAGTAGACAAAGCTCCCAAAGGAGTCTGCAGAGGAGTGATAACTTGATGCAGACGCCGAGGACCTCAGTTCCCGAGACCTCTAAGAGGGGAGAAGTGCTTGTGCTTGATACAGACGTCTTCCTTTACCTGAAACATAAGTATGGAGTTTATGAAACCACACTCAACCAATACCATATTCTAAGCCGGGAGAGGGTGGATGGTGAAGTTACCACCATTTGTCTGAATGCTCCAGTTGGTTTTCAGCCAAGCAATGTACAACATGTGAGAGAACTCATTGAGCAATGGTCCCAGGCTCTTTCCTTTGAGCTCAGAAAAGAATCTTTTATTTTTGGAGAAAAGAAAAATAGCACAAAAAGAAATATTGAATGGGCATGTGACCAACTACGTACAAGATACAGTAAGGTTCTGATTAATTATTATAGGACACACGTTGACATTATAGGATCTTCTTCTGACACATACCATTTTAAAAATGAAGTTATGAAATTAGTAGGGCGAAAGGTTAGTTAATAGAATCTCAGTCACAGTAATGATAGTAGTTGCTTTCTCTTTTTGAGTAGTGACAATGCCATGAATAATGTAAGCTTGATGAACGTTATCTCATTTCATCCTTACTGACCAGTTTTAATTGTGAGCATTTTTATGTTGTAGAGGAAGAAACTAGGATTTAGAACAGTTAAAAATCTTGTCCAGGGCTGGGGATTTAGCTCAGTGGTGCTGCGCCTGCCTCACAAGCACAAAGCCTTGAGTTTGATCCCGGGAACCACAAACAAACAAACAAACAAAAAAACCATCTCTTCCAAAGTTATTCATCTGACAAGAGTTAAAGCTAGGACTTAACCCAGTCTAATTAACTACAAAGATAGTATCTAAATAAAACTTTGAAAAAAAAATCTCACTAAAATTTGAAGAAATCTTATTTTCTCTGCAACTATAATATAAGTGTTTTGGTTGATTATTACTATGCCACTGGTAATTTCATAGCATTTACAAAATTTGCATTTATTCCATATAGAATTAGAATGTTGGCAAAAATCACTTGCATTTGTGATACTGCTTTATTTAGCCTATGTGCTTACATAAAAATGTTAGATCTGTTATAATTTGAGGACTCGAAAGAAATCTATAGGGTTGCTATAACAGATGCTCCTTCTATGATAGGGTTACATCCCTTTGTAAGCTGAAAATATTGTATATTAAAAGTGTGTTTTAGTACATGTGACTGGCTGAATGTCCTAGGTTAGCAGCACAGCCAAGCGTAAAGTATGGGCTGTTTACCTTTGCAGTCAAGTGGGTGATAGAGCTGACTCCTTGCCACTGCTTCCTGTCCCTAGAGACTTGGACAGCACATTCCTAGCCTGGGGAAAGATCAGAACTCCAAATTTAAAGTGTAGTTTCTACTGCATGCATGTATATGCGTGCACCATTTTAAACTCAGAAATCCATAGAAAAATTGAATAAATTGAATAATAGCCAAGCCAAGGGCCGTCTGTATTCTTAGCATCCATACATTTATTTAAACGCTGTTACTGTAGCAATTCAATTATAAAACAAAGAAAATAGAAAATAAACCCCTCACAATAATTTACTTAAACCTCTATGTCTGCCTGGAATTTAGTTTCAGATTAAACTGATTTTAAGTATTTGAGGCACTTCAGAGATCTCCCTAGTTTAATAACTTCTGAAATACTGCTACTTGCTTGGCGTCTCTGCTTACAGAAAATGTTAGTCCTCCTGTTATAATTATGAGAACTTTTGAAAACAATCTGTCTCAAAGTAAACACATATGATTATGATTATCTGAACTGTTTGTCCCAGTAGAAAAGCTGTGACAAACCTGTCTGTATATTTTCAGTTTTCCTAGCCACCTAAAACTAAATAATTTCGATTTCTATTTCCTGAAATAGTGTATTTCTGACACCAGAAGCACAAGCAACAAAAGCAAAAACTGACTAATGGTTTTACTATATCAAACTTAAACACTTGTGCATCAGAGGATATGATCAGCAGAATCAAAAAAGAGCAGATTCATTCAGGTCAGGCTGCTATTACAGGAACCCCACTGGGTCACTTAAACAGCAGCTATTTATTTATCACAGTTCTGGAGGCTGGAAGTCTGAGAGGAGAGTTCAGCTAGGGTTGGGTCATGGAGAGCCCTGATCCTGAAGCCTAGAGAAAGGAAAGGAGAAGAAGTGCCCTCTCCTGCTCCTAATTCTTAGAAGGGAACTAATCCTATCATAAAGGCTCTACCCTACTGACTTAGTTTCCTCCCCAGGTTTCAGCATAGGAATCGCGGGAGCTCACAAACATTTGGTCCATGACCTTGTTTCCCTGAATTCCTCCAGAATTCATGTCCTTGTCAAGTGCCCCATGCATTCATTCCATCCCAACAGCCCCAGACATCATCTCCGATAAAGTCTAACATTTAAAGTTTAATCTAAATCAGATGTGAGTAAGACTCAAGTACAGTTCAGTCTGGCAAAATTCCTGTTCTAAAAGGGAGGAAAAGAAGCGAAGGAAGAGCCAAGCAGGTTCAAACTTGGCAAGATGAACTGCATGAGATCTTAAAGCTAGAACGTAATTTTCAGTGTGTTCCTCTGTGCTTCAGGTCACCACATACAACCCTTCACCAAAAAGCAAACCTAACTGTGACTTGACCTTGGGGGTTCCTGGCTTCCGGAACAGAGAGGAACACATTTCCCCTGCGTGTTAGCCATCTGGTGTGTCCTTTTGTTATTTCAGTCTGTGACTAGGACAGAAGCAGAGAGCACAGTGAAGCAGCTACAAACCAAGGAACAGCAAAGGTTTCTGGGAACCACCAGAAACTGGAAGAGCCAAGGAAAGAGGCATCTCTGCTGACACCTTGATTTTTTAGATTATGGTTTCTAGAACTGTGAGAGAATACATTTCTGTTGTTTTAAACCACCAAGCTTGTGATAGTTTACATGGCAGCCCAAGAAAACAAATAGAGCTGCCTTTCTTTCGACGTATCCCTGGGGGCCTCCACCCTTGCAGATGGTTTTGGGTGTGAGCCTCTGTGGACACTCCCTCAACTCCCTTCTTGAGGGTGGGGATTTTTCTTTCTTTATCTTATTCATCCCTAGTTTATAACAGAACAACTAGCATATATTTGGCATTCCACAAATACTTCTGAAATATATGAACAAATTTTATAATTTAATACAGGGCCTTGCACTTAATAAACATCTAACTAATGTGTGTGTGGTCCATGAATTTCATTTTTTGGTGCTGTCTAGTCTTTCTCCTTGTCGACATGACAATACAGATATTAGTTTCTTACTCCTTTATTGAAATGCATCTGCATTTCCTACTCGCATTATTTTCTCCAGTGTAGGAAATTCTCTAGAGACTATTTCTTTTTTCTTGTCTAACAGGTCAACCAGTAATTTTTCCTGGTTGAAGGGCACAAGGCATCTTCCCTGGACTTGCTCGGAGTGGCTCTCTCCATTGCCTGTCTCTTGGCTGGGTTTTACAGTGAGACGAAAATACCTTGTGATGCAATTTGATAATTATGAAGATTTTGGTGATTGTCAGTTGTAAGAGGCCATTAATGCTTGACATATTAAAATGTTTTAGTCAATAGAAAATAATATATAGTATGTATAAGGATGTGAAAACTGTCCTGCAGTTAGTATATTTTCAGCAGTGCTGACAAAAGCAGTAGGAGCAGAATATGTTGCCATCTCGCTTTGTACGAAATTCAACATTGGAGGAGATAGGCCTAGTTTATTCTATGGACTTAGAAGTTATAAAAATATTAAAGAACAGAGACCTCCAGAGGTGGATGAGAAGATTTATATATTATAAAAGAATGTGTGTTTCTAAGTTTTTTTTTTTTTAGAAATCTGTTTAAAAAAAATAATAAGCAGGCTGGGAATTTAGCTCAGTGGTTCCTCTGCCTGGCTGCCTTGCAAGTACAAGGTCCAGAGTTTGATCCCCGGTGCCAAAAAAAAAAAAAAAAAAGCAATTTCATGAGGAGAATAAAAGGTAAAAATATAAGAAAGTAACATTTTCCAGGGATATATGTGTAGGTTGTGAGGAATGGAGTGATTTGCTTCAATGATGATAGTTATTTATGCGTTAACTGTCTAAACTTTATTAAAAATGCCTACTCTTCTTCCTTCTCCTATAAGCTGCTTCTCTGTAAGGGTGAGAATGCCACATTTTTCTTCTCTCATTCTACAAACTGCCTAGCAGTTTAGATTCTGTTACCACACCATCCCTTGTATTTGTTTCTTCTTTTTCATCTTCTGTGACACTGATTAACATGTCCTTCTATTACTGCAGTATTCTCACTGGCCGTCCTGGCCCAGGTGTACTCCCACAAACTTAATTCACCCTGTGTACTATCAGAAATTAATGTATCTGCAATGATTAGATGTATTTGGAAGGGTTAAACAGACTGCTGTTGTTAACTGTCCTACCCTGAAAATTCATGGCAACATTTATTCTTATATTTTTTGAATATGTATTTTCTGAAAGGTACAATTTATTCATAACACTGGATAGGGGGCCAAGGAGGCCTCTCTGAAGAGTAGATGGGGACCTCAAATTGGACTGGGCAGGATCTTGACTTTGCTCAAAGAAAAGAACTTTGGATGCATCAGTGGGAGGAATAAGCAGATTTACTAGGCAGAGTTAGTAATCAAGGGGAAGAGACATCAGTTTGAGGAGCTGAAGCGGGCACAGCGCTGATGAAAATCAAACTGGCCGAGTAAAGAAGTGAGTGCAGTATTTAACAGGTTGCTGAGGTGGGTTAGGGTCTGGCTGATCATTATTTCAGGTTCGGTTTTGCAAGACGGCTCTGGGGAAGTCCTCAGAGAACAACCTCTATTTGAGGCAGTCTCAGTTTTGTGAAAGCTCTTCTGGAATCTAAGGAGACTTTGTAGGCACCCACTGGTAGTCAAATGTCCCTGTGAATTATTTCATCTTAAAGTACTCAGTCTTGAGGGGGTTGAGATATGTTAAGTAAATTTAAGGCTAATTAAATTTAAGGCTAATCAACCTTATATTGCTATTTTTAAGCCAGATACTCCTTAACACAGAGAGCTGAGCAGACTTATGACCAAAAAGTTTTAAGATAACAAAGGAGACAGATACAAAATGACAGCAAAGATTCTAAGCTTTATCCTGCTTTTAATTACCTATTGGACATAATTAGGCCTAAGTTAAGAGAAAGCAGCTAAATCAATCACTTTCCAGTTGCTGGGAAAAAATACCTGACACCCACAATTTAAAGAACAGAGTTTGTGTGGTTTTTTTTTTTTTTTTTTGCTAAGAAGGACAGAAACAGGAAGAAGCTGAAGTTAAGAATATACCTGCGTGCCTTCTCCTCATGACCAACCTCTTCCAACCAGGCCTCACATTCTAATAGCACACTTAACTATGAACTCACTGAATTGATCCACTGATGAGTATAGCATGATCCCAGCAACTTCCGAAAGTCTGAACACATGAGACTTGGGACATTTTATATCTAAACTGTAAGATTCCACCTTGGCCCCAAAACGCTCATGTCCGTTCATTATGCAAAATGGATTTAGTTCATCTCTAGGATTGCCAAAGTCTTAATAGTTTTAGCTATGCCCAAAAGTTTGAGTCCAAAGTCTCTTCTCAAACTTAAAGCAAATTCTTATCTCTAAGCCCCTTTAAAAATAAAAAAAAGTAAATTCTTCCAACATATAATTGAACAGGGTAGATGTTCCCATTTCAAAGCAAAGGAATGGGGGCACAGAGAAGAATCAGACCAAAGCAAGATAAAAAACAAGTAGGGAAAACATTTAAGCACCATGTCCAGCATCTGGGATACACAGTGGCAATGTGTGATCTCCAAACCTCTCATGGCCTCTTTTTTGGGCTGACTCTGCTCTCTATCTGCAGGATGCTCCATATTTCTGGTCTCTTGCATCCTTGGCATCACTTGTATAGCTTCAAGTATCATTCTCCCAGGAGCACATTGCCTGGCCTTCCAGGCCTTCTGAAATTTAAGTGAAGTCTCTATGATTCCATAACTCTTTTATTCTGCTATGCCTCCAGAACCAGCACCATGTATCTGATACCAAGGTCTGCTGCTAGCTTAATCACCTGGCTGAGTACCTGAATTCAGTGGCTGAACTCAGGGGTACACTTTCCTACGTGACCTTGAGTAAATAGGGTACCCTAGAGCTCTCTTCTCCAGTCTTTTTGTTTGTTTGCTGAGACAGAGTCTCACTATGAAGTTCAGACTGGCCTCAAACTGACTGTTTTGCTCAGGTTGGACCCAAACTCACAACAATCCTCCTGCCTTAGCCTCCCAAGTGATGAGATTACAGGTGTGCACCACAAGCAAAGTCTTTTCAAGGAGTTTACAGCTTTGAACCTGCAGTGGGTGGGATCTTGCCATTTCCTGAGATTCCCTGAAGATGTCTTCCCTGTTGTTCTGATGCAAAAACATTTGGTTTCTTTTTAAAGGTACTTATATTTTCAACTACCATATTCTCTTTGCCATAACTTTACATGCATTTTCTTTTTTGCCAAATGGCAAAGCTTTAACCCTTTAGCTCTTCTTTTGGTCCTAATTCTCATTGTGAATCTCACTAAAAAAGTACCCATAGTACTCATACCACAGTCTGAACACTGGGCTACCATGATATTGCTCCATTGGGTTGTTTTGAAACTTCCTTTGCCAGATCAATTAGTCTGACGCCTTTAAATTACACTGAGTTTTAGGACACAAGAAAAATGTAAACAAGTTCTTTGCCAGAATGTGACTTGAATGGACCCTAGTCCAATGTTCAATAAAATCCTCATTCTTATCTGAAAACTCATGAGCCTCTCCTTTACTGTCCACATTCCTATCAGAATTCTGGTCTTCTGAGTGCCAATCAGAATTGCCTGTGAAGATCTGCTTATAGTACTCTAGGTCTTCTCTAGCTCACATTTCCAAACGTTCCCAAACTCCCCCCACAAACCAGTTCCAAAGGCTTCTAAATCATGCCATCAGGTATAGTCACAGCAATAATCCCACTTCTTTGGCACCAATTTGTTTGCATTAGTTGCTCTCTTATCACTTTTACAAAATGGCTGGCATCACAATTTAAGTAGAGGTTATTTTGGGTCACACTGTGAGGTTTTGGTCCACAGTTGGCTAGATCCAAGGCATAAAGTCATGGTGGCAGGTGTAGAAAAGGAAGGATGCTCATCCCATCACAGCCAGGAAGAAGGAGGAGGAGGAGGAGGAGGGGGAGAGAAATTAGGTGGGGATAAGAAATATATACCTTTTCAGGTTATGCTTTCCAGTGGCCCACTCCTTTCAACAGTCACTATCTCTTTAAAGCACATTCAGCTCTGAATTTATCAATAGATTTATGATGACTAGAGTACTCTCATGATCCAGTCATCTTCTAAAAGCCCTACTTCTGAGCACAGAAGACTTGGAGGATATTTTAAATCTGTAGCAGCTTTTATATCCCTGACTACCTTAGAAGAAACAAATGAAGCTTTTATTGAGAAAAAAGTTAAGTGCCTGAGAATTTGTCCTCTGCCTCTCTGTGATGATCCCCAACAGTTTTATTTTTTCATATAGTTTATTCTTAGAGATACTATAGGAAGAGTATCCTGGCTTTAATGATGCACCTGATTTTTGAGGTTAGTCAAATTTTTTCAGATAGAAGAGAGTATACTATATTTTTGATGTATAGCGGGTCCTGAGTTGGTGCTGAGGAATGCAAGTGTTATTTGTCCCCATGGAAGTCTCTAATTCTATCTCACTGATGCGCATAAAAGATTTAGTATTTTTTAATATGTTAACTGATAGTTTCTGGTTTTTAAATGCCTGTTTCTGGGTGTGAATAAGTTTCTTTTTATTCACCTTCTAAGCTAGTAAGCATCATTACTACACTGGCAATCTTACGTAGCAGGATGTAGATTATGTGATCATCATGTGTAGGAATTGAGGGAGGGGGTTTTGTAGCTTGATAGGTCTGAGATTGAATTTTAGCAGTACTGCTTATTGACTTATGGTTTTGTGATTTAGGTTTTCATATATATAAAATGGAGATAGGAGTTATGACCTTGTAAGTTTTTTTTTAAATATAAGATGAAGTCCTCAGCTTGGGGCTTCACTGTTTGTAATTGAAGGTGACCATTTATCTTGTTTCTGTCAGTCACAAGATAGAATGTGACACAGTTCCCAGTAAATATAATAAGATAATTTGAAAAGTCTTCCTTATATATGCCCCAAGACTTTTTCTGCAACAATAACAACATAGGAAGATCATGCTTCAAACAGTAAGCAGTATCTTCAAAGTTACAGAGGTATAGCTGAAGCATGGTTCATGTATTCCACAACATAATTTTAGGAAGGAATTTCAGAATTTTTTCCTGATGTTTTTCATGCCGGGAGGAAGAAGGTAAACCCACCTTTTGGTCCCTGGGGAGACTTTTAGCAATTTTCTTGTTGTTGGTTACCTTTCTTTCCTATTTATTTATTTATTTATTTATTTATTTATTTATTTATTTATTTATTTATTTATGTATTTTTTTTT
>NW_022900941.1:32352984-32371623 GCF_012274545.1 Fukomys damarensis | reverse complement strand
CGCGCAGGCCGGGAGCTCACGCGCACGCCGCCGGGTGATCGCAGACAGGCAGGTAGGCAGGCAGCTGAAAAAAACCCCCTCTGGGGTCCTTGGGTCCTTCCTGGGTCTGTTGTCGCGCAGGCCGGGAGCTCACGCGCAGGCCGGGAGCTCACGCGCACGCCGCCGGGTGATCGCAGACAGGCAGGTAGGCAGGCAGCTGAAAAAAACCCCCTCTGGGGTCCTTGGGTCCTTCCTGGGTCTCAAGAAGAACTGGTGTCTCTGGAATCTGACAGTTACTGTTTCAAACTATACTTGGAGAAATGGTGCAAATGGATCAGCAACCTTCCAATACTCTCTGGGAACGGTTCTCTCATGATGGCCGCCTTCACAACGGAATCCAGGTAGGATGCCGAGAGAGATGGTAGCTGGATCCTGGTTATTTCTGTTGCTCCCGGAAGTTCTCCCCTTTATTAGTCTAGCCAGACAGCACTCCCGGAGCCAGGTGTTATTTATGTATTTTGAGAAAGGGTCTCACTATGTAGTTGAGACTGACCTGGAACTCAGAGTGATCCTCCTGTGTCAGGGCTGGTCTTGAACTCACAGTGATCCTCCTGTCTCAGCCTCCCAAGAGTTGGGATTACAGGCTTGCACCACCACACCCAGCTTTTCCTTTCTTTTTGATTGCTTACTTAGCCTGGTGGATTCATTCTATTGGGGTTCTTGGAATTATTGCTTTTATTTTAGAGTAACCTTCAGAAATTTTTGGAGTGCTGGTTTGGTGATCATGAATTTCTTCAGGTGTCCTTTATCATGAAAGTATCTTATTTCTTTATCACATTTGAAAGATAATTTTGCAGAGGCTGTAAATCTGATTTGGAGGTTCTTTTCTTTTAGTGCTTGAAGTAGTTCACTCCAAGCTCTCCTTGACCTAAGGGTTTGTGTTTGAGAAGTCTACTGTAATTCTGGTGGGTTTTCCTTTATAGGTGATTTGTCTCTTTTCTCTAACAGCTTTCAATATTCTGTTCCTGTGTTGAATTTCTGGAATCTTGACTATTATATTCCTTGTTTTTTTCTTATCATGACTCTTTAGGGTTCTACATGACTCATGCATCTGTATCTTAAATTCTTTTTCCATGCTTGAAAAGTTTTCTGCTATTACTTCTATTATCAGGTTTTTTAGATCTTTTGTGATTTCTTCTGATTCTTCATTGATACCAATTCATCTTATATTAGTCTACTTTGCATCACCTAGCAGCTGCTGGACTGATTTTTCATTGTCCCTTACTAATTTTGAGTGGTCTTTCATTTGATAATTGCCAATCACAGACCTGTCTTCAAGATCAGATAGTCTGTCTTCACATTGGCTGACTCTTCTGCATGTACGTTTGGTAGAATTTTTAATTTCCTGTATTTTTGCTGATTTTGTTTTATAAAATCTAATTTCTTTCTATATTGAGCATTCATGGTTCCCTTGTCTTTCCTATACTACTCTAGTTTTTTTTTTATTATCCATATCTACTTTAGTTATTTCCTTTATTATGGTTGTCATATCTTTATCTCTGGTTTTTAATCAAGAGACTGACTGATCTCATTTGTTACTTCTGGTGCTGCTACCATTTCCAAATTCAACTGTGAGGTTTTAAATTTGTTCCACCTCAATGCTCTTTTGATTTGCCTTGGGCAAGTTGGGGGCTATGGGTTTCATCTTGCTTCTGCATTTTAAAATTTTCTATATTTTTGTTTGTTTTCCCACTGAGGCTTATAAATTACTTGTATAAGTAGCTTTATCATGAAGACCTCTTTAGGAAATGACTACTTTTTAGTAATGTCTTCTAGGTGTAGCTAGCTTTTGAGTCTTGTCTAAGATCCTGCCTTTTCAGTTTATTAGGGATGAAGAGCTGCTACCTGTTTGCCTTGGAATCCAGTTCATTGTTACTGGACTATAGTATTATTTATGACCCCCAGGCAATCTAGGTACTGTCATACAGGAAAGATTAATTGATCAGAAGTAGCCTGGGCCCAGATCCACTGAGGGAAGGAGAACCACGCCTGCTCCCGATCCAGTCAACATCACTCAAGCACCGGGAAGGTAGCTGTGTGGGTGCCCCTGAACCCCCATAAGTCCCCCCCCCCACAGCACTCTCAGACCTCCTGACTGTGCCAGTCTTTGGACCCACTCTGCAGAGGCAGAGGTGGTCATCAAGGGTATTTTTCTGAGTTCCCAACTTTGAACATCTTTAAAGAAAGGGCGGGGGAAACCTGTAATAGAACGTTGTGGAGTTCAACCATTCAGAAGGATGGGGAACTCAGTCTGGGCCTTGCAGCCCGAGGTCAGTCAGCATCATGGGGTTCAGCCATCAGCTAACTGAGAGAAGGGAACTTGCAACCTTGCTCTGTCTGAGCCATTAAATGGTAAAAGCTCTATATTGAAATTTTGTTCACTGCAGACATGTTCTGGACTGCTTCTTGATTTCAATTTAATTCAAATGATTTAAGGGTGATAGACTAGTGACTACCACCGGTGGTCAGTGTCAAAGTTGTGCTTGATCTTAATGTGTTGCTGATTGTATCAGTTGGGGTAAAGCATTGTGGATGATTTGATGAGCTGTTTTCTCTGATGTTATGAAGATGAGAATGTCCGTGGATCATTAGAGACACAGAAGTAAGGGCGCAAATATATCAGGAAGATTTGGGTGATAATCCAGAGATTAAATCAAGGACAGTCCGACAAAAAAAATAAAAATGAGAAAACACTTAAGCAAGACACAAGGACAGACTGCCAGTTTACCAATGGCAAACAGTAGGGCAAATTAGGATGAAAAGGCTGATAGTGAACCACCAGGACACCCTGAACTCAAAGCACAGGAAGTAACAAAACAGATCAATCAGGCTCTAGAAAAATTCAAAACAGAACTAATTTCCCAGATAACCATAGAGATAGTGAGCAAAATGGAAGTCGTGATTCGAGACTCTAGAGCAGAAACTGCCAAAAAGTAGTTGAGCTCAGGACCATGATGGAAACCACGAAGGCCCAGCATAAGAAAGAAATGGAAAAAATAAACGCCCAACATAGGAAAGAAATGAAATCCATAAAACAGATTCAAACAGATATCCAGAAGATTAAACACTGTATTGAAAGTGTATGCAAAAGAATAAAAGAATGCCAAGATAGACTCTCAGATATAGAAGGTAAGATTGCAGTTAGTGGCCATGAAAAGAGAGGTCTCTTAAAAACAGTAAGAGATCATGAGAAATCGATCCAACAACTCCTAGATGATGCAAAGAAGAATAACATAAGACTGATAGGAATCCATGAAGTAGCAGGAGAAAATACAAATGACTTTAAAAAGCTGTGTGCAGAATTAATGACAGAAAACTTCCCAAACAGAGGGGAAGAATCTGACATTCTGATAACTGAGGCATATAGGACCCCAACTAGCTACAATAAAAAAAAAAATCTACACCTAGACATAATAATAATCAAGATCCCAGAAACCCAACAGAAGAAAAAAATACTACAAGCAGTAAGAGAAAAGAAACAAATCACATACAAAGGAAAGCCCATCAGAATCAAAGCAGACTTTTCAGCACAAACCCTTGGGGCAAGGAGAGCCTGGAATGAGATATTTCAAGTACTAAAAGAGAACAACCTCTAACCTAGACTGATGTATTCAGCAAAACTCTCTTTCAAAATAGATGGGGAAATAAGACACTTCCACAACAAAGAACACCTGAGAAACTACATGAATACCAAACCAGCACTACAAGCAATTCTAAACAAGATCCTAGAAAAAGACAATGAAGGCAACAACACCATGAGGCCCAACAGAGCAAATCAAATAGGCAAGGCAAGAAATTAAAAGGAGAAGGTGAAAAAGTAAAAAGAGTCAACAAAAGGCCTATAACATGTCAATAATAAGTCAGTACATATCAGTTATAACCAGCAATGTCAATGGCCTCAACTCACCAATCAAGAGAAATAGACTGGCAAAATGGAATAAGAAGCAAAATCCAATAATATGTTGTATACAAGAAACACACCTAGTGCAAAAAGAAGCCCATAGACTGAAAGTGAAAAGATAGAAAACAATTCTCCATATGACAGGAGCCCAGAAAAAAGCAGGGGTAGCAATCTTATTTGCAGACAAAGTAAATTTCAAACCAAAACTGATTCTAGTGTTGTTGATGTAGGACGGTACTGTATCATACCTCTATGAATGTTAAATATCTTGTACCTGCTTTATGGTACATAGTAGGGACCGTGCTTTATCAGAGCTACATTTAATGATATTACTCTAGAATGTTCTCTTTCCAGATGATGATTAAGATGCTAATAAAAAAAAATGGTGCCAGGTACCACAACAGCAACAGAACTTTGCTGCTTTCTGGATATTATTCTTTTTTTTTTTTTTGTTTTGTTTTGTTTTTAATGGAATGTGCTGAATGTCTATAATTTTTTTTCAGATGACTGCAGAACCTGGAAAAGCTGTTGCTGCTATCGATGTATAACATACTATTATTAGTCTTTTATATAAATGTAAATATATATATATATACATATATATATAAATTGAATTTTGGGAAACTTTAATGGTGCTGCCAACTTTGGAAAAAACCATCCCAATTTACTGTGTTGAGTTGGCATTATACAGAAATTGACAGCCATATTGGTCTAGAAATGTTAATTTATTTTTATTTTTATTTTTTTTTCCATGTGTATAGAGGTAACACATCGTACTAAACATGTAAGGTCATATCTATGTGGTTTTGATTACAGAAACTAATGAAGTATTCTCTAAATAATGAAAAAAAGAATAAGATAAGACTATAAGAGCAAGAAGCAATTTAAATATGTTCAGGGGCCATTTTCATCTCCAGAATTAAGGATTGTTTTAATGTTATATCATTGCCTTTTCTCTTTTACTTTCCTTTTTAGTTTTATTTTGGGATTCCCTATTTTTGATGTTCATATGGAGATTTCTTTGACTGAAATACCGAATAGTTTCTTTGGTGTGAGGAACTATAATAGTGCACAGGATCCTAATGAGATGATTAATGATGTGAAATAGGAAGTAGGGTGTTAAAGGTGTAGGGAAAGTGGGAAGGGTGGGGGAAAGGTAATAAGGGAGAGGAAAAAAATATGACAAACTGAAAAAATGGGAGGGCAGGGACAAAGGGAGAAAATGAGAATCAAGACCTATTATGTAAAGGTACAGAATCCCAATGATGAATATAACTGTATTGTATACCTAGATTGTACCAATAAACTCAATTAAAGAAAAGATTAATTGATCACAACAACTATATAACCCTGGCTAAATTAGTACCGTCAACAATAACATTAGCATAAACCACAGAATAGAAAATGGCAAACTGTGCTAACTGAATTTGCCACCTTTAGCCATAGAAAACATTTATAGTTATATAACAAGTCTAAAACAAATCAAAAGTATACAGTAAATATCCACTCAGTAGAGCAATTTTACCCTATGGGAAGAAAATTTAAAATGGAGAAGAAGAAAAGATAGAGAAATAAAAGAAGAGAAAAAGATTAGAAATAAAGCTGAAGGGGCTGGGTATTTAGCTCAGTGCTTCTACCACCTGCCTTGCAAGTACAAGGACACAAGTTCAAACTCTGGTTAAAAAAAAAAAAAACAAAGAAAAAAGAAATAAGGGTTACAGGAACATTATCTAAGCCTTGGGAAACTGATGGAGAAGACATGAGGGAGAAAAGAAGGAAAAAAAAAAACAAAAACAAGAACAGAAGAAAACACAAAAACTAAAAACAATGTTTACACTAAAAAAAGAAAAAAAAGCAAAGAAAAAATTCTTTTCTGTAATTTCAAGCCTGTGGTTATCTTCTGGGGCCTACAGTTTTGTGGTAGTGTCCAGTGCAGGATATGACTTGGCTTTTGTTGGTAGAAAAAGGAAGCACTCAGAGAACGGATCTTTGCTGGATAATCCCAGCAAGCCTGCACTAGGATTATGACAGAATGCTGGTACTTTCATATCCATAGAAGTTTAGGCTGAACCTGGCCTCTGGTCCTGGGGTTAGGGCCTGAGTCATTCAGCCTACAACACTCTGTGTGTCTCTTGTCAGCCTGGTCTCAGCTCTCTGACCCAAGGTGTCTCTTACATGTATCTCTTACCCAGTCACTGGGATTTCAATTCTGGGAGCTATGAGATGAAATCACTCTGGCTGATCTGACTCCTGGGTTCCATTGATCCTTCCCTAAAATGGTGTCCAACCAATCACCCTCTCTAGGGGATAAGGCAGTCATTTGGACTGGGGTCACCAGCTACTGTAGTGCACCACATCCACTGCTATATTCCACTGGTGTGTTTCTTCCTGGAAGCTTCTGGAGTCACCCACCCTCACTGTGTCTTTGTAGATTTGATCCTCTTCTCCCTTACTATAAGCCAGGCAGTAGGGAGAAAGTGCAGATTTTCCCCCTCTTTATTCTGAGTTGAGTTCTGTATCTTCATTTTCTCTGTGGGTTTCAATTTTTTCTTCAGATCCTTCCTCTGTTGCAGGGATCCATCTCCCTTCTTTTTTTTTTTTTTTCCTTGAGTTGTTATTTTCCAGAGTCTGGTTTCTGAATATTGGAGAGGTTAATTTGTTGCTGTTTACCACTCCACTATCTTACTGAAGTCTGAAAATTTCTGTTTTTATATCTAGGTCTTTGATTTATTGTGATTTATTTTAGTTTGTTTTCCCAGAATTATTTGTTACAAAGGCTGTCTTTTCTCCTGTGTGTTTTTGTCCTTTTATCAAGAATCTGATAGCTATAAGTTCACTAGGTTACTTCTGTGTCTTCTTTTCCATTCCATTCCATTGGTCTACATATCTGTTTTTGTGACATTACTATATTGCTTTTGTTACTATAGCTTTATCATAAATCAATAAATGTAATATGTCACATAAACAGAGTCAAGGATAAAAAATCACACGATCATCTCAATAGATGCAGAAAAAACCTTCAACAAAACCCAAAATTCCTTCATGACAAAGCCTTGATGAAAATAGGTCAAGAAGGATTTTACCTGAAACTAATAAAAGCCATATATGATAAAATCCTAGTGAACATCATACTGAATGGGGAAAAACTAAAAAACATTTCTTCTAAAGTCAGGAATGAGACAATGGTGTCCATTCTTTCAATATAGTACTCAAATTTAACCAGAACAATCAGTCAAGAGAAAGAAATCAAAGGGATATAAGAAGGAAAGGAAGAAGTCAAATTATCCCCATTTGCAGACGATATGTTTCTTTATATAGAAGAACAAGAAACTCCTCCAGAATAGGTATAGATGGATAAACAAATTCAGCAAAGTGGCAGGATACAAAACCAGCAACAAAAATCAATAGAGTTCTTGTTTAACAATAATGAACCCACTGAGAAAGAAATCAGGAAGACGATTCCATTCTCAACAGCTTTAAAAACAAACAAAACTTAAATACCTAGGAATAAACCTAACCAAAGAAGTAAAAGAGCTCTACAGTGAAAGTTACAGAACCCTGAAGAGATTGAAGAGGACATTAGAAAATGGAAAGACATCCTTTGCTCTTGGATTAGAAGAACTAATATTGTGAAAATGACAATATTACCAAAAGCAATCTAGAGATTCAATGAAGTTCCCATTAAAATGCCAGGATATTTCTTCATCTAACTAGAAAAAGTAATCCTAAAATTTAAGTGCAATTGAAGAAAAAACCCCAAATAGCTAAAGCAATCCTGAGCAGAAAGAGCAGTGCTGGGAGCATCACAATGTCAGATTTCAAGTTATATTCACTCTTGATTTTTTTTTAGCCAAGATGGAGGCAGTGTCTTGTACTTCTGCTGCTAGCTGTATGTTCTAGACCATGCCATACAGTCAGAAAGTTGTTTTAAACTCTTTAAACTGCTCTATTCTGTTTCACCACCGAGAAGGACAAGATAAACACATTGTTTTCTAATATTTAAATGAATTACTACAATTCTTATTTTTTGTAATTATAAGAAGGCTTTGCTTCCTTTTTTTGAGGTTACTTCTCCATGTAACTCTAAAATCCTGGGGCTATTTGCTGAGTACAAAGGGTCCGGCATGAAGGAAAGAAGCCCATCATCCCTGCCCTGTTTACCGTAGGAACCCAACCTGGTCTACATCCTGCGTCTAGTGGCCTGTCATTTCAGTGCCGTCCTTGTCATCATGGTGACTGAACCCAGCCACTGACCTGAGAGTAGGTTCTACAGATGTAGAAAGCAGCTCCCCAGTATTCACTACATACCAGAGTGGGCAGCTCTCAGGACATGGATCTGTAGGGACAGAGCTCTCTCCTCTTAAGTATGTATTATTCATGGACTCCCTGTTTGTGGTTTGCCTACTCGCTGACATTTATCTGTAACCTCATTCACAGATATGCATTAAATGACAAAAATTTGAGCTGCCTGAGCTGCCTGACACTCATGTGCCCAGCTGAGGTTGAACAAATGATACTCTACCTTGTTGTGCGAACTTGCTTACTGTAAACAAGTATCCCTTTCCAGATCTATTTATTGCTATGGTTTTCACTTTTTTTGGTGCTGAAGTGCTGGTTGCAGTTCCTGAGTGTCAGAAGACTGTGGTGCACCACATGGAGAAAGTACTTGTGTTAGATAAGCTTCCTCCAGGCATGAGTTAGGTTGCTGCCTCCTACCTTCTTCCTACAATATCAGTCTCTTCTACCTATGACTTCCAAGAAAGGTGATAAATGGAAGGGATTTTTGGGGTCCCATGACTCTTGGGCAATTAGAGGAGAATCAGAAACTAAAACGGTGACTGAATGTAATAGAGATTAACAATCAGAAAAGCCTGGAGCAGAGGCAGAAAGGAGGACCGAGGAAGGGAGAGAAAGGAGAGCCCCAAAGGGCCTTTATCATTATCCTTCTGGAGAAGAAGGATAATGAAGAAGGTCTGGAGAGAATGTCTCAAACATTAAGGAAAACTGGTCCTGGGCCAGGGATGTAGCTCAATGGTGCTTCACCTGCCTGGCAAGTGCAAGGTCCTGAATTCAGTTCCTAGTACTGGAAAAAAAAAAAAATGGAGAGCTGGTCCTGGAAAAGGGAGGTGATGTTTGAGTCTGAAGAAGGAGGAGGACAAAGAGGAGGAAGAGGAGACTAAGGAGGGGATGAGTATTCTCTCTGTAGAATGAGACCTCCTCACATCTGGGGCAGCAACATCATAGACTGCAGACACTACTTCATCAGTGTGGCAAGGTATCAAAAGAGGTATTTCTTTTTATTTAAGTGTCCTTGGGTTCTGGTTCAGGTATTTTTTCCCCCAGATTTTCTCACCCTTAGAGAAGCACATCTTGAAAGAATGTTCTTCTTTGTACATAGTTAGATGGTAACTTCTGGGGAACTGAGTTGGAGTGGGCTAGACTTTAGGAATCTAGAGAGAAGTGTCCCAGAATGGGTAATAATGCATATTTAAAAAGCATCTTTAAATTGAAACACACATAAAACAAAGTTATGTATTGATCCATGTCTGAGAATGGGCCTAGAGGCTCTCAAGAACCTAACCATTTATTTCTGCTAGGAATTGTGGTTCAGCATTTGCCAAGTCAGTGTTCTCAGAGACTTTACAGGATATGAGTACCAACAATCAGCTGTATACAGCCATTTCTCTAAGATGGGCCCAAATTGTTTTTTCTCTCTTCTTCCTTCCTTCCTCCCCCCGCCCCCCGTCTTTCTATCAGGGATCAAACTCAGGCTCTTGTGCTTGCAAGGCAGGCAGGAGAACCACTGAGCCAAATCCTCATTCCCAATTTTTTTTTTTTTCCGGGTCCCTGTGCTTGCGAGGCAGGCGCTGGAACCACTGGAACCACTGAGCCAAATCCCCGGCTCTCTCTTTCTCTCTCTCTCTCTTTTATTTTTTTTTGTACCAGGGATCAAACTCAGGCTCTTGTGCTTGCAAGGCAGGCAGGAGAACCACTGAGGCAAATCCTTGGCCCCAAAATTGTTTTTAAGGTTGTTTCATCAACAGTTTTTCCCTAAGACTTGTGGAGGGACCAGACCCCTCTAGTTCCCCAAGGTCATCCATCCCTCTTGCTCTTCTCACGTGGGCTGGTACTTACTTCTGCCTTAGCTGAGGAGGGGCTGTGGGGTGTGTTGTAAGGTGGAAGGGCAACCGGAAGATGGCCATGTAATGGTGCAACTCACCTTCACCCATCTCAAGAAGACTTCTGCCAGCCCTACTCCTGTGCTCTCTTTTGGGTCAGGTATGGAGAGAATTCCTCATTCTAGCCTCAGAATGATTTGTAGAGGGAATATTTATTTTTTGCTCTCATTCTCCAATGTATAACTGCAAAAATAAAACAATCTGACACCGGTATGTTTACCAAGATATAAACTGTCCAGTTGTAGCAAAGGTCACTCTGATCAAGAATGCTGTAAATACTAAAACCAGTTATCTGTGAGTCTTGCTGATGTCAGTCATAGCTTAAAACCTCAAGATTCACTGTTGAATGAAGAGTAAATCAACAGTGCCCACAGTCAAGTCAGGTTTGTGCTGGGCTGAAGAGTGAGTCCATGTTTAATTAAAATTATATTGGATTCTGTTGTTTAACCTTAACTTTTAGTGAATAATTCAAAGGTGGCAAGGTTCTCCTAGTTTCGGTATTTTCTTGTCAGTTGAAAGTCCTTCTCACATGTGCGCGAGACCAGTCTTGAAGAGCTTTGTTATTGCTACCTGGAGAATTCCTATATAAAGGACTTTGGATGAGTTCATCTTGTGTTCAAGAGATAAGGTTCAGTTTACATCATGCTTCTCTTTTTTTTGCTCTAATTCAGCATTCTTTCCCTCAAGAATGAATTTTTTTGGCACAATAATAATTTAAAAAATATACAAATACAAGTGTATGTCTAAAATTCAACATTGCAGTAGAACAGGCACACATTTCCATAGACTATGAGATGTGGAAGTTATTCAGGGTGGACAAGTCTTCCTTGGTTATATGAATCTTGCTTTCTCTGTTTTATATCAGTTATAACATTTTGTATAAATGTATTAATTTAGTACATGCCAATTATTTGTAATATTTTGTTTCTTCTCCTCTCAACATTTGGTAGTATGGCTTAGTCCTAAAGATTATTATAAGCCTTGTGTATCTTTTTGCTTTTTCTTGTCTCTCTTCTGTTCTTTTTTATATTCATATCATGAAAAAACAACAACTATAGGACAATTAATTGCTTTAGAGAAACTCTGTCTACTCCCCTAAGTCTATCTCAAATGTGCTAATGACTAAAATGAAATAGTAGCAGTTTGAAATAAAAGGAGATATTATAACCATAGAGATAGCTTGTAAACAGCAGCAATGCACTCTAAATAAATGGTGATGGTATCACTTTGAGTGATAGAATACGACATCTGTGATAGAATGAGGAATCAAGTGAAGACAGAAATATTTACCTTCTGATTCTCTGCGTGGCATTCAGTAAAAATTATATCTCATTAAAAATAATCACAGTTGAGTAGTGTCATGTAATATATATGCAGCTAGAGGGAGTACGGTTTGGGACTACTTAATGTATATCAGAGTTATTTTTCTACTTCTAAAATTGGCTTGAGAATCAGAGACAGTTGCAATCCAAAAGCACCAGAGGGAGCCAGACGCCTTTGTAAAGAATTCTTTGCTGCGGCACTAAAGGACATCTCTTGTCCACATTTACAACAGTTGTAGACTTGTGAATGTAGCACTCAGCTAAAATCCACAGATACAATCACACATGCTTTAGAAATTTAACAATCACAGACCAGGGATGAACTGTCGTTCCACATTATAAAGGATATAAGAGATCTATTGTCAAGCTCCATCCACGGAACATGTTTGGATCATGATTCAAACAAATCAGCTTTATAAACATGTTTGTGAGACAATTAGGGAACTTTGATCAGGAGATAAATATTGTGGAATTATTGTTTATTTTATTAGGTGTGATAATACTATCTTGGCAATGTTGAAAATTTTTTATTTACTAAAGATGCATATACAAGATTTTTTGCATGAAATCATGTGATGTCAAAATGTGTTATAAAGTATTCCACAATAAAGAACGTATATGTGTGTGTGTATGCACACATGGGCATGATGCATTTGTGTACACATGCATGTGGCATATGAAGGGGTAAGGACAGTAGAAAAGACAAGATTGACAACATCTTGATAATTGCTGGAGTAGCAGTTCATTATTCTCTTTGTTCTACTTTTGTGTCTAAACTTTTTCATTAAAAGTAAAAAGAATACAGATACTGCATTCCTATAATATATATTTATAATTTAGTGTACTGTCATTTATAGTGGATATGTAGTTATTTCTTAGGTTATAAACTGAGTCGTATAAGAAAATATTACTTTCTCCCATGATTGAACTTAATTTCAATTTCTAGTTTGAGCTTCTATTCTATTAGATGTCAGCAAGTGAACATCATTTAATTCAGAGTATTCCACATTGCATCATTAGAAACTTGATTCAACATAGTGTGGATTGTCCCACCATTACCTGCCAGGAGAATTGCCAAGTGAAGGTAGTGAGAGGCTGATGGCAAGCTGGAGGCTGGACCTTAGCTGTCACCTCTTTTTCTTTTCTTTCTTTCTTTTTGGTACCAGGGATTGAACTTGGGTTCTTGCCCTTGCAAGGCATATGGTAGAACCACTGAGTCAAATTCCCCGGCCCCAGCTGTAGCCTCTTGAGTCAGACATCTACTAAAACAACCTTGACCTTCTATTGTGTTAGTTTGTCCTTGCAGATGACACCCACAATGAGTGGGAACACTAGCAAGGTCTTTCCGGATCCAAGTCTCATGGTACTGCAAAACCTCTTCGGAACAGGGAAACAACCAGACATTTTTGCTGTGGATTTCTCTGCTCTGACTGCTTAGCCATTTCTATTCTTCTTCTCCTGTATCGGTAATGGCAAACCTTTTAGCGATGAGTGCCCAAACTGCAACCCAAAACCCACATATTTATTGTAAAGTGCCAACACTGCAATTAGACCTGAATACTGAGGTTTTAGTTTAGAGAAAACAACTTGTACATTAACATCTTTTGTCTTAAAAGTAAAAGAAATAACATGCATATCACTGAAGGTCCCAGAGAGCTTCGTTGGGACATTTCCAGTTCTATAAGTTCTATATGGGAACAAGTACTTTCTGCTTTTAAATTCCATAACAAATCTGGTTGCTATGGATCAGTCCTCAGAAGACAGGGACATATTCTTAAGGAAATATTGCAATGTCTAATTGCTTTTCTTGAAGCTTGTTGTATAATTTTTTGTAGTGATTACTAATGGTATAAACATGCCAAAGTCACTCAGAGCCCTGGATGCAGAGAAAGGTCATGGATTCACAGGAATTACAAAGAACATTTTCTTTAGTTAATAAAGGAATTAAATCTTGTCCCAGTGAATAATTTTAATTAAAAACTTAGCATTTCCTTTTTGTATAGAAGTCAAATAAGAACATAGTAGTAAACAGTGAAGAATATTGGTGCTCAGCTTAGATAGGTCAGTGCTTTGATCCTGCCTCTCTGTCTTTAGTTTGAGTCATACACACATTTATTAAAAATTTTAAATTTCAATTTTCTTATTTTTAAACCAGAGGCAGTAATGCCTACCATGCAATGTTTGGGGGGAAAGGTTAAATAAAATATGTATATAAAGTCCACAAAGGAAATCTGGCACTTTGTATAAATCCTCTACATGACAGCCCTTTTATTATTTAGATTAATAAAATAAGCAGGAAAAGCCTGCTACACAGTTTTTGCATCTGGTTGAGTATTTCTCCCAAGATTTCCTAAGTTATTAGCTCAGGCTGTAAAGGACCACATGAGAATTTGAGTGCAGCCCCAGGAATTGAAGTCACCACAACTCAGAAGAAATTCTCTCTGGCGTCTACCCTGAGGTATATGAAGCCTAAATTCCCTTGGTAGTTTCAGAAATCACTGCTTAGCTCTCATTCCCAGTGTGGCCCATCCTTTATGAGCTGTCAGGAGAAAGGAAGCAGATGAAAGGAGAGATTCCAAGGGTATAATATCACCATGGCCTCATGACACAGAGGAAAAAGAAACCCAAACAATTTATACTGTACAGGCTTCCAGATGTTTATTTCCAGAGCTTTATGCGCAGGGTAAAAAGCAAATCCAACCAAATTCCATGTCCTTCTCCTGCATTGTAGACAAAGCAACATTACTCTACTTGGTCTTCCTCCTGGATAGCTTTGGTATTCTGGCTAAGAGAGGAGGATGGATTGCTGCTCTGTGTCTCTGGGACTCCTTGACAGTGGCTCCATGTCGAACTGGCTTCTGCTTCCTCTTTGCTTTTGGGCCTTAGATTCCTACCCCCTGGGTAGAGATGTCTACTTTGTAATTAGCCTCCTTCCAGGGGCAGTATGGTATTGGTAAGGGGTAAAGCACCAAGAGCTGGCTTTGACTAAGAAGGCTCAGTCTTGGATATAGACATGCTCTCTCTCTGGATGCAGCCTATTAATTAATCCTAGGCATCCAGAGTATTACATTTTAATGTTTTAGTACTTAAAGTAGGTCCTGTGAAAAAATATGACTCTTATTCAGAAAGCAATTGCTCTCACACTACTATTCAACACAAACTTCTTGTATCAGGGTATTTAAAAAAAAGTTTCTTTGGTAGATACCTGGTATTAGTTTCCTCTTGCTGCTATAAACTGTAATTACATTGGTTTTCTCCAGATAAGCAAGATAATTCCTCCATCACAACATTTTAAACATATTCATATCTGCAAAGTCACTTTTGCCATGAAAGGTAATATACTGACGGGTTTTGGAGGTTAGGATTGGATATCACTCTAGGCCATTAGTTTATCATAGCTTACCTCTGTCTTCCACAGATTTCCTTCCTTCCCACATGTAAATCACATTCACTAAGTCCTATCTCTAAATGTCTCAAACCGTTACATTATTAATTCAAAGTCAGTAAGCATGAATATGATCAAAATACATTACGCACATAGAGCTCTCTACCCCCCCTCCCCAAACACGTTAGACTAAGGGGGAGGGTGTGGCAGAGAGGGCAACGGGGCACATCTCAGATGACAGCTATTACCACAAAGGGAGGCCTCGTGGTTCTGGTAGATTATTGATAATGGTGAAGGTGATAATGAGACTGAAGACGAGAAAGAGATGCCACCGTTGTCAAAGAAAGCAAATATTTGAGTCATAACAAGGACAATGGCCTATGATCAGTAAGTATCTGTTAACAAAACTGGCTGTCTATCCCTTCTCCCTGCAAAATCCACAAGAGAATGCAAAGGTCTGACTGGCACCCCTCAGCCTTGCACGCTTGGCTTCTGCTCCTC
This sequence comes from Fukomys damarensis, assembly GCF_012274545.1. Taxonomy (NCBI): domain Eukaryota; kingdom Metazoa; phylum Chordata; class Mammalia; order Rodentia; family Bathyergidae; genus Fukomys; species Fukomys damarensis. Next base: position 32,356,296 of record NW_022900941.1, on the reverse strand, counting down.
ATGTGCAGATTCAGAGGAGCAGGAGGCGGGGATATCATGCATTTAGGGGAAAGACTTAAATGAGTTCTCCAGCCTTGGATCATACATTGCCCTTTTCTCAGGGAGGGAAATGGGAACACAGAGCCAATGGGGCAGAGATCCTGTAAGTGGAACTCTGGATTGACTGGTCCGTTGCTACAATCAGAGCACACTCAGGCTGGGGAATTGGCTCAGTGGTGCTGCCACCTGCCTTGCAAGCACAAAGTCCCGAGTTTGAGCGGCGGTAACAAAAAAAAAGAAAAAGAAAAAGAAAAAGAACACACTTTCTTGGACCATGTTTGAGACTCAGAAAGGAATTTTCTGCCATGCTTCTTTACTAATGAAGAATGCCGGCAGTTTCTTTGCATAAAAAGACTTGACTTTAAAATTGTACATTCTGCACGTCTTAGGCAGGCTACAGCAGATTTGGAAATCCCTTGTGGGGGAAGGGCAAATTAAAGTTTCCCTTTTTAAAAATAATCTGTTTCCTTAGCCCTTCAAACTGCAGATTTTTTGTTTTAAGTGGGGATTTGTCCCTACTTGATTAAAAATTGAGTGGAATTCTAAAGAAGAAAAAGAGAGGGCAGTGTGGGGAGGGAAATGATTAAATTATATTATATACATGTACAAACCTGCCAAAATGAAATCCATTAATCGGTATAACCAATGTATACTAAAAAAAAAAAAATCCCAAATCTCATCAGGTATGGGTGAGGCTCAGAAACAGTCCATCCTGCAGTAGAATGTATCCGTATCAGTGAACCTGTGTGAAATTCAGAAAGTATCCCACATATAGTGGCAGGACAGGCAAAAGATAGGACATAGACATTCCTGTTCAAAGGGAAGGAATAAAGGAGTCACTTTGAAATCTAGCTGAAATGCTGAATTTTGGTAAGCAACTTTGAAATCCATCTGAACTCACCTAACATCAGGAAAACAATGTTACATTTCAAATCTGTGGCTATTTCCCTGTTTTGTAGCTCTGTGCCCTGGGATTGAGACTGTTAGATTTATCCTTCCTTTTTCATGGAAGATGGAAGGTGAGTAATTTCATTAGTTTGTTTATTGTCTCTAGCATTTTGGAAGTCTGACAACCTTTTTCATTTTATCCTGTCTCTGTTCCTGTTAGCTTTCTACTAATATAAAAGATTCCTGAGACAGCCAGATTATAAAGATAAATAGTTTATGTTAGCTCATAGTTTTGGTGGCTTAAGTCTATAGTCAGTTGGCCCTGTTGTTTTTGGACCTTGGATAAGCTACTACATCATGGTGGGGGAGTATATGATACTTCCTGCTCACTTTGTGGAGGTCAGGAAGCAAAGAGAGAGCACAACCAGATGCCCCCGTTAGTGACCTTAGACCTCCCATTAAGTCCCATCTCTTGTCCTATTCTTAAGTTCCACCACTTCCCAATAGTGCTATGCACTGGGGACCAAGCCTTTAGTGGCACTTAGGGCACATTCCACACCTAAAGCACAGCAGTCCCTTTTAGTCCAAGATCTGCTTTCATACTCTCAAGAATACTCTGCAATGTATGTCATGGGCTCAACTCCACTAAACAAAAGGTTCCTTTACAGACATTTCCCGACTTCTGTTGAGATGGCTGAGGGATGTTCTACTGAGGGTGCTGTGTGTTCTTATTCACTGAAAATTTAGATTTGGGCCTCCTTTTTGGTGGGATCAGGAACAAATGGCAGGAGAGATTGGGCGTGCTGTTTGTACCATTAAAACCTGACTGAAGATTAAAAGTGACAAGTTAAGACTACCAGTCTAGAAGCTGAAACCAAAACAACCTTCCCAGTTTTCCCTGAAGGTATGGATCTGTGTGTGTGTGTGTGTGTGTGTGTGTGTGTGTGTGTGTATGTGGTTTTTCTGTTCACTGTTTATAGATATTTTCTGATACATCAAATGTAAAGGTATTTGAAAACATGGTCACATTTTATATGTGATATGAGTTGATACCTTTCTGAAGTTTGGGATCAGCTATAAATCTGTTTCATTCTTTTAGTTCTGTGAAACTGAAATGTTGAGTCTTGTAGATTATAGTAGAGTGTCTAGAGAGACAAATTAAATCCTCTCACTTTGTAATTTTGGATTCGTTTTTAGGTCACATGTTTCAAGTTTCTTTCATGATTACAGACTTTATGCATAATTTCTGCTCAGTACTACTCTTTTCTAAATCTCAAAAAGCCCCTGCAACTTCCTGAAGCACATTCGTATAAACAAGATTTCATATTCTAAATGTGTATGAACCTTCTTGTTGGTTCTAATCAAGATTTTGAATTTAGGAAGTAAACGTTAGACAGCAGCTGATAGAAACAGAATCATCTGGCTAAATCATTAAAGCAGTCCTTGAGAGAAAAAGTAGGCACAAATAACTATGTATATTATTTTATAGGCCAAGCCTGTAAAAATTCTGTGTGCCTAGATCCTCTCTGCATTACCTAGGGAAAAAACATCCATTGTAATCAACATTTCTGAGATCTGGCTTTCCCCACATCTGCCCTGTATTAGTTTACTAATTTGGCTGTAAGAAATCACTAGCAATGTAGTGGCTTAAGAGAACACATATATATTGATAGTTTGGGAGGTTACAAGTACAAAGCATGTCTTATGGGGGTGAAATCTATCTGTCAACAGTGCTGGCACCTTCTAGACACTAGGGAACACAGTCCTTACTATTCCCAGCTCTCGAGGCCTCTGGAATTCCTTGGCCCATGGCTCCATATCACTTTGACCTCTGCTGCCTTTCTCTTGTCTCATTCTCTGGCTGTGACCCTTTTGATTCCTTCTTATAAGAACTGTGATTATATTAGACCTATATGGATAAGCCAAGATAATCGTCCCAGTTGAAGAGTCCTAATAAACCACATTTGCAAGATCCTTTTTGCTGTACATGGTAGTATATGTGCAGGTTCCATTAATTGGAAAATTGTTTTAGTACATTTTGCACTGTTATAATAGTAATGTCACAGACTGCATGTTTTATAATAAGTGACCTTTATCCTCATGGTTCTGGAGACTGGAAAGTCCAAAATCAAGGTGCTGGCAGATTAGAGCCTGGTTTCTCTACTTCCAAGATGGTGCCTTGATTGTTGCTTCCTCAAAGGGAAGGAGCACCATGTCCTCACACGGCAGAGGAGCCAAAGAGAACAAACGCACTTTATGCTCTTTTAATCGTGGAACTAATTCATTAATACAAACACCTCTCATTAGGCCTCAACTCTCAACATTCTTTATATTGGTGATTAAGTTCCGAACATGTGACTTTTGGAGGGGAAATTTTATATATAT
>NW_022900941.1:32304514-32352962 GCF_012274545.1 Fukomys damarensis | reverse complement strand
ATAAAATATATATAAAAATATATATTTTTTTGTACTGGGAATTGAACTTAGGTCCTTGCGCTTGCAAGGTGGGTGGCAGAACCACTGAGCTAAATCCCCAGCCCTGGGAAATAATATTTAAACTACCATAGAGATAGATTTGGTGGCCCTCGATTCATCTTACCATATATCCATTCATATTGTGCCTTCTAACTAAATTGCCTCTTGCTAGATATCTTCAATAGCTTCTACTTCTTCACACATCAAAACATGCTCATTTGAATATGTATTTAGAGCTACCCAACTCCCCTCAGGGATCAAACTGAGGACCTTGTGCTTGCCAGGAAGGCGCAGTGCTGCTATACCCTTGGCCTGCCATTCCTTTTTTCTAATTCCAACCTTCACTTCTTTCTGCGTCTAACCTTTGTCATGATAGGTTGCTCTTTGCTGTGTCCAGTTAAAATTCTGGCCCTTGTAGAGAGGCCAGTTCTGCTCTTCACGCTCTTCACATCTGCTCTTCACGCCTTCTGAATTCTGTTCGTTTTCCAAAGTTCAGGCTCAAATCTTACCTCCTAAGTCAGACTCCCCAAATGACTTTTCCTTCTTTGGTTTCTCTCTTCATGACATTTATGGTTTTTGCACACAACTTATTTTATCTATGTTTATATATATATTTGTTTTTCTTGCCTCCCTATTTATTTATTTTTTTTTTGAGACAGGGTCACTATGTAGTTCAGACTAACCTGGAACTCACTACATAGTCCAGGCTGGTCTTGAACTCACAGCGATCCTCCTGCCTCAGCCTCCCGAGTGCTGAGATTACAGGCATGTGCCACCAAGCCCGGCTCTCTTGCCTCCTTATTTTGACAATAGACTTTGAAAAATAGGAACAATGTCACATTTCTTTTGTACATTGAATCACTCATGGTATGGTGTTAAGTATGCGGTAATAGCAAGTAAAATATGCTCACTGCCTCCTTTGGAGTGCTCCTTTGATAGATCCATGCTTTTCTTTAGAATAAAAGAAAACAGAGGCTAATTTGTTATCTGTTGAAGAGACAATAGGAGATACTTCATGTTCATGACATAATTCATTGTGAAGCTATCTTCTCCATTTGTATTTTGAGTTCTGTGATGTGTACTGCTTGTATTCAGACTTTTTCATAAGAGTTAACCTGCCTTTTATCCTTAGGTATACAATACAGTTACATTCATCATTAGCCTTCCCTTGTGGTTTAATACTGAGTTTGGTTCTGTGTCTCTCCAGTTTATGGAGGACTCTGTTGCTCTTCTTGAGCAGATAGTTGGCATCCAACCATCAGAAAATGTTAAACTGGCTACAGAATGAACCTGCCATACAAAATCATTTCTGGAGAGTTTGAACTCAGACAATAAGCCTTTTCGAAGCTTATAGGGATGGATCATGTTGGTTTTTTGGGTGTATTTTGCAACCGATTGTTGTTGCATTTAGTAGGTTTTTGTCTAAGGCTTACTGTCATTGTAATAAGCCAACAAGTAGGAAACTATGGGGGAGATGATGCCTCACCCCCTTGTGATTGTGAACCTTTTAAGGCAACTTGAGAGTAGTGATTTAATTGTATTTTATTGTTTGTTTGGTACCAGAGATAGAACTTGGGTCCTTGCACTTGTGAGGCAGGTGGCAGAACCACTGAGCTAAATCCGCAGCCCGAGGACAATTGATATTTACCAAATGAACCTGAGAATTTTTGAACAGCCATTTTAACCTGTCAGTTTTTGCAATAGTGAACCCAGGAGAAAGGTAGTAAGTATTATTATTCCCATATATATTATATTCAGGCAAATGTACTAAGGCATGTAACATTAAGTGATGAAATAGTGTTGGAGCTAGAATGTGAATTGAGGTAATTTGACTTGCAGGTATTTGTTCTTCATCTTTATACTAAACAACTGAGTTATGTTTGCATTCACCTGGGCTAATTGGTAAGAACTTTACATGACAGAATATAACTTACTATGTAGAGGAGGGCAAGAAAATATTAAAAGACTTGAAAGTTCTTAAACAAAAGTGGTTTCTTCTTTGGAATAGCAGTGTTTAAAAGTAAGGCACATTATTTTGCACATTAAGTAGGCTTATTTTGTTTCCTGCTCCTGTTGTTATCGAAGAGAAGATAAGTAGGAAGTAACTTATTGATTTCCTCCAAGGCAAATTTCCTAGTGGAATTTTTCCTGAAAGGGATTCTATTGCCCAAATCTCCCAAGGTGAGAGGTTGATATTGATTGCAAGATCACAGTGGCAAGAAGGGCTGCTGGCCTAGGTAGACCACGTAGTTACTTACATAGTAATTGGTTCCTGAATACACACATATATCTATATATTTCCTATAGCTATTTTGATTTATTTCAACCAATATTTTTTTCTACCTGGAGTCTCAGATTAAGAAACTGTTTTGCATGTTGTTTTAGCCAGAAATACCTAAGCCTTCAAAAAATATAAATATTGTCCACCATGATGTGCCACTGTTTTTTCTCCTTTTGTATTAATTAGGACATATAGTAAATGATAATTAATTTTAACCAAAGCCATTTACATTGGAGCACCATTTTCTGTAAAATATATGAAACACTTCACATAGCAGAATAAAGAATCTGGCTCTTGGAGGTAACTACTGAGGTCTGATTTATGCTCTGTGAGCAGAATATGATACAGCCATCTGCACCATTATAGATTATGGAAGATTAGTTTAATAGAAAACTTCATTTCAGAAAAAGTGCAGCAATGCAAAATGATGATCGTTTAAATTTTCTTACTAGCTGGTGAACTCATCTATACTAAGGAACATCCTTAATCACCATCAAATCAATAAATTCCTGCTGTTATTCATCTTGCAGCACAATGCATGGAGATGTGCACATGACAAGCAACCATGTTGTAAACCAATGCCTGTATTATTTATATTCTTTAACTTTTTGGCTCATGTTTGAAACTAATTTTTTTCTCTGTTTGAATAATTCTAATGCATGAGATGTTTTCTCAGGCCATTATTCAAGTTAATATTTTAAAGCTTCAATTTCAAATGTTGTAAAGAGCAATAGCCTATAGTTTGGATGTTTCCTCCAAGTTCTCCCCTAGCACACTGAACAAACACTATCATGCAACTTATTTTTTTACACCTAGGTTATTGCAAATGTAAACTAAATTTGATACTACTCTGACAAGGTCTTTTGTGTTTGATATAGTAATAGAAAACTAGATGGAAATTTAATTATATAAAGTAAAATGAAAAATAAGTTCTGCTACTCCAAGGCAAAACAGCAATGATAATCTTTGTCTGATGGAGGACAAATATAATTTGATGAACTTTAGCATATATTAGTGTAGAGTTCTATTCTTGGGTTTAAAAAGCAATCTGTGTAAGCAAAGATTGGGGAATATGTAACTCAAAGTAGATATTACCCTTGTCTCTCTGACATTCCCTAAGCCCCCTCCTCCTCCCTTGTGCAGCTGTATGGGTTAGGTGAACCCCAGGAATAGGATTAATTTAATCAGGGTAAGACTATATCTTTTTTTTTTTTTTTTTTTTTTTTTTTTTTTGGTACTGGGGAATCGAACTCAGGGTTCTTGTGCTTGTGAGGTAGGCGGCGGCACCCCTGAGCTACGTCCCTGGCCCAAGACTATCTCTTTTGTCTGAATGGTTGGTTCAGGTAACTCAAGCTCCAGCCAATTAGTGCTTGTACTTCACTGGCTGTAGGGATTGGTTCTGAGGTGGTCCAAACACCAAGAAGCTCAGCGCTTTTGATCAATGGGTGTGGGGTTACTCTCTATCTCCCAACAGGGAACAAGAATGCATTGGGTTTAGCATGTTCCTGCAGGAAGCATCTTGCCCCCACAGGAAAAGTTACCTAGAGGACAAGTAGGTAAGAACAAATGATACAATAAGAATAAGCACCAATGAGAAAAGGCACAGTACTGTAAGAGAATCTCAGAGAAACAATGGAGTGGTGATTAAACTGTATCTAAAGTTCATGTTGCCTCCAAATTTTTCTGTTTCCTCAAGAAATAAGTGTGATCTATAGATTTAGTTACTCTGAATTGGAGTTTTGGGGCTTAAAAAAAGTTTCTACTTATTTTTATTTCATTACAAAATCCTCAAAATCATATGAATATCATATCTGGGAAAAGACAGGATTTCTGGGCTTAGAAAATAGACTGAGCTAACATGCTTACCCATTTGTTAAAAAAATTTTGGTATGCTGGAAAATATCTTAAAATAATTAGAAATAAAAAGGAAACTTCAAAACCACAAGTTTAAGTTTGTGTGGAAATGCTGTGACCATCTGCTAATTGTATCTGACCCTAGAAATTCAGACTAGGTTTTCACCTCCATACGGAGGTGGGGCAGGGAGTTAGAGAAAGGGTGGGTTTGGGGTCGGCGGGGGGAACTATGCAAAGTGCAGAGTTGGAACCAAGACTTTTAAAGAACTTGGAATCCTGAAACACTTTCTCATCCCCCCCAATGGGTAATAGAGGAACTGTCTCAACTGGTCCAGATAGATCACAATATTTTCTTTTGCTAGATTTCAAAAAAATAAATTCCCATTAGAAAATGAGACTCCCATATATGGACATGGAGTTCAAATGTACACTATTCACATAGTGTAGAAAAGCTTCTTTCAAAGAATACAAATATAAAATGACCCCAGCATAGTGCAGTTTCTGGTGTGCTTTGCAGAAATAATGCAAAACAAGTTTGTGTAAACATTCCCATGGCCCATGATATATTTTACTAAAAATGAAAATAAAATCAGAAGAAAACAAATAAGATATAAAGTGCAATAAAAATAAAGAAATTGATAAACGTGGTTAAATCTAAAGAAAAAGGATGATGAAAGAACTCTGCAATAAACAAAAGGATTTTTTTTGAGGAGAAACAGTGATTCTTCAAAACAAAGTGAAACTAAAATACTGGTAAAACAATAAATGGGAGATGGGAGGAGGTGACAGGATTAATGCGTTCTAGTAGCTGGAGGTGTAGGTCAGGTAGATAGAATGCTTGCCTAACATGCAGGAGACCCTGGGTTTGAACATCAGCAAGATGAAAAAACTATTCTAAATTAATTTAAGCTTATATACATATTAATTAACTTCAAATGTTTTAGTTAAATATATAAGATAAAAATTTGAAGTCAATCACTAAGAAAATAGAAATTAAAATATATATTTTATAAATCTAAAACATGAAGCATACATATTAATGAATACAGATATTAGTGTGACAATGAATTAAAACAATATTTGTTTACCACTAGATTAAAATATAAAATGTAACCACAATTTTGGAAGCTTCTCCTTCAACAATTTGGGAAATTCAGATTTTCATCTTCAAAAATTAGTTCTACAAGATTTTGTACTTCAAAAAATAGAACCCATCTCAATGTAATTCTTTGCTTTTGTCTTACTCAACATTTTATCAGTTATTCACATTGTTGTGCAGAGCTATAGTTTGTTATTTTTCTTTTTTTTTCAGCTTTAATTGAGTTTATTGGTACATTTTAGGGATATAGTACAGTTACATTCATTGTTGGGATCTTGTTATTTTTCAATGCTAAGGAGTATTCCATAATATGAATATCATAATTTCCCTGTTTTACTATTGATGCATATTTGGGTTGTCCTGTTTTGGATTATTATGAATAAATCTTCCATAAAATGCTTTTACATGACTTTAGGTGCATATGTGTACACTCATTTCTTGTGGATCTATCTTAGGAACTAAACTCCTGGGTTAGAGAAAAGGAGGCTTCAATAGATACTGGCAACAGTTTTCCAAACTGTTATACCAGCTTGATGTCTTATCTATAAGCAGTACATGAAAGTTCCAGTTTTTCACATTCTTACCAATACTTACCAATATCAATTTTTAAACGTGTTTGCCATTCATATGGTTGTGCAGTGTTATTTTAGTTACATTTCCATAATTGTTAATAGTATTGAGAAACTTCATTTGCTTAGTAACTCTTTTTGTGAAGTTCTTTTTTTTTGTACTGGGAATTAAACTCGGGTCTTTGTGCTTGAAAGGCAGGTGGGGGCACCACTCTTTTTGTGATGTTCTTGTTCAAGTCTTTTACCCATTTTTTTTTTGGGTGGGTACAGGGATTGAACTCAGGTCCTTGCGCTTGCGAGGCAGGCGGTTGAACCACTGAGCTAAGCCCCCAGCTTTCACCCATTTTAAAATGTCTGTCTTTTTGCTATTGAATTGTAGGAATTGTTTCTATAGTCTGGATATGAGTCATTTATAGGATATATGTACTACACATATCTTCCATCTTGTGATTGGCCTTTTCATTTTCTTCATGGTGCCTTTTAACTAACAGAAACCACAATGTTTTCCTTTATGTTTAGCACTTTTTAAGTTCTATTTGAAAAAGTTCATTGTCTGATCTAAAACCAGGAACACATTTTCTTATACAAATATTTTTAGGAGATTTAATGCTTTGTATTTCACATTTAGGTCTAAGTCATATGGAATGGATGTTTGCATACAGCGTGATATAAAGATAACACTTTGTACTTCTTGTTGACCTAGAACTATTTATTATAACCACAGATTTATTGTAAATTATGACTGTAAATGTATGAGTCTGTTTCTGGATTCATTTCCCCTCCCCATTGGTCTAGTTGTTTAGACTTGTACCAGTCACACATTGGTTTTTATTTTACATAGGGGAGATTAAACTACCAATCTCTGCATTAAACCCTCAGCGCATACGTTGTGGTGTATTCTGTAGCTTTGAAATACATCTTGATATCTGGTAGTGAAATCTTTCAATTTCATTTATCTTCTTGAAGGTCATCTTGGCTTTCTTGTAACTAGTTTGTTAACTGCCTCACTATCCACCCCTAACTGCTAGTACAGTATTGTATTGTATTTATTTATTTATTGGCACCAGGGATCAAACTCAGGTCCTTGTGCTTCAAGGGAGGCGCTGGAACCACTGAACTAAATTCCCAGCCCATAGTACAGTTTTTTAATTGGGGCTATGTTGAATATGTAGATTAACTTGGAAATAATCGACATATTAACATCAGGAAACCTTTTATTTTTATTTTTTTGGTTTTAGACACAGGGTCTCACTAGGTAGTTGAGACTGACCTGGAACTCACTATGTAGCCCAGGCTGGGCTTGAACTCACAGTGATCCTCCTGCCTTAGCCTCCCGAGTGCTGGGATTACAGGCGTGCGCCACCATGCCTGGAAGGAAACCTTTTAAATGACACTGGTACTTCTTATGTGGAGAGATGTTGCTCATTTTTGTTAGACTTATTTTCAGACATTTGGGTTTTGATGATAGCAAAAATGATATTTCTAAAAAGTTTATTAGCCATCAAGAAAACAACTGATTTTCAAAATATGGACCTTGTATTTTGTGACACTGCTCAATTATTTTATTTGTGTTTTCTGTTATGCACATACACACAGTGGATTTATTTTCAATGATTTTTTTCAGAACTTGTTACATTTACATTATTACATTATTGTATTTCTTCAGTATAAGGATGTATCAATCCTGGGAAATTTTCTGCCACTGTCTTAGTTGAATATAGTTTCTCCATTTTCTTTTTTTAAAAATTCTCTTTTAAATTTAAATATAGCACTATAAAATTGCACATTTCCAGGCAGGCACGGTGCTGCTGAGCTACAACCCTGGCAAAATTGCACATTTCCAAAGACAGAAAAACATGTAGCATAACCTAAAAAAAAAAAAAAAAAAAAAAAAAAAAAAAAAAAAAAAAAAAAAAAAAAAAAAAAAAAAAAAAAAAAAAAAAAAAAAAAAAAAAAGATTACTTGCAAAGATAGAACAGGTAGACTGACAACTTATTTCACATAAGCAGAAATGAAAACCAAAAGACAATGAAACAACATATTTGAATCACAGAGAAAAGCTATCAACATAGGTTTCTATATTAAGGAAAACTTACAGTCAAGAGAAAGGGTGAAAAAAGACATTTTTATTTATTTTATTTTTTTGGTACCGGGAATCGAACTCCGGTCCTTGTGCTCGTGAGGACCACTGAACTAAATTCCTGGGCCTAAAAAAAAAAAATTTTTTTAGGGAAAGACTCAAGTATTTAGGTTTCCCCATAACTCTACTTAGTACTACTAAATTAGAGAATGCAGAATAAAACAATATTAGTAAGAAAAGGAGAGTTATAAGTATCAATGCTGGAGAGGTTTAAATAAATTTCAGAGGTTATGGTGAATAATTCTCTATGAATGCATTTGAAACTTTATATTCAAAGAATCCTTTTCTGGAAAAATATAATTTAAAATTGGATTAAAGAAGAAATAGGATAGTGCAATGGACAAAGATTCATTAATGTCACAGAGTAACATAAAATCATCCCATGTGAAAAAGTGCAACATGCAAGCCTAAATGGCTTAAGAGTGAGTTCTAATAATACTCAAGGAACAAATTACCTTTATATAAATTCTTGTAATGAATAAAAAGACCCCTTACCTCATTTTATGAGAACTGTATAATTTTGATAAAAAACAAAATGTACAAGGACAATTAAAGAGAAAAAGTTATGAATAAACACATTTATAATGTCAGCAAACAAGATTTGTAAATGTTTGTCATAATCAAATACATCACATCTAAGTTGGTTTTACTCCGGAAATAAAATACATTGACCATGGATAAAATATAAGTGAATTCACCAATCAGGAATTCTTCATTAAGCTGTAAGTGGGTATCTGTCAAGCCCACAGTAAGCATCATATATACTTAGTGGTGATACATCTGAAAAGAAAGCAGACTGTACTCTACTCAGCAGACATGCCTTTCATTTGGGGTTCATTTAGTAAGACTGGAGAATTTCTCTTTTATCTCCCAAAGAACTCAATATTTGGAAACTTTTATACTAAGTGATAAAGTGCAGTTCATGTCAGAAAAGCTGTGATCTACAAATAGTTTATTCTTAGGTGTCAAGCAATTCATTCAAGCACTTCCAGATAGCGATGCTAGATGTTTGGTTTTGACATTTAGAGGAAGACAGACTGCTTATATTTCAGAACATTCCAAGTTAAACTCTTCTCAAATCTGATTACATACACATTTCATACAAGAGCTTATCCATATGTAAACAAAACTTGAAGTCATTGGAAAATCCATGACTGAGACATTTTCATTAAATTATGTAATAAAAGCAATGACTGCTACATAAATATTATACTGAAATTCCTACTATTGTATGCCATAAAAAAGAAAACAGATATAAGAATTGGAAAGCAAGAAACAAGACAGTTGGTATTCTCAATGATATGATTGCCTATGCAAATACTATAAGAGAATTAGAATTAAGAATATACAATGTTACTAGATATAATTATAAAATAGCAAATGACATTTTGTTCAGAGACAAAAAGTAATTTGAAAATGTAGTTAGAATAAGGATACTATATACAACAACAATACAAATGATAAAGAAACTATAAGTATATTTAGCAAGATATGCAAAACCCTAGTTCTTAAATTATATTAATTTATTAAAAATATGACAGAACCCCTAAATAAAATAGAATCCCTTTCTGTTCAGGGATGAGGTTACCAACTATCCCTATTTGACAACTATTTGACAACTATCCCTAAATTAATTTATGAAAAAACTTCCAAAAGAAAATATCAAAAGAACTTTTTCCCCCATTTAATTTGGGATCCTGAAACAATATTTTGAAGAACAAGTACAGAAGATATATTACCAGATATAAAGAGTTAATTTCTTCAAATGTACTATTAAGTATGGTAATTAAAATCTGTACTCTTATTGCAGGGATAGATTGACCTTTGGAACAATAACAACAAAAAAACCCCAGAAATATGTAGACATATGAAAACTTGGTGCACATATTATTCCTTCAGTACGTATTCAGCAGTCTCCTTTTTGTTTGTGGGGACTTCTTCCTGTCTCCCAGGTTCTTTTGATATGGTCCTGACAGTTGATGCTAATGTACTTACTGTGTATCAGAGATGAGAAAAATCTCTTGACTCAGTTGGTACATTTCTTTCTTCTAACCCGGAATTACTCATTTCCTTGAGGTCTTGAATTATTCTATAGGAAATAGAATTTGAAGATCATAATTTCTTTGTTAGGGGTGCTCTTTATTATTGGATTGGTCATTGCTTCTAAGACTTTTCAGTTAATAGAGTTAAAAATTAAGCATATATTATATGCACATACATATTGAAGTATATTTAAAATGTATATATATATTATAGTTAAGTATATATATTTGAAGATGAAAATTATGAGTTCATATTGATACTTCCCATTCAAATTCAGGAATGCAGAATTATTGCTTGTGTTCCCATGTACTAAATCTATATCTCATTCAGCATCAGAAATCATGAATGAAAAATGAGAAAATTAGATTATACTGTCACTACTAATTTTTCATTCTGTTACACACAGAATATAATCAGAACAATACTATTAATATGATCACTGCCAATATTATTGCAGAGAAGACTTAATTTTGTTGTAAATACTGTCTGTGGGCTCTGATTTTGTTGTGTTTTTGTTTTGTCTGCTTTCATGTGAGGATTTGGGGAGATTCAAATCTATGCTGCTGCTTTGGTAGCAGCATAGGGTAAGAATACTCTTTTGAAAAGTTCTGAAATCTACCATGTGTAATGAAAAATATACAAAGAGCAGTCCAATTGTCTGATGATTGTTTAGTCTCATTTAGAATGTCTTTGTGCTTTATTATTAAAGGCCATTGTAGAGAAGGGAATCTCTCCAAGCTAATCTACTGGGGTTTCCAGAAAACAAAATGTGATAGCAATGAGGTGTGATTGGATTGTGATTAGCCGGCAGACCCAGGCATGGCTTAGACAGGTTCAATCTGTATGACACCCCTTCAGCACCCCTTCCAAACTACCGAACTAAAGATAAAATATAAGCCAAAAACAATGGGATGACTATCATAACAGGATTAAGAAAAATACCTTATTGTCATCTTCAAACAGATTGCTACCTCTAAACATCTTCTGTGTAGACATTCTGGAGCTGTCATTGTACTGGAAATGTATTCTGTTTCACTTGTCCATCATCCATTTCCTCTCCTTTGGCACAAGCACATAATTTTCTTTTAAAGAATTCTGGACATTTTCTACTTTTTTGAGATTATCTACCTCCTTATGAAGCATATGTCTCTATCTTTATTACTCAGGTGCTCCCGGAATTTCCAGTCTTGAATGCAGTAATGCAGAAAGGCTACCAGATGCATTCACTCAGTGATGTTATCCTTGGAGTCAATACTTGACCTTTTTGCACCTCGTTTCTATAGCCTGTCAGTTTTTTTCCATTAAGTTTATTGGTACATTTAAAGCAAACAATACAGTTACATTTATCTTTGGGATCTTGTATCTTTACATGATGTCTTGGTTCTTGTTTTTTCACCATACCCCTGCCTCCCCTTCACCCCCTTCACCCTTCTCTATTTACAAAGACTTTGTTTCAATTTTTTCCTTTTTTCACATTTTTTCTTTTCCCTTATATCCTTTCACCTCCCCTTCCCACTTCCCCTTTAACCATTATCTTCCTATTTTACACTATCAATTGTACCACTTGAACCTTATTTGTACTTTTAGTTTTTTGTACCAGAGAAACTATTTGGTATTTACTCAAGTGTGTCCTATTTATTTCACTTAAGAATATAAGCTCAATATGCATCCATTTAGCTATAAATTTCTCTAGTTCTGCATTCTTTATGGTTTAGTAGTACTCCATTTTATAGAAAAACCCCATCTTCTTTATCCAGTCTCCAATTGATGGGCATTTGGCTGTTTCCAAGTTTTATTGCAAACTGTGCTGTTATAAACATGGGTGAACATATATCACTGTGGTATGATTCTTTTAATTCTTTTGGAAAGATACCCAGCAGAGGGATGGCTGTGTCAAATGGGACCTCTAGTCCTAGTTCTCTGAGGTATCTCCATATTGATTTCCACAGTGGTTGCACCAGTCTGCACTCCCACCAATGAAGAGGGGTTCCTTTCTCCCCACAGCCTCGCCAGCATTTGTTACTGGTTAATTTCTTGATGGAAGCCATTCTTTCTGGGGTGAGGTAGAATCTCAGTGTTGTTTTCATTTGCATCTCTCTAATGATCAGTGGTATTGAACACTTTTTCATGTTTATTTGATGCTTTTACTTCTCTGTTTGAGAAATATCTGTTCGTTCCAGATGCCCATTTTTGAATAGAGTCTTTGTATTTGGGGGGTCTGATTTCTTTGAGTTCTTTATATCTTTTAGATAGTATCCTCCTTTATATCTTTTAGATAATATCCTCCTTTGTCTGAGGAGTAGCTGGTAAATTTTTTTTTTTGCCACATTATAGATTGTCTCTTAGCTCTTTTAGTGGTTTCTTGCACTGCAAAAACTTTTTGATACAGTGAGATCCTAGTTGTTTTCTCTTTGTGCAAGTTCTCGTGTTGCTGAGGATTTGTTCATAAAGTCTTCTCTTATGCCAATATCTTCTACATTTCTACCTAATCTACTTTCCAGTAAGTTTAGTGTTTCGGTTTTGATATTTGGATCTTTAATCCACCTGGATTTTAGTTTAGTGCATGATGAAAGATAGGGATCTAGTTTTAATCTTTGGCAAGTTGAAATCCAGTGTTTCCTACACCACTTATTAAAGAGGCTATCTTTCCTCTAGTGAGGATGATTGGCTCCTTTGTCAAAGATGAGATAGCTGAGTATGTCTGGTGTTGTTTCTGCATCTTCTTCTCTTTTTTTTTGGTACCGGATATCTAACTCAGGTCCTTGCACTGGTAAGGCAGGCAGCAGAACCACTGAGCTAAATACCTGGCCCATGCATTTTCTAATATATTCCATTGATCCTCAGGTCTGTTTCTTTGCCAGTACCATGCTGTTTTTATCACAGTGGCTTTGTAGTATAGTTTGAAGTTGGGGATTGTGATACCCCCTGCCATGTTTCCTGTTCCCTAGAATGGCTTTTGCTATTCTAGATCTCCTCTGGTTCCAAATGAATTTTTGTATTGTTTTTCTCAATTCTGTGAAATATACTGTTGGGATTTCATTTGGGATTGCATTGAATCTGTATAGCAGTTTTGGAAGTATGGCCATTTTCACTATGCTAATTCTTCCTGCCCAAGAGCAAGGGATGTCTTTCCATTTTCTTATATCCTCTTGTATCTCTTTTTTCAGAGTGCTGTAGTTTTCAGTGTCGAGGTCTTTTGTCACCTTCATTAGAATGATTCCTAGATATTTCAGATTTTTGGCTGTAATTGTGAAGGGAATTCTTTCCTTAATTTCTCTCTCAGCGAGTCTGTTATTGGTGTACAAGAAGGCTACTGATTTTTGAGTGTTAACTTTGTCTTTTTTTGTTTGTTTGTTTGTTTTGGGGATTGAACTCAGGCCTTTGCGCTTTGAGTGTTGACTTTGTATCCCACTACTCTATTGAATCTGTCAGGTAAGTCTAGCAGTCTATTGGCAGAGTCTTTTGGATCTTCCATGTAGAGTATCACATCGTCATAGTGACAGTTTAACTTCTTCCTTTCCTATCTTTATTCCTTTTATTTCTTTCTCTTGCTGAATTGCTGTAGCTAATATTTCTAGAACTATATTGAACAGGACTGGTAACAGTGGAAATTCTTGTCTTGTTCTTGATTTTAGCCTGAAGATTTTCAGTTTTTTACGGTTTAGCTTGATATTGTCTGTTGGTTTTTCATAGATAGCCTTTATCAGGTTGAGAAAAAGATCATCTATTTCAATTTTCTCTAGGGCTTTTATCATGAATATGTGTTGAATTTTGTTGAATGCTTTTTCTGCATCTATTGAGATGAATATATGGGTTTTGTCCTTGACTCTGTTAAAATAGTGTATCACATTTATTGATTTATATATGATGAACCATCCTTGCATACCTGGGATAAGTCTTACTTGGTCAGGATGTATGACCTTTTTCATGATCTTCTGTATTCTGTTTGCCAGTTATTGAGGATTTTTTCATCTATGTTCATTAGGGAGATTGGCCTATAGTTCTCTTTTTAGGTTGGGTCTTTTCCTGATTTTGGAATCAGGAAATACTTGCTTCCATGAATGAATTTGGAAGTATTGCTTCCCTTTCAATTTCATTGAAGTGTTTAAAGAGTAGTGGTGACAGTTCTTCTCTGAATGTCTTGTAGAATTCAGCAGTAAAGCCATCAGGACCTGGGCTTCTCTTTGTTGTTAATTTTTTAATTGCGTTTCCAATTTCACTGAACATAATTGGGGTGTTTAGATCTTTCTACATCTTTGTTCAACTTTTGAAGTTCATATGCATTGAGGAATATGTCCATTTCTTCTATATTTTCCATTTTATTAGAGTGCAGGTTCTTGAAGTAGGTATTTATGATCCTCTGGATTTCTGGTGGATCTGTTGTGACTTCACCTTTTTGATTCCTAACTGCATGAATTTGAGCCTTTTCTTTCCTTTTTTTTGATAAGCTTGGCTAAGGGTTTATTGACTTTATTTATTCTTTCAAAAAACGAACTTTTTGATTCATTGATTATTTTTGTATCATTCTCTTAGTCTCCATTGCATTAATTTATGCTCTGATCTTTATAATTTCTTCCCTTGTATGAGCTTTTGGTTTATCTTACTCTTCTTTTTCTAGGAGCTTAAGGTTAAGCATTAAGTTGTTTATTTAAGCTCACTCTTTTTTCCTAGTATGGGCACGTCCTACTATGAATTTCCTCCGTAGAACTGCTTTCATTGCATCCCATAGATTCCTGTATGTTGTATTGGCATTAACATTTAATTATATAAACTGTCTAATTTCTTCTGTAACCCAAGTTTGTGCAGCAGGGTGTTATTTAATTTCCATGTGTTTGTGAAGTTCTTGTGGTTTCTTAGGCTATTGATCTCCAGTTTAATTGCACTATGGTCTGATAATATACAGGGGATAACTTCAACTTATTTGCACTTACTTAAGTATGTTCTATGAGTCAACATGTGGTCTATTTTGGAGAATGACCTGTGTGTGGCTGAAAATAATATATATTCTGATTTTGTGGGGTGGAACACTCTGTAGACATCTATTAAATTTATTTGTTTTATGACTTGGTTCAGTTATGTTATTTCATTGTTGATTTTTTGTCTAGATGATCTATCTATTTGTGTCAGTGGAGTATTGAGTTCCCCCCTACAACTGTATTAGTACTTATTTCATTTTTCATATCCATTAATATTTGTTTTGTATAATTGGGGCATTAGTATTTGGTGCATACATATTATGATTTTCATTTCTTCCTCTTGTATTGTTCTCTTTACAAAGATATAGTGGCCTTCTTTGTCTCTCTTAATTAACTTTGGTTTGAAATCTACTCTGTCTGCAAATAAGATAGCTACCCCCACTTTTTTCTAGACTCCTGTCACATAGAGAACTGTTTTCCATCCTTTTAATCAGTCTGTGAATTTCTTTGTGGATTAAGTGGGTTTTTTGTATACAGCTTATTGTTGGATTTTGTTTCTTAATCCATTCTGCCAGTCTGTTTCTTTTAATTGGTAAATTGAGGCCATTAACATTGATGGTAATAGCTGGTATGTATTGACTTTCCATTGTCATGTTATTTTCCTGTTGTTGGTTCTTTTGTTTTTTATTTTTCCCTCTCTCCCTTTAATTTCTTGCCTTGCCTGGTATATTTGTTCTGTTGGGCCTTATGGTGTTGTTGTCTTCATTTCCTTTTCCCAGGATATTGTTTAGAAGTGTTTAGAGTGCTGGTTTGGTGTTCATAAAATTTCTCAGGTGTTCTTTGTCATGGAAGTATCCTATTTCCCAATCAATTTGAAAGATAGTTTTGCAGGATACATCAGTCTAGGCTGGAAGTTGTTTTCTTTTAGGACTTGAAATACCTCACTCCAGGCTCTCCTTGACTTGAGGGTTTGTGTTGAAAAGTCTGCTGTGATTCTGATGGGATTTTCTTTGCATGTGATTTGTTTCTTTTCTCTAACTACTTGTAGTTTTTTGTTCTCCTGTTGCATTTCCACAATCTTGATTATTATATGTCTAGGTGTAGATTTTTTTGGATCATGGCAAGTTGCAGTCCTATATGTCTCACTTACCTGTATGTCAAATTCTTCCCCTCTCTTTGGGAAGTTTTCTGTCATTAATTCTGTGAACAGTTTTTTAAATGTCATTTGAACTTTCTCCTGCTACTTCATGGATTCCTATCAATCTTATATTACTCTTCTTTGCATCATCTAAGAGTTGTTGGATCAATTTCTCATGGTCGCTTACTGTTTTTAAGAGATCTTTCTTTTCATGGTCACTTACTGCAATCCTATGTTCTATAGCTGAAATTCTACCTTCACATTTGTTCATCCTGCTGTGAATGCTTTCTATAGTTTTTAGTCTCCTGGATATCTGTTTGAAACTGTTTCATGGATTCCATTTCCTATGTTGGGCATTCAAGGTTTCCATTTCTTTCCTATGCTAGGCATTCATGGTTTCCATCATGGTCCTAAGCTCATCTATTCTTTAATCTTTTTCTGTTCTAGAGTCCCTAATTATGGGTTTCATTCTCTCCATCTCTGTAGTTATCTGGGAAATTACTTCTGTTTTGAATTTTTCTAGAGCCTCATTTATCTGTTTTTTTACTTCCTGTGCTGTTGGTCCAGGGTGTCCAGGTGGTTGACTGTGACTTTTCGACCTCATTTTATCTAGAGTTTAACCTTTGGTGAGGTGGAAGTCTGTGTTTGTGTCTTGTTTAAATGCCTTCTCATTTCTGTTTTTGTTGTTGGTCCTATCCTTCTTTTACTCCTGGATTAATACTTTGATTTTCCAGATATATCTGGTCTTTAGGTTTTGAGCCTCTAATGTCTCTGAGGCAATCTCATTTTCATTATACCAGGGAGGACAACTGAGTAGATCAATCACAACACCTTAGACCAATCAGCAACACAATAGCATCGGTTTAGAAAATGGCAGTTTATGGTACTTATTAATCTATCACCTTTAACTGTGTGAATTAAATAAAAATTGAGTACCAGCCCAAAATATGTTTATAGTGAATGAACTCTTCAATATAGCAACTTTACCCTTCAGGATGGGGATTTAGAAGGAGTTGGGGATGGAGGGATAGATGGGATAGAGAATAGTTAAAAGTGAGGTCAGAGGACAAAGAAGATCACACAAAGTCTAGGGAGCTGTTGAAGAGAAGAGAAGACAGAACAAAATATACCCATGAACACAACAAACAAACAACAATTAGGAGGCTAGAGACTGTAATAATTTCCTCTTAAAACTAATGACAGTTGAGAGAAGGAAACAGAGAAGAAAAGGAAAAGAAATAAAATAAATTCAAATTAGGATAGGAGCAGGAACAAAAATGGAGCATAATGGAGATCAAATTGGGAGAGGGACAGTGAGAGAAAGAAGAGAAGATAAGAAAAAGAAGATTAAAAAAGGAAAAAGTTTGAGAAACAAAAAGACAAAATTTTTTAAATGATTAAGATAAGAGAAAAATATTACTTTGAAAATAAAAAATACAAATAGGCATAGCAGATCTCCTTCAGAGCATGCCTTTGTTGACACAATAGACAGTGTGGGCAAGAGTGTGCAGGTCTAAGATGATTAGTCTCAGCGAGCCAGTAGTTGTGCCCTGAGGTTCAGGGTGATTTTCTGGCTGCAAGGCCCAACATGAGATCTCTGAATTCCTGCTAGGTTGAACTGTGCAAGGTTCTGCTGCAGGTTCCAGCTGTCTTTTCCCTGAAGTTAGACAAGGTTCCAGTGTGAAGTGCTGGTCCCTCCAACTTACCAACTATTGTGGTGTGGTGTGCCTTTACTGCTGATATTTTCTTCACTTTTCCAGTGGGCTTCAATTTTTATCTAGGGGCCTCAGAGAGGCCCTCTTTCTCTTGCTCATGGGGGCGGAGCACAGACACCTCTGGTTGGTGCCTATGTACTGGGCTCCTCTGCTGTGCTGGGCCAAAGCTAGTCTGTAAATTTTGTATGTTGTCTAGTATTGACCTATCAGATTCATCTTCTGTTTGTTTGCAACAAAACAACTACCACCGATTTAGTGGTAATCCTTACAGTACATTGAATATCCATCCTGTTTTAATTGTAGTCCCTTTTCCAACAGTTCTCATCTTTCTTTTCCTGCTCTATTTAAAAAAATACATTCGATAATTTACTTAATTGTGTTTATTCTCTCCCCCACTAGAATATAAACTCTACAGTGAGGATTTTTTTATTTAATTCTATTTCTATTTTTTTATTTTTTAAAATTAATTTTATTGGTACATTTAAGGTATACAATATAATGACACTAATCATTGGAGGTTGAACCTTTACCTAATCCATCTTGGCTCTTATTTTTTTCTCATTCTCCTGCCCACCCTTCAACCCTTCTACCCCTTCCTATCTACAAAGGCTTTGTTTCCATTTTTTTCTTTTTCTCCCATTAATTCCATTCCCTTTTTTGTTTTCCCCTCCTCTCCCCATTTCCTTTCTTCTCTGTACCTTTTCTTCCTATTTCACATTTTCTGCTATATCTTTTAGTCCTTATTTACACTTTCAGTTTCTCACACTAGAGAAACTATTTGGTATTTACACATGTGTGTCATAATGTTAATTCTCTTTCTTTAACTCATGTTTACTAAATGTCTAGGGCAATTTTTGGAACATAGTAGGTACTCAGGAAATATTTGTGTATTTAATTAACAAAGTTTTAAGGCCACTGACTTCTGAATCTCTTGATTATGTGGAGTGATGCTTAGTGCTCAGTTCACTGTAAAATCTTGGCATGTTTTTGCTCCAGATGGTTTTGGTATGTCATTACTTTGGGGGTTGGGAGAAAATGAAGTTACAAGGAGGACACTAACCAGCTGCTCTCTACTGCCAAAGAAATGAACAAAATTCTGGTTCATATGGTTGAAGTTCTATATAATTTCCCAGATCTGGATATCAAACCCAAACTTATTTTACTTTGTAAAGGGAAATTCTGAAAATAATCAAAGACAAAAATAAGATAAAAGTAGATTTGATTAAAGGACTCAATACTTATTTTTGTATAAAAATATAAGATTAAAAAAGTTACATTTACTGCAAATGAATGACATAACACAACTTGTGAGAGACTGCTTGGGCCTGCATAAGATGGCTGCCCTCAACCTTAGCCTTTGCCTCGGTGGAAAAATCCCACTAGACTACGTACGTGACTTTTGGCAGGTTTAGCCCCTGGGCAAACAGGAAATCTTACAGAAAAAATAGCCCTTTGTTCTAACCACAGGGTCACGGGATCTGGAGCAGGAAGCAGGTGGTATTTCCCCCGTCCTACTTGCCCCTAGGGATTGTGAAGTTAAAGATTGCATAGGGTTAATTGTTGATGTACACCTTCCCACTTACCCCTCCCCACATTTGGTAAAATACTGATTGCTGTATGGTTAAATGCTTGAGTGACTCATGTGATTGATTTGTTTGAACTGTCCAATAAGCTTGCTGAACCTTCCCCCTGGGATAACAGTATATAATCGTTTTGCTGAGCCAATAAAGCGCCTTTGATCAGAAACCAGACTTGGGCCGTGTACTCTAACTTCTTAAAGATTTCCTTCACAGACATTCAAGATCGGATCGGCCTCTGATGACCCACGAATAAGAGGCGGCTCTCACCTCCTATTCCCTGCGGGACGGGGTCCCCCCAGAGAGCCGCAACAACTGAGCCTGGATGCTATAATCAAGAGTAGGATTTAAGCAGGCGAGAATATCCAGGAGTGGATGGTTACTAAGTGAATTAGGGTATTAGAGAAACTGAGTCAGAATGCGGTTACTACCAGAATGCTACAGTTGCTAGTGGAAAGTAAATTGAATAATTGACCTTGGACAGGGAAGAGGTTTTCATATTTTTAAGCAAATATTGGGTTTCACATGAGTTTTGCATATGTCTTTCATATGTCTTTTTCATACTTCAAAATAAGCTCACATATTTTTACTTTCATTTCTTCATAAGTACAGAACTTAAAATTAAATTAGGGTTCCACAAGAAGAAAGTGGCAGTCACAGAATTTGGTTTAGTTTTAGTCTAAATTTTCTCTTCTTTCTAATATTTCACTTCCAACATAAGAAACAAGACATTAAATCTGAACATATAGGAAATAAGCCACTCTATCTGGGTAAAATGGTAGGCTAAATATATGCAATATTACCATTACCACGCTTTGGCAAACTCCAAACCTCTCTTGTTTTTTGGGACAATGTCTCATTGTGTAGTTGAGACTGACCTGGAACTCCTTATGTAGCCCAGGCTGGTCTCGAACTCACAGCAATCCTCCTGCCTCAGCTTCCCAAGCTTTGGGATTACAGGTGTGCACCACCGTGCCTGGCCCAAACCTCTTTAATACAACAGTCCCTTTTTTCAAAGGCATAAATACTTGAGGACAAGAAAATGGGAGAGGAAACGAAAAATAAAAATTTAGGAAATTGATAAATGGGTAGAAAAATAGCAATGGACTAACCAGGCCAGAGATGACTGAATCCTAAGCTATCAGTAAAGAAAAATGAGAAACAAATCAAGTTGCACTGTGGAAACTCCAAGGCTCAATTAAAGCAAGTATCTCTGTAAGTTGAAGAAAACTTGTCTGAATTTGAAGCAGTTAGGTTCACAGATGGTGTCCCTGCTGCAACAGGCCAGGGTGATGGTTTACTTCTTCCTCATTATGGAAGAAGATTGAAGGTAGATTCCCTGAACTTCAGGGCAATGTAGAAAGTTACTGGAAGAGTAACTGAGTATAGCTGGGGCCAAGGAAGCATAATGCAATCACTGATACTACAGGGGTACATAAAGGCAGCCAGGCCCACACTTTGGAGGAGACAATTCGGATGGCCAGTCTCTGGCATTCCAAGGGGAAAGATCTAATGACTTTGACACCAGGGATTCTGCCCTGGCAGTAGTAGCCTGCCTTGCCTCTTGGACCTAAAACCCCCGGCAAAATTAAAATTATAAAGGAAGAGGATTTGCAATTTAATTAATTTTACCCAGCTGATTAACTAATCAAGGTAATTGATGAATATTAAATTTGTGAGCATTGAGGCCCTACTGTATCCTTTTGCTTTCTGGGTGTTTTCTGAGAAATAAGGAAAAAAAGGAAAAAGAGAAAAAGGACACATCTATATTTCATTTTTGTTGCTTTTCACTAAATTTATTTTTTTTTGTTTGTTTGTTTTTGAGACAGGGTCTCACTATGTAGTTGACCTGGAACTCACTATGTAGCCCAGGCTGGTCTCGAACTCACAGTGATAATCCTGCCTCAGCCTCCCAAGTGCTGGGATTGCAGGCATGCACCACCACACCTGACTTTTTTTGTTTTGTTCACTTAATTCTTAATGTAGAACACTTTTAGGAAATTATAAACAGCCCAAACTACTCACTACTTTGACCTACTTTGTCTTACCATTACATCTTGCATTAGTGCACATTTGTCACAATTTATGAACCAATACTGATATATAATAATGAACTAAAGTTTATACAGTACTTTATTCAGATTTCTTTAATTTTTAGTAATGTCCTTTTTTCTATTTCAAGGTCCTATCCAGGAGACCACATTACATTTAGATATAAATCTAATTCTTTAGGCTCCTTTTCACTACGATGGTTTTGCAAACTTTCCTTGTTTTTGAAATCCTTGACAGTTTTGAGGAATACTAGTCAGGCATTTTGTAGAAGATGACTCACGGGATTCTTCTGATGTTTTTCTCATGATTAGACTGGGGCTATGGGTTTTGGGAGGAAGAATGCAGAGGTAAAGTGCAATTCTCATCACCTCATAACAAGGGTACATGCTGTCAACATGACATCACTGCTGACATTGACCTTGACAACCAGGATGAGGTCATGGGTAGCAGATTTCTCCACTTCAAAGATTCCTCCCACATCCAGTTTTTCTTACTATACTTTCTGGCAGGGAGTCACTATATGCAGCTCATACTTAAGGATGGCAATTAAGTTCCACCTCTCAGAGCTTGGAGTATCTACATTGTTTATTTGGAATTCTTCTGCATGGCAGATTTGTTTATTTCTTTCTGTTTATTTTTTCAATCATTCACATCAGTATTGATTTATGATTATTTATTGTGTACTTGTGCCATAATCCAATTTACCATATTTATCTTGCTTGTGTGTTTTTTTTTAATACTCAGTTTGGAGGTGCTTGTCAAAAGATCCAGAATATTCTAGTTTTTCTTTTAACCTATAAACTTTACTTGAGGTCCTAAAATATGTAAAATTTATGTAGTGAGAAAATGCTTGCCTACTTGTACACAAGTCAAAGACTTTTATTTTATTAAGATAAATACTACTAACATTCTGTGAACAGTGAAAGCCATTCCATGGAAGGAAGGAATGACCTGGTGCAGCTCACGATTTGTTCACCTACCATAATAGCATTTCCCCTGAGTTAGCTCTATTGAAATGAATTGATGTTACAGTTTAACTGTTATGGAACCCGAAGCATTCAAATGCTCTTGCTACACTGATCATTATTAGACTTATATTCCTGCCAAGCAGTGTATGTAGGAAAATATATTATATTAAATATTTAAACAACTTTATAGCGAAGAATTATATTTACAGTAGATTAAGATTCTTTTTTTTCAGCTTTAATAGAGTTTATTGGTACATTTTAGGGCTACAGTACAGTTACATTCATTGTTGGGATCTTGTACCTCTACATGACAAGTCTTGGTTCTCATTTTTTCCTCTTCTAAGAAGGCTTATGTAAAGGAAAATAAATCCTACAAAGTTTTAGGTGCTAAAGTTTGAATATTCTTTTTATTTATTTATTTATTGTTTTTTTGAGACAGGGTCTCACTATGTAGTTGAGACTGACCTGGAACTCACTATGTAGCCCAGGATGGCCTCAAACTCACAGCGATCCTCCTGCGTCAGCCTCCCGAGTGCTGGGATTACAAGTGTGTGCCACCACGCCTGGCTTGAATATTTCTTTTTAAATATATATTTATTGTGTTTGTACTTTCCAACTAATTTTTTCATCTGAGGTCTCATGATATAGACTGTATATTTTCAATTGTGTGAACTACTAAGCACTCAAAGACTCACAACAAGCTGGCAACCTTGGGAAGGTTAAATAGAACAATGTAGAAGACTATCAGTAGTAGAAGTACCTGTCTTATTCCTAACATTAACTTGAAATGTTTTTATGCCTTGTCAATTGTGAAGTTCTGTATAAGTTGCTGATAGAAATTATTTATAAAATTTAAACAATTTCCTTCTATCCTTTGCTTAACAAATTTTTATGTTGAATATTAATGTTAAATTTATTAAAAGTTTTAAAGAAATCATATATTTTTGCTTCCTTTACATTTTAAAGTAGTCATGTACATCAGCAGAATTCTTACTGTTGACCATTCATGAATTATTGACAAAAGTGTTACTTGGTTCATATGGCATAGAAATTACTCCTTGAGGATTTCATCATACTTCCTTACAAAACCATTTAAGGCTACTATCATCACTATGACAATGATATTTACTACTTTTTACTGTTTCTAAGTATATCCATTTAGGACTCAGTTTTGTTAATTATATTTTCCTAGGCAATCATCCCTTTTATCTAGATTATCTAGATTTTCAGATATGCTGGCATAAAGTTATAATATATTATCTTAAATTTTAAAATAGTATTATTTAACATGTATATGTCACTTTTGTTTTTTTTACCAGGGATCCAACTCCTGCCCTTGTGCTTGAGAGGCAGGCAGTGGAACCACTGAGCCAAACCCCTGGCCCTATCACATATAACTTGATCCTATCGTAATGATATTTATATTTTCTTTTTCTTTAGTCAAACTTACCAAAATTTGTCATTAGATTCCTGTCAAGCAATATGTGGAAAAATATATTTTATTACATTGGTTTCCAACATCAAGTTTTAAATTTAATTTATTGATTTCTATTTTATTATGATTATTATTACTATTATTATTATCGGCAAGATAACACCAAAGAACCATTTAAAAAACTTAATTCTTTGTGAAAAAAATGGCTTGAAACATATTGCTGATTGAAAAGGAGCTCAACAAATCTCTCCTTCCTCCATATTTTAGTTTGAAAGAAATTTTAGGTAGTTTAAATTTTCCTGTTCTTTTTTGTTGTCATTGTTTGATAGGACAGACACTTTACTTTGTGATGGTATTTACAGAATTTCAAATGTCTCAGATAAATCCTTGGAGATGTCAACAGTTTGTCTTTAACAAAATGACTTGGTTAGAACTGGAATGATCTCACTCATAAAAATTAATTTCTGATTGAGTTATCATTGTAGATCTTTCTATAATGCAGAAACATATAAAGCAATAAGAAGACTACATAATGGACAGAGGAGAGGCCCCTTTGGCAAACCAACTTGTCTAGCAAAATACAAATAGATAAATGAGTTTGCACTAAAACTTTACATCCATTTTCAGCCTGTAGCTAAAATGCCACAGAAGATTGGCTTCTTGGTAATATTTTAAAACAGTTGTACCAGTTCTATTCTGCCTCTGGGGTCCTTTTATGATTATTCCTGATAGAGGGAACTTTTGTAAATAATCTAAAAACCTACAAAATATTAGGAAAATGTAAAATGACTCCTGTCTCTTAACAGCAATCTGCTTTGTTTAGTTCAAAATTAACAGGCACTGGAGGCACTGACCATGAAGTGGGACATCTGGCCTCATCCCTAACCCTGAACACCCACTTCCTGTGCATTAGAGTAGATAGCTAGATGAATCTTGAGGTAAACTCCCTGACTACAAGGAATTGTTACGTCTGGGTCAAAGCTAACTGTCTGGTTACTGTAATTTGTACATGGGTAATGTGAACTGAGGAAATGAAACTTAGTAACCACCTGAATGAGATCATAGCTGTAAAACCTATAAAAGAGGAAGCTGCAACCTAATAGGAGGTCGATCATTGGCATTGCCTTTTTGAATGCGGTCGATGCGTTTCTGACAAAATAAACTTTTTATTTTACTTCCATTCAGTTCATCTCTATATGCGTGTCACTTGCCAATTCCTTCCACCACATCCCTATAGGAAGCCTTCAGTTATGATGAAGAAAATGAAAATATTTGCATTTGAAATAATTTTTACAATCATTTTCTATCTTGCTTTTCTATTCTCACTCACATGCATTTTTGCAAACATTAGAGCCAGAACTGATTAGAGCAAGAACTCTGTTGCCCACACAATGTACCCTTAGCCAGCATGCTTGTCTAGAAGTTGGGAATTTATCTTTCCTAGCCAGACTAGCACCTAATTGTCTCCACGTTGTGTGAAGTGTAAAGGGCCATCATGACAACGGGTCAGAAGTTTAGCCAATTCAATTTATTTAACACCTCATAACACTCTGAAGTTTTTCTTCATTGCGGTGGGCTTGTAAAATTTATTATGAACTTTTAATCCTTTCCCTGCTTTCCTTGGGTTTTTAAAGTGAATGTAAAACCAAACAAACAGTCTATAAAAACATTTCCTTTTCAGCAGCACATCATGTTGTGTGTGCAGCGACTTTAGGCTTGTCAGTGCCTTTAAAAATGTGTTCTCAGACAGCTAGGCTTTTTCAGGTAATCTTATGGACTTTTTTTTTTAAATGTAAGAGATGATGACAGAAAGTAAACATTTGTACAGATTATATTCCTCATTCCGACTTTCTTTTAAAAAATCATTACTGTAACAAAAATAATAGTCACATGATAAAAACATTATTATTTTTTATCAAAAATAATATATTTCTATGAAAACTTAAAACATTACAGAAAAGAATGCGTGAAAAATAAAAATTCTCCTGCTCTTTGTCTCTAGCCCTCCTCCCTGTGTTTTTGTGGGTCTTTGGGTTTTGCAGTGTTTTTTTGAAGCCTCTGAAATTGCATTGTGATGCACACAGGAGGCCTTCCTACCTGTCTGGGGGAGGTCAGGATGATTACTAACTCTGGGATCCAGAACTGCCAGACACCTGTGCCTCTGAATCACCTGATGGTCTCCTATGTTTTCAGTGCCTGGTTATATTCCTAAATGTCTCATCAGTTTCTCTTGATACAGCTATAGTTATCTAATGCTTATTTGCTTTAGGAGATTTTCAATGCCAAATAAACTGACAACAACATCAAAACACACTTTGATGAAGGCAGGACCAGAGGGAGCCATGGAGGAGATACTCCATTAAAAGATTATTTTGAGATGAAAATACTCTTTATCACTGGTTTCTTTTGTTTTTTGAGACAGGGTCTCACTATGTAGTTCAGACTGCCCTGCAACTCACTATGTAGCCCAGGCTGGTCTCGAATTCGCAGTGATCCTCTTGCCTCAGCCTCCCAAGTGCTGGAATTACAGGTGCGTGCCACCACACCCAGCTCACTGGTATTTCTTTACTTGTTTGCTAGTGTTGCAAATGTTTCTGTGCTATCCCTCCCATTTCCTTTGCATGTGTATAAGACAGAGTTCCACCCAGCCAGCAAAGAGGCAAAAGCTACAAAGGCAAAAGCTTGTGTGTGTGTGTGTGTGTGTGTGTGTGTGCTGTAAGATCAACCCTAGACTGACATAGTCAAGCATTATTGCTGGAGAGAGCCATAAGCTCTATGGGGGTGGGAGTGGTGAAAAGGGTACAATGATGTCAGAGCAAATAGAGCCTGATCTATTTTTTTCAGCTTTAATTGAGTTTATTGGTACATTTTAGGGATACAGTACAGTTACATTCATTGTTGGGATCTTGTACCTCTACATGACAAGTCTTGGTTCTCATTTTTTCCCTTTACCCCTGCCCTCCCTTCACCCCCTCCTCCCTCCCCATCTACAAACACTTTATTTTAAGCCTGATCTATTTTTGAGGGATGAATGAACTCTATTATGAAGCATGAGACTAAAAGGATCACGAAGACTTTTAGAGTTAAAAAAAATTCCATAATTGAAAAACAGGATAATAGAAACTACTGCTAAAGTTGATTTGTGAGGCGGGTTGTTCTTTCTCAAGAAGTATGAAGCTATGGGTGATCACATTCTATACTATATATTTGTAGAAGAACTGATATGGGTGTTACAATTGGTGTTTGAATGATTTTACCGATTTAATGATTACATCGTTTGATAAGACATCTAGATTTTGCTTAAAGTATAATCTGTATAATTAAAATACATATGTAATCATATAAAATACATTTTCATGACTCACATTTGGGTTCTTTTCTTCCTAGTTTTTAAAAACTGATCTTCTAAACTGTTATTTAGCTCTCCATAAAGCATTGCATTTTGCAATGAGGTAAGGTCTTTGAGTTACCTCAAATTCATAAACCTGTGTCCAGAGATTACAGCTTCTGCACCAAACTATAAAATACATATGCTCAAGTAATCAGGTATACTTACGGGGTTAAAACCTGCCTGAAATTCCCAAATAAGCTTGTTAGTTCTTTCCCAGGGGACCACGTGCCAAAGCATGGCTATGTTGTGTCTCAGTGTGACAGTGATTCACGAACCACTGAGCCCAGAGCATCTGATGACTGGCTTGCATCTACACACAGATGTGATACTTTGCTTGTTTGTTTTTTGTTTCTCTGTGCTGAGTAGGTGTGGTTGAACTTGTGTCTTGGGGATCCTATAAATCAGTAAATAATAGTAGCAGCAGAGTTTTAATTTCCCTCATCTTTCCTCAGTTTTACTGTAACTAAGCCTAAGACGTCCTTCCATGATTTTTTGATTTTGGTTTGTCCTCAATAATTTAGGCTCAGTGGTAGTAAGTGTAGATGACTGGCAGGTAGCAAAATCCATTTTGCTTGGTGGGTGTTATGGCTCTGGTCCATTCTACAAAGGTATTTCAGATCATTGTGGAGTGGCAAATTTTTCTGGCTCCACTTTCTATAATAACTTTTCTTTACAGGACAACCAAGATTTTCCCCTTTCTTTAATCTTTTCCTGAGGAGAGATGGAAAAGATGTGGTCTAGCACCACTAGTGGGAATTGGCACTATGGAAACCAGAGCTAAAAACGCTGATGTTTTGGCTCTTACTCCCATTGTAATAATAAAGTCTTTTATCTCTGACCCGAGTCATGTTTTCTGCAAGTTGAATAATACGTGACTCCTCACAGCTCTTAACACCTCCTTTATAAGTTCATGGTCTACTTTCTTTATTATAGGTAGTCTCCAAAGTTCTTCCTCTTGACCATTGCTTTTTGTTTTCTTTTGTATTAGTCCACTTTTTTGTTGTGACCAAATACTACAGAAAACCAACTACAAGGAGGAAAGATTTATCTTGGCCCATAAGTTTAGAGATTTTAGTCCATGGTCATTTGGCTCACAATAAGGGTAGCAAAGTGGCTCACCTCGTGGCAGACAAGTGGCAGAGGAAAGGGGGCGGAGCAAAGGGGGCGGAGCAAAGGGGAGGAGGAGGTGGAGAGAGGAGAAGGGGAGCTGGGGACAAAGTAGACTCATCCAAGATCAACCTCCAGTGACCTACTTACTCTAATTAGGTCCCACCTCCTACAGTTTCCACCACCTTCTAATAATGCCATCAGCTAAAGACTAAGCTTTCAACACATTAGCTTTTGGGGGAAATTTAAAGTCCAAACCATAATATCTTCCTTGAGTGATCTATTTAGTTCCATGTGTGTAGTTCTAAATGATAGGGGATGAGCTTCAATTCTGCATCTCTAGTCTCAACCTCTCCTGACTTTGGGACTCAAATATCTAAGAATGATGCTTAGGGCATCTCAAACTTAAAGTGTATCACATTAGCCACTTGTATTACCCATGCCTGGGCCTGTGCCTTCATATAATGGTACGACTATTCATCTAGGCCAGTGGTGGTGAACTTTTGACGTGTACGGCAGCAAGTTGTTTGTTATCACTGAAAGCTCTAAAAGGTTCATAAGTGATGGTTTTTGACCTTTCCACATTTTAATAGGTAATATGGCTGATTTTCCTCCTTAAATAATATTTGTTTTAACTGATAATCAGTACTCAAATTGAATCCTCTATGTCTTGGGTCACGACAACAGTGTAACAGTCAGGGTTTTGTGAGAAGTAAAAATGACAGCAATGAGTTATAGGAATTTGCTTGCGTGATTATGGAGGTTGGTAAGTACAACATCTGCAGAGTGGGCCAGTGGCATGGGACGCCCTGGGAGAGCTTGGAAGGGTACGAGGTAAGTATCAATATTGCGGAGGTTATCTGAATGCAAAGGCAAGTGGCTGGAGAATTTTCTCTTCCTCGGGGAAAGTTAACCTTTTTGTTCTATTTAGGTTGTCCACTGATTGAATAAGGCCCAGCCATAAGAAAGTCATAGGAAGATCATCTTCTTTACTCATATCCCCCAGTTTAAATGTTAAGCTCATCCAGACACCTTCACAGAAACACCCTTTATAATATTTGACTGGCTATCTGGGTGCATTGTAGCCCATTCAAGTAGACATAGAAAATTGCCACAGTCACAGTCACTTAGGTGTCACAGTCACCTAAGTGGTCACTCTGTTTTCGTTTTTGTCTTTCAAAGTTTTCTATCTGAAAGGCAAAACCAGACTGTGTGACTCTTAAAACCTTCTGCATTTCCACATTACCTCCAGAATGAAAGTCCCCTGGTTCCAGACATGACCGGGCCTCCAACACGTAGAACCAAGGGTGTAGGGTTCTGTAAACATTCAGGACAAAGATGACATCATGAGGATTCCGGACGCCACCTTTGTCTATCTCTCCCATTTAAAGTCCTGCCACTTCCTTTCTGACATGTTATGCCACACTGTGACATATTAGATTATTGCTCCTTGGATATACTAAATTGGGACCTTTGTTCTCCCTAAAACTGAAATTCTTTTCTGCTCTTTTTATACTTGGCTAATTTCTTCTCTCGACTGACACAGAAGTCAGGGTGAACTCTGGTAAGATCCCAGTCTTCTCTGATTTCACAGCCTAAAGTTTGTGACTCTCTTTTGAACGTAATAGACTGTCCATATTTCTACCACTGCTTTACCAGCACTTTATTAGAAATAACTATTTATTGTTCTAAAACATGTGACTGACAAGCTCATCTCTCCTATGAGAGAAGAGATTTTAAGTATCCTTGTAACTTCCTAGTCTAAATACTGACTGCTGTAGTCAGGGTTTGCAAGGGAATAGATTTAATACAGGACATATCAATTTGTAGGATTATCTTATAATATTCACCCCAAAAGTCAGGTGCAGAAGCGTGCAAGAGATCTGTCTGCATGCTACAGGCCTGAAGAATCTAGCCAAGGGCCTGGATCCCACAGCAGTGTTCCACACAAGTCCTGCCCGAGGTCTAGATTCCATGGCAACATCTCATGCAAATCCATATAGAAGATCTGCACCAGAAAGGCAAAAAGGCAAGTGGTGGAAGCTAAAGTGTCAGCACCAGTGAAGGATCTGTGCCACCAGGCTGAGAGGTCTGCCCTGGAGCCAGGAAGCGATGCTCAAGGCAAAGACAGAGCACCCCTAACGAGAACAGCAGCCATCTCGGAGACAGTGAGAACCAAGCTCCTCCGATAACGAGAATTACGAAAACCAGCCACAACAAAGTTTTTCTGGAAATCAGCAGCATGCAATCTTCCCCTCCAGTTCTTCTTTGCCATTGGCCACAATCCTCACCCATAACCGAATTGCTCTCAATTCAGCTGGGCGTTCCCATTTAAATTGACCATTAATTAATCCACCACACTGCCAACATAGAATTTTTGCTCCATGTTTACTGATCAGTTAACTGATCTTAAGTCCACAAAACTCCTTGTTGGAGTGTGATGGAAAAATAAATGGACAAAGAATGACACTTTGGGATTTCTCTTGGTGAAATTAAAAACAAAATCAAACTAACCAACCAGACAAACAAACAAAAAACAAAATAAAAAGCCAACCTAAATGCGTCATGAAGCTACAGATTCTTTTGGGAAGTGACTTTAAACAACTTCTAAGAAAATCAAGGGCTTCTTCCCGAGTATTAATACCTGTATGATCAGAGGCTGGCTGTGACTTTATCATTGTCAGTAGCCATTGAGTTGTCTCTTAGATGTCTGTGGAGGTCTTTGATGGTAGTGCAAGGATAAGTCTGAGGACCCAGAGCAGGATTCAATGATTACACTAAAGGTAAGATCTACTGACTCTTAAAAAGTTCAATTAACCATCATTACTCTTCGTCTGAAAAATTTCAAATACTGAGAACACTATAATTAGCCTTTTTTCTTTTTTCTTGTGGCTCACACTTCATATGCAGACATTTTCCCTGCAAGTCAGCGTTCAGTCCATATCCCACATTGTGGAAGCTGAAACCATGGCAACTATAATTTCGATCATTTGTGAGCAACTTAATCTGGTTTAAAAACTTAGAGGCATTATTTTGCCAGTTATTTCTGGAAATGATTTAAGAATATTTCTATGGTTTCATATTTTTGTTACTACTCTTTGTCCCCCAAATTCTCATGCTTTTGTTCTGAAAAATTCTTGTGCTTATCTCTCCCTTTTTCAGATCTTAGAGGTAAAAAAAATAATCTACAGCCACAAAGTGTGCTATGAGTGTGCTCAAGGACCATTACTTTGTCTTTGGAATCAGGATTAAATAATTTGGTTACAGCAGAAATGCACTATCTTTTAAAAGAAGTCATAATACCCATTCTCATTTTTCTACAAATTTAACACCATGAAAAAGTTCAAGCAATTTTAAATCCTAAAAGGCAAACTGAGGTAGGAAGACGTCAACTAATGCTTTTATATGTGTGATAGGTCAGAGAGTAAGATGATATTACTACTTTATAAAGCTATCAACTATAGGAAGAAAGTACATCCAATTTCTAACAAACATCTTTTTTTATTCAATTTCACTGTAGCCTTACTAAGTACATTAAATGAATGATCTAGAGATTACCAAGATTGTTGTCACAAAACAGCAGGATGTTTCAACCGTCAAAGTTCAGTAACCAATGTTCTGAACATGCCTCTCAATTGAATATTTAGAATCTTCCATTCAGAATGATTCAAAATGATTTCCCCACATTTGTCAAAACTTGTGGATATGTATGGAAATTTTTCTTCTGTTCAACTTGAGAAAGAAAATTTTGTTTTCTCTTAAAGTCAGTTGGTGGGGGAGTGCTAAAACTTCTTGTTGATAAAATATTTATAAAGCTGTATTTTCGAAATTGTAATCATGACAGTAAACACTAAATGAGACCAAGTGGGAGTGTAGTTAAATATCTTAGCAATGTTGGCAAGTTATAATGGAGATTAAGATTCCAGGTTATTTAAAAACAGGATTCAGTGACGTATTATCTCTCAACCCTTTTGTGACTGAAATTGGGATGTTGTACAAATAATACAAATACTAAGATTGTCTTTGTAGGGCCAGGGATTTAGCTCACTGATTCCTCCACCTGCCTCTCAAGCACAAGGACCCGAGTTTGATCCCTGGTACCAAAGGAAAAAAAAAAAAAGATTGTCTTTGTAAATATTTGTTTGATTTGCAAGTATCCATATAGTGTTTTTTCTCTGGTCAGACCTCAGGCTTGACTACATATATATTGGGTCTGGTAGTGGTAGAGATAGCTTCTTAAATAAAGTAGGATAAATTTTAAAATGTTTTACTTATGTAAAACACACATAGTTGGCACACATAGTTCCATCTTTTAAAAGGGCTTTGGTGTTATGATAGTTTGTAATATGCAGCAAAGGTGCATTAAGCAATTATGCAGAAAGTGCAAAGAATGTGGGTTAGGGATCTCTTCCATTATTTTCCATGGGGCTTAGGGAAAATTCTACATAAAATTTTCTCCCTTTCAGTTCCAGATCATCCCCTACACGGTGAGAGAAACCTTTCAACCTTAGATATAAAATTGGCTCGCACAAATTGACTAAACAACTCACTTTGTATTTGAAGCAAAATTATATGATTGACTTTTACTTGTACATCTAAAATGCTTATCCTCTTTTCCTGCCTCGTCCTTGGGAAACTAGCTTATGTCTTCTAGACCACCCTTGCTATGCTTGAGAGGCCTCCTTCCCTCCATGAGTCTGGGATGCTCCCATCTATCTGGTCACTTCTGGTCTGCTAAGTCAGATTTAAGCCAGCTGCCTCAGTGGAGGAGGGGCTGATCCTTTATCCCCGGGCAGCGATACAGAGCAGGACATATATTGGAGCAGGGTGGACATATTGAGTCACTGAAATCTGCTGATGGAAAGACAGCTCATGGGCTGGATTGATAATAAAGAACCCAGTTTTCCTAAGGACCTGTGTTGTTGTAGCTGCACCCACTCTTCAGCCATTACTGTGAGTTACGTACTGCCTGGAATGTTGAGAATATTAAGTCTTCTCTTTGGCCAGAGATACATCTTTCCTTTGCCACTGACTTTGAGGACTTGCAAAGAGGCATTGAAACCTACTTGTGCTTTTATCATGTTTGTAAGTCTGTGTTCCTGTGTGAAAGTGTACTTCCTTGGGCAGAAAAGAACCTGATCTTGGTTTTACCTGGGACCTAGAAAACTATCTTAAACTAGATTAAGTTCATCATTGTGGTCTCATGCCATCATTATCAAATTTGTCAGTCCTATTCATAGTGGATCAGCTCTCTTCCTGATTTATTACTATATGTGACAGCAGAAATAAATTGATACTAACAAATTAGGTGGGAAAATATAGTTCAGTTTCTTTAATAGAATTTAATTCATCTTTAAACTGCTATTCTCAGTGAGCAGTGGAAAACAATCATGCCATGTTCATGCATTTTGGTTAGCTACACTTTAAATGTTTCTGTGATATAAAAATTTAGTCAAATTCACCTATTACTCTGTCTCATCACTTTTCACAGCTCTGTCTCTTAATATTTTCTCCCTTTCACTCATGATCCTGCTTATGTTTCACTGAGCTCTAAATTCCCTTGCTTGGTGTGGAGGGCAGTGTAGGGTTTGCTTCTGTGGCAACATAAAAGTTGTTTCACTCTCTTAATTTCATGTCTCACTCCAAAACCAATTTAGTTCAGTTGTTGATGTCCATTGTTGGGTCTCTAGGCTTGAATGCCATCCAAAGTGTGTCACATAGATGTTGTTTATTGTCCAACTGGACCCCTTTATAAGGTATTCAGTGGATGTCTATGGAGGCACCGTTGATCACCCTCCCTTCCTCTCCTATTTTCCAGAGTGTGGTTCCCTTTTCTCTTCTGGTTGAGTTAGCAAGCTGGATGTTCTTTGTAGTTACTTTTCCTATGGGCTCTAATTTTGTAACAGTCCTAGAAATCTCCACTGTGCCAGACTTGGCTTTCTAAGAAGTCAGAGTTGCTGCTTGCCTAACTCTGCCTAGTCTTATTCCTTTTCCTTCTCTCAGCTAACCCTTTTCCTGTACCCCAGGCATCCTACTGGATCTGCTATCCATCAGAGAATGCTTAACAGCTCCCTTTATTCAAAGGATTCTCTCAGGTACCCATTTCCTCCTTGGGATGGCAGTAGGAAGTGGCATAGAGTTATCTCAAATATGATTTTCACCCCTTTTCTTCAGTACAGTTTCCTGATTTGTTTTATATTTTGTCCTCTAGAAGGGAAGGATGGAATGGGACACGAGAGGACAAATATTTGTGTCTCTCTCCTCTCCAACAGTTTTTATCTTACAACCTAGGTAGGTGTTCACTGCACAGTTTGTAATCTTGAGTCTTGTGTGTGTGTTGGAGAATTGTAAAATATGTAGTAGTTCGCCTTATCTGGGATGAACATCATAAGCTATGCATCTGTGTTTTGTTTTCCAAGAATGGAAATTGTACTCACTTTCAACTCAGTAAAGCTGCACATACTTGAAATTGCAGGTAACTGCTTTAAAATACTGCTCTACAAAAAGTAATTTCATTATAAAAGAAAGGGGTGGGAAATTTTCTCAGACTTCAACAGCTGAACAGAGTCTATAATGGTCTGTCTACACACACCCAGAATCAGAAGTGGGTTCCTTTTATTGAACAGCATGAGACCAGAAGAAGAATGATCAGAAGTTTAGATAGACCACCTGGGGAAGTCTGAGAAGAAATTGACAAAATTAGATGCTGTAGCAATTAGGTGATGAACATCCAGGTAGAATGTAGGGAGGAAGCTGCAGGAGAGCTGTAGATTAGACATGAAGGAGAGGATAGAACCAAGGAGGGCCTAGGACCAAAAGAGCTGGACAGGGCCAGGTCTAGGTAATAAGACAAGCTCAGGAGGTTTTATTGAAAAAATGTTTTCTGAAAATAGGTGAAAAACAATATTTTCCAGGCAGGGAGTCAACCAGAAGGGTGGAAAAATCAAGAGGTCAGAATGTAGGCAAGAAATTTATTAACAGTCATGAGACATGAGAAACAACTAAGGTTCAAAGCCCCAAACTTAAGAATTTGATCTCCAAACATTCTGAGATAGAGACCGTCTTAATGTGGTAGAGATCAATAGGTTTATGTAGCTGAAGCTGTAACATGGGCAAAGTCATTAAATGCTCAGATCTTGGCAGTATTTTATATATACGTGCACACACACATGAAGAGAGAGGACTGGAAGATTACAAAGCAAAACATTCACAAAATACATCTTAGACATAGAAGGAAAACATGGATCATTTAATTTTCTTTTAATTTTTGTTTGCATATGCTTTTTGAATTGTCTACAATGAATTTATATTATTATTTTAAGAATAATGTAAAAATCTTCTTTAAATAAATTTACCCAAGTGAACTGCAGTGTACTTGCATACAAGTTTGAGGATTTGGTATTTTGTTCCCT
Source organism: Fukomys damarensis (assembly GCF_012274545.1). Lineage (NCBI taxonomy): Eukaryota > Metazoa > Chordata > Mammalia > Rodentia > Bathyergidae > Fukomys > Fukomys damarensis. The sequence goes on along the minus strand of NW_022900941.1, from coordinate 32,317,226 downwards.
GACTGGGTGACTGCTCCTTCCTAAATGGAACACAGATGCAAAACCAAATTATTGCAGGGCACAATAAATTCTCTTGGAATTGAGTAAAAGTTCTACATTCAATCTGTTTGCTTTTTGTCTCACTGTGGAAATTTCTTGATTGACTGGTGGAATAGCCAGTTTCTTCCAAAGTAGTCACTCAGGGTGGGTCTAATCAGGACAAAATGAATGAAGAGTTGAAAATTATTGAACTGAGGTGATTAATTGGAAGGATTCAAACTGAATAAATGAAGGTTGGACCTCATTCCATCTACCCAGCTGGACCCTTTTTATTGCTAGTTGAGCCTATAATGGGATTACAGAATAAGAATGTTGGACTTTATTTTTTAGCTCATTTTGCAAATGAGAAAAGCCTTGAGAAAAATTTCTTTTGTTCTTAATGCCAAAATACTTCACCATTACCCTAAAGCAAAATGTATTAGTAATTTTTAAAACACTATACTAATAAACTTCATAAAATTTAAAAGTTTCCTATTCTAAATATTTTCATTAACCATAATGACTCATATGGGAACACGTGTCAATAAAAAAGATAAAAATACTATTCCCAGTTTTTGTTTATACTTAGGAATTGGGTTATAAGTAAAGACATATTAGGCTAGGAAAGAAAATGATCAAGTTATACATGTATAACTATCTGTTTTAGTTGGAAAGTTAGTTGGATGGTACATATGATTTTAACCAATTCTTCATGAGCATTGTCTGAATTTTGGGAGGTAACAGTTACAAAATGCAAGACAAGAATGTTTGGTAATGTACATGCATGCTAGATAATTCACATAGTATGTCTTTTTTTTTTGGTACCAGGGATCGAACTCAGGTCCTTGTGTTTGTGAAGCAGGCACTGGAACCACTGAGCTAAATCACAGATACATTGGATGTCTTTAATACATGGTCAGTATATTTAGCAAGGAATAACAAATGCATCATTGTCAGGTTCAATTGTCAGTCTTTCATGGGATGGGCTGGTAAAGATCACAACAGAGCCATTAAGGTATATAATGATGCTAAATACATTCTAAATATGACATTCTCCCCATAAGCACCAATTGTGTATAGCACTACGTTTATCAGAACACTGCTAGTTAGAATTCCCTTGTACTCTTTGTTAAAGTAAAATGAGGTACCTCATATAGTATTGCCATTGACATTCCACAAGCACTGTTAGTACTTTCATACACAAATAGTGTCAGTGAATCTTGACCTCTAGGTGGGTTGAAGATTTATGTGCTTCTTGATTAAGCTATTTGTTCTGATAGTGAGTCTTTGGGTTCAAATAACTTCAGGTGAATGGAATCTGGCTGTTAGGAGGACAAGCCTGGGCCAATTAAGCCAAAGCTGTGGCTTTCATTTCCTGTTTTCCCATACCTTGTGATCCACTTATTAGATGTATCTCCTAGACAGCCATCCAAGAGTGTAGATGCATCATTTTTTCCTAGTCAGTCCTACCAATTGTCCTTTCCCACACACTCCTATGAGCTTTCTAACTTGCAGGTGGCAGCTATGAGCCTGCCCCAGTCACCCCTGTTTTATGGGTGTGCTCAAGGACCCTGAGCCTAAGCATCACCTGCTGAATGTAGGGCTGCCCTGTTTCACTGTCATTACCCTCGATTCTGGCACATTTCTGAGGCTATAGCTTTTATTCCTGGCACAGGAGTGAAGACTTGGGATAGTTTTCTTAGGCTTTCTTTCCAAAGTTAGGGCACCCTCTTTTTTTTTTTTTCATTATAGAGAGTTAATCCATCAGGCATAGGCTCCAGGGTATAAGGAATCCCATCATGGCCCAGGACCATTTCTGTATGATCTTTGATTTTTGTTTGGAGCAACTGGAAGCTTGTATTTGCAGGATGGCTCTCCAGAAGACCTTGAGTGGATCTCCCTGTCTTGTGGTTCTCAAGAATAACCGTAGAATGTGTTGAGAATACCATTTCTGAAGATAGGGAGGTGCTACCTAAAATAGGCTGGGGCTTTTCCTGTCCTTCTAGGGAAAGTAGCATCTTGAGTTAATGAACTGGCCATGACAATCTGGGATTTGTTTCTTTCCCTCCACCCACTAGAAGTAGCTTTGATCCACTGAGTCATCACCTCTGAGGTTTGTAATCCAGGCTGGGCTGTCTTTCAGGGTCCTGCAGTTGTGCTGCAAGAGGGCACGTGTATGTGAGATTGTGTTTGTGCATCTCAGGCTTCTTTTGCATCTTGCTGCTAATCTGAGAGGAATACATTTTCTTCATGTAGCTTGTTGCATATGAGTGTATTCTGTCTCCCTGGGTTCAGAGAAGTTTGTAAGCAGTGCACAATAAGCCTGTTTCACCATCTTCCTGCTTTCCTCATGCTGTTCTATCAATCTGCTCAGGATCAACTCTTACACTCAGCCACTGAATGCAGAGTTGGGAGGAGAGGCCAGAGCAAGGTCTTCTGAGCTGGGTTGTATTGGTGCCAGCACACAAGTGTTCATAGGCATCTTATATTTTGTAGTTTGCTTCTAATTGCAATAAGAAAGTAATTTAAATTTCAGTGGAGTCAACAAGAAGAAACATACCTTGGGCAATGCAATAAAAATAGCACTGAAAATTGCACCTGAATGGACTATTTATTAATCATAAGGGAGACAATTATTTTACAGAAAACTGTAGCAAAGTACTTAGTAAAACAATGATTCTGTTTTCCCCCAAATAAGCCATGCTTTTTCATTTACCTGATTTGTAAGTTTGCATATCATGCTTCAGATTGTATTTAAAGTAGTATATGCCTATAAAACTTTAAAAAAAAAGTAACAGTTCCATAGGGCTGGAGCTGGACCAGAGGTCTGTCACAATTGTTTCATCTTTTAAATTGTCTCCTTCCTTTTGAATGGACAAATGGTTGGTCTTAGTAGCTTCTGCCTGGTTCCCAGGAATTATACACAAGGACACATTTTCTGTCAGAGAATTAGCATTTTTTAGACCTATTTTTATGTACTTTTCATACTTTTGTGTACTTTTGAACAGAGGCATAAAGCATAAGGAAGTAGTAAAACTGAATTTGTGTCTCATTCTATCCCTAGATAGTTGCATGATTTGAAGAAATCATACTGTCTCCTTTTTAATCAGTAAATGAGAAGAGTTTTATAATAATTTCTAGATTTGCATCTGGCAGTACAATTTTAAGAAACAAAAATTTTTAAAGTTTATTTTTGAACGTACCATCAAATTATGAATTTCTCTATTCATGTTCAAATTCCAACTATTAAGTTCATGTGTTATACTTTTATTAAGGTAAGAAATAAATCAGAAGTTTTGGGGAACATATATTTAGTACAGCTAAATGTTTTGTGTCCATTAGTGACAAACTGCATTCTTAAGTAATGGTGGAATATATTTTCTCAGATGATAACTTAAATCCAGTTCTACTGGGGTTTAATTAAGGAATGCTATTGGTAGTTACAAACAATTCTTTAGAATAAAATCACTGAAGAAACAAAATATTGCAAAAACAATGCAATTTTTTTTGGCATTTGAGACATAATCTGGTTTAGTAGTTTGGCTTCTTAAACTTCAAGTAAATTTAGGACTCTCTAGAATGCAGCAGGGGTAAATCCCAAGGGTCATGGCCTGTTGCACAGAGCTAGGGAAGTTTATTTTGTGTCTGGACTATTGGGTGAGTTCCCAAAACCAATTTTCTGCTGGAGATGGTGTATATCCTTCAGGCAACAAGTTGCCTGAGCAACGAGCTGTCACATTTCAATGCAGAAGCCTTTTATTTGGCAATGAGGTAATTTTAGTTCTTATTCTATCAGCAATCTATTTAGAAATTCAGCATAAATGCTTTTGGAGTATATTGGATTCCTCACAGGGGAACCAGAGGCCAAGGCAAATCATAGTATGTGATTTTTCTTACTCATCTGTCCCTCCTTTCACATGCCAAGTTTTAATGCTGGAAAGAATACCAAGGCAAGCATGAAAGGTGGTTCCCAAAGCACAGTGAGTGAAGTGTGTGGAGGTCATGGCAACATCCATCTCCCGCCTTACTAACGGAGGAGGTCAGAGAGCAATCTAGAAGCTGAATCTGTGTGTAAGGGTGTTGAGGTTTTCTTCACACCTGGTGCCTTTTGCACAGATGAACTCCAAGAGCCTCCTCAGCTCAGCATCCAAGGTTCTAAAGGAAGAAGGGATAATGTTACAAAAGATATGCTTAGCTATGGTTACATGATATGCATAGAGATAGCTACAGTGTAACAATTCACACTGTTTTGTGCTGAAAAAACAACTGTGTGACTGTAAAACACTGAATGAAATTATTTTACCTGAACTAGATTTTATCTGAAAGTAAGTAGAGTTTTTGCTATGCTATACCTGTTGTATATTCTGGTATTTGAGGTGAGATGGCTGCTCTTTTATTAATGAGACATGAATTGTATCTCAACAGAAACTAACCGAACATTTCAGAATAAGTTATTACTGTATGTAAACTATTACTGAAATTGGTATTTGTTGGAGGTACCTTACTTTACATTTGTATTAATAATTGTCAAAGGGGCCTCTTTTAAAAGCTTATATAAAGTTTTTCTTCAGATTCTATGCATTAAGAGAAAAATTCCTCTAGCTGTAATAAAAACAGAAATAATACTGTAATACAAAAAAAGATATGCTCAGATTCAAATTGCTCACAGGTCCACAGGACAAATCATCCAATCCTGCTTTTTTTTTTAAATCTTAGATTTTATAGTATAAATTATCCATTGGATCTTACATTCTATTAGAATGGTGTTCAAACACATTATCCAAATATTACTTCGTGCTTCTCTCTTGCTTATGAAAGGAAGAAGACATATGAGGAAATGATAGTCTTTTAAGGAGGCTTTGATGTATGTCTTCTAACGGAGTTTTGTGTAAAATGTGCCTGAAGAGAATGATGGTGATTTTCTTCCTTTCTATGAAATTCCGGTTCACATTTTTTTTTTATATCAACAGGGACCAAACTGTAACTTTTTCTTTAAATTTTCTTATATTTGCCCTGTTCACCTGAACTTTCACTAACCTTTTGAGTTCAATGGAGCATGTAATTATTGCACCATATAGAAACAGTTGGGGGAAACAAACAGCATAGTACAAAATGTGTAATTTAAGGAAGTAAGTCATCCAGAAAAATATGAAAAGAATGTTCCATTTATTTTAAATCTCTTAATACCATTGCCTTTTCCCTTTTCAGTTGTGTGCATTACATTCTTTGTGTGACACATGAAAAATTGAACATATGCCTAGAATAAAAATCTAGCAGAAGTTGCTGTAAAAATTAAAATTCTCTACTTTGAATGACAACAGGAAACCAGTGCAATTTAAGACATTTATTTCCTTAGTTCAGATATATGACCTATACCCGTAGTCTAGGCATTTTCATTTGTCAAGTGCTCAAATTATACTACTTCTTTCCTTCTTTAATCTTAGAAAGAAACAAATATGAAATCTGAGTCTTACAGCCTGAAGTGACGTGTGTGTGTGTGTGTGCATATGCTCACACATGCGTATGGTGACAGAATGGAAATATTACTGATATTTTAATATTAATTTTGTCTGAAAACCTGAGGAATAAGGATATGGGACTATAGTAGTGTAAAAATTAGGCAATCACATAAGCATATCACATATATGTTTGTGCCTTTGCATGTATGTTAATCATGTAAACTTAGGAACAGTATTCTTATATATTGAATTTTGAAATCAGAATTTTCAAAATAAACAGAAGTAACTGAGTGTGGTGACACACACCTGTGAGCTCCAGCTACTTAGGAAGCTGAGGTGGGAGCACTACTTGAGCCCAGAAGCTCCAGCCAGCCTGGGCAATGTAATGAGACTCTCAAAACAAGATAAATAAAACAAAGCAAAGCAAAGCAAAGCAAAACAAAACATAGCAAAGCAAAATCAACAGAGACAAAGAAAGAAAGAAAGAAAGAAAGAAAAAACCCAAACAGCAAAATAAGCAGAAGCAAAGTATAGGAATATGGGGAAACATTGTTTTGAAGTATTTATTTGAACATGTGGGTTATTTGGATTCTTTTGAATCCTCATACTTAACAATGCGTTTGTCCATCTTTTAGCTCAGAAGCTCTCAACTGTGACTTCAACAGAGTCAACTAGGAAGCTTTAAAACAAAAATTCTAGTGCCCGGGCTCTGTTCCAAGAGATCTTGATTCGATGGGCCCAGGAGTGGGGCTGGGCACTAGTTGTTTCTCAAAGCTCTCTTGGTGCAGCTAAGGTGCAGCTGAGGCCACTGCTTTGGCCAAGTTTTAACAGCAATCCCTGGCAACATCCATCTCGATGATGTGGAGTTGGCTGATATCTCTCCTGTCTGGTCATTGTTGGAGCCCAGAGAAGCTGAGGTCTGCAAAGGGGTACAGCAATGGAGATGACTCAGGAGGACCTAAAGTTAGGTGGCTCGCAGAAGATCCTATGTCTTTGCAGAGTCTTGGCACGAACCTGGGACTTTTGTTGAAATTGTTTGAGAGAGGTCTGGAGGGATGGGGTTCTCACTTGCTGGTTGAGTGATGATTGGGCACATTATGTATCTGGTGGCCTAATAAAGCTTTGTAACCTTTCAGTTCCTGAGCTAGTTACTTTTGAGGAAAGAAAAATGTAGTAGTAGTTTTATTGCATGTAGCAGATCTTAGTTACTTAACATCTCCTGCCAAAATTTTCATAACTATAAAGTAGAGGTAATTATATCACACCCACTTCAAAGATTAGTTGATTAAGTGGATTAAATGAGGTAATAAGTGATAGTATCTCATATGTAATATATCCTCAGTATTATGAGCTATAATATCATTTTTATTATTTGACCACATCCTATTCTCTTTCTATTATACCATGCCGTACACTCAAATTATATAGACACATAAATCTCAATTTGAAATTTTATTTTCATGACTTAGAATCTTTTGCTCATAGGACCTGGACACAGATTCTTTACCTTGGCACTACCTGGATGAGTCTTCTTCTATTTTCTTTTCCTTCTTTTTTTTGATACTGGGGATCGAGGCAGGAGGAGGCACCACTGAGCTAAATCCCTAGCCCTCTTCTTCTATTTCCTTTAATAACAGTTCCTTGGATGGATTCAAAGCCTTTTCTTTTAAGCCAGCTGTAGCTGCAGAAAATAAATCTCTTACTGTTTATTTTTCCTTATAAATAATGGGACTAAATGAAAGAGTTAAAATAGATTCATAAAAGGGGAACTCTTCCTGCGATAACTATTATTACATATATTTACTATGTTCTAGGTCTAATTTTAAATGTTTTACTTAAAACATTAAAATATTTTATTATAGGAAATTCCAAAAACATAGAATATGTGAATATATACATATGAACCTTCATATTCTCGTGATTCTTGGTGTGTGTGTGTGTGTGTGTTTGTGTGGTGCTGGGGATTGAAACCCAGGACTCACACTTGCTAAGCAAGTCCTCTACTACTGAGCTACATCCCAGGCCAAACATTTGAAATTATTATCTACTCATGAAAATTTTGTCTAACCTCCTGTACCTTTACTATCTTGAAATTGTAAATGTTTTCCTCTAAGTTGTTTCGTAGGCTTCTGAAAAGGCAAAGTCCTTTTAGAAAAGGTATAATACCAATGTCACACACACAAATGTAGTCCTTGTAAAACCTTACATACTAGCTAGTATTATTATCCCCATTTCACAGATAAAGACACTGAGAAGGCAAGTAACTGGTGCACACAAGTTCACACAGCTAGTAAATGACAGAGGTAGAGATTGAAGTCAGGTGATCTAGCTATATACTCTGGGTTCTTAATCACTTTGCTATACCAGCTTCTCAAGTAAAAAATAATGCAATGTACAAAAATTTCTCCTTAATGCATGTAAGGTTTCAGCATTTAGTGTTCTTAATGTCCTAGTTATATAGGTGTTAGACCAGACATTGACATCCAGTTTTTCCTTTCTGCAGTTGCATGGGCTTGAGTTTTAGACAGATCCTACTGAATTCTGGCTCTGCGTCTTTCTTGTCAGGTGACCCGTGTCCATTACTTACCATCTATAAACTACAATTACTGTGTCAGGTATGTGATAATGTGCTGACTCCTACTTCATGGAGTTGCAGTGAGCATTGAATGGGTTGATGGATACAGGATACCGTGTATCATGCTTGGCATACATTGATAAGCAATGTATCACAGACTGGGTACACAAATTAATCAGTTAAGCATATTACAAAGAGGCTGGGGATTTAGCTCAGTGGTTCCATCGCCTGTCTCACAAGGGCAAGATCTGGAGTTTGAACCCCGGTACCACACACACACACACACACACACACACACACACACACACACACAAAACAAAACAAAAACCAAAACAAAACCAAAACAAAAACAACATATTAGGAAGAAAGTTGTATATTTCTAAGTGTTTCAATGTTATTTAAATGTTATCATGTGGAAGAATTAGAAAAACTTTTGAAAAGATATAGTGTACTTGATTAGATTGATTCTCTTTGATTGATTGACTTGATTTATTCCTTGAATGGTCAAAAACTGTCTTGATGAAGTCTCAGTGTAACTTACTCAGAAATGTCTACTAATTTAAAGCTGAAAAGCTGTCAGCTTGATAGATCAAAATAAATGTTATAATATGTTAGATCCTCTGCCCAGAGGAGCATCATTTTCAGGGAATAATGCTTTTTTCTTTGAGTTACTTTAAAGTCATTTGTCAACATCCACCCAACTAAAAATACAGTAAAAATTTTCATGGCACACACATGACAGTTTTGTTGCTTGGTTTCTTCCACTCCAGCTTTCAGCTGGAATCCACATTGTGAAAAATAGACTGGAGTGTGAAGAATGTTAAGACCGAGGGCATGTAAAAGTATGAGAGTGTGTGTGTGTGTGTGTGTGTGTGTGTGTGTAACAAGCATGCATGTGTGACTGCTCTTTAAAATTATGACTTGTCTCTTAGCTATCTGCTATTTTGGAATTTATTTGCCATTCTTATATATCACTAATTTGGCTAATCAAGGATTGATCACACTCAGAATATTTCATGGCATGCTTTTCTCTATAACATCTATATTCAGAAACTGTATTTCATTTCAGAATCTCTTTTTCTCCCTGTACAAAACAGTCCTTCCCCGGGTTTATATTGAACAATTCAACCTTGTCAAAGAAAAATCATGCCTTTCCCATATTATGCTTAATTGTGTGCCCTTTACTCCTAATACATGTGGTTGATATACCTTACACATTTTGACAACAATGGCATTCCTTTTAGTATTCCCACTAGGTAGGAATACCACTTTGTAACCTTGTTCTCTCTCTTTTGTCATTTTTGTTAGGTTAAAAATAAAAGGGTTATTTTGATTTACAAGCAGCAGCTGAGCTTAGTCTCACCTTCAAGATATCCTTGCACAATGAAGAAAAAAAATGTTATTGTGCTCTATAAACATTGTATTGGAGATTTTTCTTCATGTCTTTTAAATCATCTTTTCTGCTTAAGGCTTTCTGTTACTCTTAGGTTTGGAATTTCTCCAAGCCTTGCCACATTTTGCATAAACAGCATCACTTTACATGGCATACAAAGAGAGAATCATGGAGGACGCTGATTCTTTGAAATTCTCTGAAACCCAATTTCTTGCCTCCAGCAGTGTGTATATAGGGAAAATTAAACTGCTTGCTTTTCCTAGACCTGTGTCAAAGTACTAACTTAGGCTGCCTGATCAAACACTTGGCAGGGCTTAGATGACATGCCAGCCTTTGGAATTTTGCATTAACTCCCTGCGAATGAAATAAAAACTCTAAATTATATTCAGTTTAGGCAATTTGATCCTAGGCATAAAGTTATAAAATTGGGAATGTTTGCCATTTGGATGAGTAGTTTGTTTCTGCAGTTAGTTTATGCTTCATTTGCCTATCTCCTATAATTATCTTTTTATAATCATTTTTTGAAATATACTCTAATAATAAAATGCATGAGTTATAAGTGTGGAGTTTGTTCAGTCCTAGCAATGTATATATACAGGTAACTGCCACCCCAAACAAGGTATAGAACATTTCCATTACCTCTGACCTTTCCTCATACCCCTTCCAAGGCGATAAGGAAGAACACCCATCAAAGACTGTCATTCTTGGAAGAAAACACATAATCAAACCTAGTTGCAACTGTGTGGCTTTCCTTTAACAAAAGGAACATTAGCTGTGATGACTTTATTATAAGTAGAAACATGCAGACAGTGGAAGAGCTTTTGCAATGACTGGCAGCTCAAAGGAGAGGAGGGGAAGAAGATGGGAGTGTGTGGATAGTGGGCAGCAATTCATTACAACTGCACTCAGCTCAGAATGCTGCAGCTGGCTTCAGAGGGACTGGTTTCCTATGGCTTTAGCAACAGGGATAAATTATACTTGACATCCATGATGAAGGACAGCAAGATGACCCAGAGGGAAAAATGTCAGATGTGGTAAAGGTCAGAGGCTCTTCTTAACTTGTTATTCAAGAAACGAAGGTTCAGTAATTTTATTCAACAAATGCAGGTTTGGTTGCAAAGACCAAAGAAACAAGTGGCATTAGAGATATATGTTCAACATTAAGAAGTAGACAGAGTGCATAAAATACTGGTCAAGGTAATCGGCCCTTCATTAAATCAAACAATTTTACTGGGGCAAGGCAGAGCTAGGAGTTCATGCTGGTTGACAAAGTGGGTGAGACAAAGGCAAGAAAGCTGTTGATCCCAATTAAACAGGGTTTATTTGTGATGAGATAGGTTGAGTTCTTTTCCCACCACATCTCTGTGGGCGTTTGATATTGTTCAGACAGCTCAATTATAGGATTTTGATGCCTTTAGTGGCTCAATCAATCATCTGTGGTAAGGTTTGGGTTGTTTACATGCGGTAATGTGCTGATGAGGATGGCAGTTGGCTCTTTCATTAGAAGAATGGAGGGAGTGCAGCAGGCAAAAAACTCAAACCGGTTATAATTTAAATTATCTGCACACAATTAGACCTGAAAAGAATTGTTTGGAAGTTAGAATCAGTTAGAAGCCTTGGCTTTGTTGATACGAAAGCTGTTTTTTTATCATTTCATTTATGAAACATTATTTAAATCAACGTACATGCAACTTGGCTCATAAGACACGTAACAAGCAAGGAATTCATCGGAGAGTGGATCCAGAATGGTTGCAGTAGTCATGGAAGTAAGGCAGACACTGCGTTGGTCGCTGTGGTCAATCTTCATATCCGTGTACTGATTAATTTTCCAAAGCAAGAGAATTTCGCTGCTGCCTGGACTTTGAGCAAGGCTCCAGCAGTTGTGGTTGAACAGGTGTGTTCTGCCATCTCTCCAAGGGGAGAGGCCAGTGATTTAGTTGATTCTCCAGGTTCCCAGTGCAATGTCTAAACTTCCCTTTAACATATTGGATTTCGTTTCACCACAGTTCAATCCAGTGATTTTTATTTATAGATTTCCTCCCATCTCCTCAGAAATAGAGTGAGATACACCTTCTGCTAAGATATCTTTTAATGTTTTCATGCTGTGTAGCCTCTTATTACTGCTCAAATAAATAATTTTAAATGTGGACACATGTTTTGCAGACATATACATGAAGTGTTTGTTGTTAATTTGCAGCACACCTGTATGTCTGATTCTTATATTTCTCTTCTGACAGAAATCTGTTATTTCATTTTTTACTACATGCTAATTCTCCTAACACTGGTATCCTCAACTCATTTCCTTAGAAACAGTCAGAAAATCCAGAATTTACAAGGATCAGAACATAGTACCACTCAGGAAATTTTAGTTTTGATTTTTCCTAACCAAAGTATAGTCTGATTAAGCACAGACAGCACATGGAACCATCCTCTCCAATTCTCCAAATCACTTTCTAAATAACTATGATCTTTGAATTCTTCCCAAACTTTGGAAAAGCTAGTTTTCATCTCTCAATTTTCTCCATTTTCATTCTTTGAATGTAGCTGTATAACAGTGACTTCAACTTTCCATCTTATAGCTATTAAAGACCTTGACCTGTTGGTCCCAATGAAAGAGTTATGAACCATGCCCTGTTAAAATGACTCCCCCCCTCCTCACCCTGCTAAATTCCCTTGGTGGGTGATAAAACCCTGGATAAAAACCGTCACATTTGGTCTCTGTTAAAGCTATTTATGGTGATTTCTCTGAGGCAAGCATTACACTTAGGGCAACCAGATGGAGTCCCATCTTTCAGGGCCCATCTTGTAACATATTCTCTCAATATTCCAAGAGCTCCTTTGGGGCCAGCAAATTATCCCCTCTCACAAGTGCAGTTACATATTGTAGCTCTATTGAGAAGGAAAAAATATATACAGAGAGATATTAGCACAAAATGGGAAAGCCACTTTTAATTTTTAAAAAAGCACTTAAAATATAATTTGATTTCTTTGTCCACATTCTTAGCTTCCCCTAGTGAAGTACTTTAAAGAAAGTCTGTGGAGGGGGTGAAGGGAGGGTAGGGATATGGGGAAAGAATAAGAACCAAGATACATCATGTAAAGGTACAAGATCCCAATGATGAATGCAACTGTATTGTATACCTAAAAAGTACCAATAAACTCAGGCTGGTTATTTGGCTCAGTGGTTCTGCCACCTGCCTTGCAAGTGCAAAGTCCTGAGTTCAATCCCTGGTACCAAAAAAAAAAAAAAAAAAAAAAAAAAAAAAA
>NW_022900941.1:32284677-32304467 GCF_012274545.1 Fukomys damarensis | reverse complement strand
CCCCGGGAAAAAAAAAAAAAAAAAAAAAAAAAAAAAAAAGTACCAATAAACTGAATGAAAGAAAAGAAAGTCTGGCTATTCTCCAGAGGACATGAGCATTTGGTGTTTTCTTTTTGAAAGGTTACAAAGTTGGTGAGCCACCTAAAGGCTTGGGTAAGCTGACAGCCATGTCCCTGAGTTTATTCTGAGACCCAGTACTCTCAGCTTTTATAGAAATATTTGCGGCATTTTTTCCCATTTATTCTTCTGGTGGTTATTACATCAATTTAAGAAATATAAATAAACTCTTCACTACACTCTAGTCTTCCATGTGAACATTAGGTTTTACGGGTGTTATTGCTACATAAATATTCATTTAAAGAAACCATTTCTAAAGACCAATGTATTTTTAAAAACAGACTGTATTTTTTAGTGCAATTTTAGGTCTACAGAAAAACTGGTAGGAAGGAACAGTGATTTCTCACATACTCCCTGCCCCTCCCATGAATAGATACTCTGTGGTCCACTTCTCCACCAGAATGATACACTCCTTACAGTGTACAGAACATGACAGTAAGATCAGTGTATTTTATTTACATCTTTGGAAGATCTAGATGATCAACTACAGCTTATGGTTTTTCAGTTGGGTGCTGGTCATTATGTCACCCCCTAAAAGTTTCAACAGTTCCCCCATGCCCAACAGGGCCAGTGATCTACTGTTTTATTTATTTATTTTTGGTTAGACCAACATTGTGAGAATGATGGCTCTAATAACACTGTTAAAACTACAGTTTACTGCTTTTGTGAAATTAAAAATGAGTGCCTCACGTCAGCTCCCAGGAGGTGGAGAAGATCATCTTTATTACTAGTGCCTTGGCCGGGAGCCCAGCAAGGGCAGAGGGGTGTGGCTGGCCAGCACCCTCTACTCCTCCTTGGCCTTGCCCATCACCATTTCTGCAGCTCCACAGGTAAATTGCACAGTTGCAGTTCTACAAAGCCACATCCCCAAATAGATGATCAGATTGCATGGAGGCAAGGTGATTTTTTTTTTCTGTGTGTTTCCAGAAAATAATTTCCTTTTGGGAGTGATAGGAAAATGAGTCCAGAGAATTGCATGGCAACTTTCTTCTCACAAGCTGTGAAAAGTGTAGTCAGTAGAAGTGGATTTTATTTATTTATTTATTTTTAAATTTACTTTTTGGTCATGAGGATTGAACTTGGGTCCTTGCGCTTGTGAGGCAGGTGCTGGAACCACTGCACTAAATCCCCAGCCCTAGAAGTGGATTTTAAAGAGAACATCTGTTTCTGTTTCTCCAGGGGAGAAATCAGTGTGAAGATGATGATGTCCTGTTCTAAAGCTGCTTGGAGTCCCTAGTGCAATGTCTGGCACAAAGCAGGCATTTACATATCTGCTAAATTAAAATTTCTGTACCGAAACAATGTATGAATCAGAAAAATACAAAGTGGCATTTTAGATATCAAGTTCCAGTAGAGGTTGTGGTAGGAATGACAGGAGGATTGATGTTAGTGTGCATAAATACACTTAGAATTTTTTATATAGTTTGTATAGAGTGAACATTTATTCATTTCATGCTGAAATTGGATGAAATTTTCTTTTTTACATATCTTGATCTTTTGAGGGTTTCCATTGCTTACTTTAGAATTGGCTCCCACGTTTCCTGTGTGAAAACATGACATATTTAAAAATTGTTTTGGAAGCCCTGATGTAATCTTTTGGAATTCAGTTTTCTGAAGTGAAATATGCTTTTTGAAAAACAAAATACTCACTTGGCAAAAGTCCTCCTTGGAATGTAGTATTGTCTGTGTTCAGTGGAGGCATAATTCAAACAAGGTTGTTATATTTTTAAAATTAAATTCAGAGGAACAGAATAATCTGAGCCTCTAATATAATAGAAAAAGAATTACTTTGGTGAGATCTTTCTTTCAGAAAATAGTATTTGATTAGAATAAATTTTACTGAATTCAACACACTACACATTTACTTTGTACCAGACACTGTGCTAAGTGCTAGGAACACAAAGATGAGTTAGAAATGTTTTGTCTTTTCCAGGAGCTCACATAACTTATAGGTAGGATAAATGATCCTATTAAAAAATAATCTCCATTGTTTTGCTCACCGTTGTAATCTTAGTATCTAGAGTAGCTTCTGGCACATAATAGGTGTTAAATTAATATTTTTAAATATCAAAGAATGATAGATTTTGTTATGTTGCAGGAAGATTAACTTATAGTTGTATGGTCAATAGCAGGGAAATTGGGCATGCTTCTACCCAGTTTCTAATATGGTTTTTAACAGGTCATCAAAGATGCCACTCTTCAAATTGTGTTATAATCTGGTATACTTGCATTGATTGGGATGTAAAACTCCATATCACAGTGCTTTCCCGCATAGAACAAAATAAGTCGATGATTTCTTTATGAGAAATAAGTCTCCAGGAACTCTCCTGTAAACAATGAACTTCCAGGTCTCTGTTCCATGAATAAGAGCAGTGTCCATTACTCGGAAACCAGTTTATACAGCAAAAGTGGTCAGGAGACCCTGTCTGCAGCACCTTTTCACAGACCACAGATAACCAAGGCTATCTCAAGACTACAACATTGAGAAAAGGTGAGTTTCTTGGTCAGGAGAGTGAAGTCACAGTAGTTGGTCTCTTGCCTGATGTTAGCAGATGCAGAAGGTGGTCAGTAAATCAACTAACTCAGCTAAAAGTGGACAGACGCAAAAGGGATGCCTAGTAGCTTACACTTTTAAGTATACTTTAAAACATGTGTATGTGTATTCATTCTTAAATATCATTATGTGGGGTCAGGACATAATCTATTGTTCTGGTGATTGGAATATTTTTATTTCTTACATAAACCATGTCCATCATGTATCATCCATAATTTCTAGTATCAGTGTCTTTAAATTGAGAACTTTAAGATTCAGATTGAGAATTTGAATTGAGAATTTAAAAATAGTTAAAAAACATTTTGGCTTTTGCAGTTTTATATTATAAACCTCCAAGTTTCTCACCAGTTTGTTTCAACGAGTTTGCCTCTATAAAATCTTTTTTTTTTGAGATAATAAAATGTTATTATTTCATGGTTTTACTCGATGTTTTGTTAGGTTATGGATTCTCTATTGTAAGTCCTATGGTCATAAATATATTCTCGCAATAAATACAACTCATTTCTGATGATTACAAGTTCAGAGGCAGGAGGACAAAGGAGACACACACTGCAGCATAGCCAATTAGCTATGAAAGGAAAAAAGGCTTTGTGGTTTAGGTCAAGTTTTGCCTTGGGTGGCTGTGAAGTTGTAATATTAGTAATAATTCACATGGTGTGACAGTGGGAAATGACACAAAAGATTTCCAATGGGCAAGGTTGTGCAATTCATATTTAAAAAATTAAAGTTGATTCAAGTGAATGTAAAACACAGCACTTACTTAAGCAGGCTTAAATACTCCAGAGGGATTTGTTTTTTTGCATGTGTGTGGAGAGAAACAGAGCAGTATAAAAAATAATTTATTTGGAGTCAGAAAACCTAGATCCAAGACAGCTGTGCTGGTCACTCTCTGAATGAGCTTGGGTTGCACTTAAACCACCTTTATGTGTCCCTTTAGCTGTCTTATGATTGTACCCTGATGAGAGATTTAGACTCAGCCCACAACAGTCCAAAACCATCACTATTATAAGAGGAGCATTTGAAGAAAAGCATCATTTTTTAGGAACTTTGCTGCATCGGTCAGAGCTGTAAGTTGCAAATGATGCATATTGATTATGGGTGAATAAGTAGGGCACGAAAAGAGGAATTAAGATGTGTTATGGACATGTACCAACTTCCCACAAAAAAGTGAACATTATGCACTACACACATGCACTAATACACTCAAATTTAAACAGGATACAAGAGCAACTTACAGAATCTTTTGGAAGAGTGCGGTGCTGAGCCAGAGATAAAATTTTTAGAATAGGAATCCCCAAACCTGCATCAGAGAGCTAGTCTTCAGCTGCCACAAGGAGACAGATGTAAATATTTGTGCTACTGTGTACCCTAAGATAATTTTTGTCTAACTAGCACTGACATCACTATGTCCACTGTCACTGATGTACCAAGGACTTGTCCTTGTCACTGCTCTGTGATGGCAGAGAGAGTGAGAGAGAGAGAGATTGAGAGAGAGAGAGATTGAGAGAGAGGAGAGAGAGAGAGAGGAGAGAGAGAGGAGAGAGAGAGAGGGAGAGAGAGGGAGAGAGAGAGGGAGAGAGAGGGAAAATATGAATGAATATGAATCTCCATTTACCTATTATTTCCTGTTTGTGTCCCTGGATCCTGCTTGTGTCTCTGGATTCCTGAATCCCTTGTAGATGGGTCTTTTTCTGCTAAAGGCTTGGTTA
Source organism: Fukomys damarensis (assembly GCF_012274545.1). NCBI lineage: Eukaryota > Metazoa > Chordata > Mammalia > Rodentia > Bathyergidae > Fukomys > Fukomys damarensis. Next base: position 32,300,087 of record NW_022900941.1, on the reverse strand, counting down.
AAATCTGGAGCCTAGTTATAAATAGTGCTAATAGGACAAGAACCTAACATTTTAAGCATCTGTAGCAAGCTCTCCAGATACGGAAGGGGTTTAAATTCTGAGCAGTTAAAGTAAGAATCGAATATCCACCTAGGTACAAAGCAGCCACTTTGAGGCTGCCGTAAGAGCAGAAATGCTGGGAGGATATGCGCCCAAGTGAGGAGAAAGTGTCCAGAAAGTTGAGTCAAGACTTTTGTCCTCACTGTAGGAGGCAAGCCATTCAGACTTAAAAACCCGAGGGAATTCTCTCACAGTGATAGCTCAGAATTCCGTTTTCCATTTGTTCTCAAGGTAGTAAGAAAATCTGAAATGCATGTCTAGGCTTCAATTCAGCACTTTTTAAGGGTGATCAATGAGCACTTTTGTGTGCCTGCTGAAATGGGGATAGGAATAGAATGTATCCTTAATGGGATAATGGAACAGAGCTATAGCGCTTTAATTTTCCAATTTTAGTGGGATTTAGGCAGCTGTGATTAACCTGACAAATCAAGGAGAGGATGGTTTGAAGGGGTCCAGACAGCTGAGCCAATCTGGCACCTCTTCTCTTTTGCACCCTTGAGGGCCTCGTCAGACAATGGCTTGGCTCCACTCTTGGTATACACTTGCTGTCAGGCTTCCAAGAACAGGCCCCAGTGATGCTGAGTGCTGAAGTCAGGGCCAAGATTCTTTGGCTGTAGTCCTCTCCTGTGCCCAGGGAGGCTGTTTCTAATCCTGTTTTGGAATAGCGTACAGTAGGGAAGATCTTATTCAGAGGTAATCAGCCAGCAGTTATCACACCTGAGGTGGCCTTTGGATTATGAGCCATTTATATATTTAGCAAATATTTATGGAACACCCACAGTGCCCAAGACACAGGATGATGGTGGATGGAAAGGGAGAAGAGAAGCACACAGTGCTGGACTCAGGAAGATTACAGGAAAGGACTAACATATGGCGTGGAACACCAAGGGGAAGGGAATCATCCTTCATATGTTAGTGTAAAAGGAAAATGTTTGTTTTTCTCTTGGGCTGCCTGGGCTGTGATAATTCTCATAATAGGGGAGAGTGGGTTATATTTCTGAGTAAGCTCACGAGTGCTGGAGCTGCGTAGTACCGGTTAGCCAGGGTGGATGGGACTTCCAAACCACAGCCCAATCTCCTGGAAGCAGTGGCAGCCAAATCTCAAATCTGTGTTTGAGAGCCAGATCTACTTGGGACAGCTCAATTGGGGTCTTTTTAATGGCCATGTAAGGTTAAAATAGTACTCTTTCTGCTTCAACTTTTGCTGGGCTGACTCCTTTGTGGCTTTATTTTACCTTTTATAAGCACACGGAGAAGTTCAAGTGGTCAAAGAATTCTAATGAAGTTAAGCTCTATTTCACTTTCTTCCTATCTGGGACACTCCCCTAAATAAAGCAACCATTTCCTCTGGGTTCTGCCAACTCTTTTATTGCAAAAGGAAGAAACTTTATCCCTGGCTGTCTACTTTGCAAAGCGAAAGCCTTGATGTCCACTGAGACTGATCTTGGGCATAGGCCTTGGGATATAGAGCAGAGTCTTCCTTTTACAGAGAGAGTTCTAGAGCAAAACTTGTGGGCTTTGATGAAGGCGGTCCCAATTCCACCTGAAGTAGGGACAGACTACAGTGCTCTGCGTGATGAGACTCAGAGTTTCTGACTCACTGTGTTTACAAGGGCCAGCTAATGCTCCTCTAGTGCTTCTCTGTCAGTGTGAACATGAGCATCACATCTGCGGCAAATTCTGTGAAGTTGATAACTGTTGCCATCAATCTTGTATCCAGCTGAAATACTGAGGTGCAGAAAGTGAGCACTTGCTCAGATTCCATACAGGTAAGTGGAGGAGCTGCAGTCAACCCCAGAACCTGTCCTTCCTTTCTTTACTCTGCCATGTCAACTGAGAGGGTTGATGCTTTCCTGAGACCAGAGAACACACAATGACTGAAGAGTGACTCTCTGCTGCCACAGGTCAAGAATTCTGTTCTGCTATGACCCAGTCTCATAGTGTTTAGTGTTACCATACAGATGTTAGCTATGGAGAGAAAATGGGTTTTTATAAGAGGAATAAGGTCCTGTGTGCATCTCTCTTCTCCCTCTGGCCAGTGTCACCTTAGTCTCTGAATTCCTAGAGGTGAGAGGTGATGTAGTGGCAGTGCAAGGTGTTCCACTGATCCTCAGGTCTGTTTCTTTGCCAGTACCATGCTGTTTATATCACAGTGGCTTTGTAGGGTAGTTTCAAATTGGGAATTGTTATATCTGCTGCTGTGCATCTGTTGCCTAGTATGGCTTTTGGTATTCTAGGTCTCTTATGGTTCCAAATGAATTTTTGTATTCTTCTTTCTAGTTCTGTGAAGTATAGTGTTGGGATTTCAACTGGTATTGCATTGAATCTGTATGACAGTTTTGGTAGTATGGCCATTTTCACTATGTTGATTCTTCCTACCCAGGAGCAGGGGACATTTTTCCATTTTCTTAAAGCCTCCTTGATCTCTTTTTTCAGAGTGCTGTAGTTTTCAGTGTAGAGGTCTTTTGCTTCTTTTGGTAGATTGATTCCCAGATACTTCATTATTTTAGGTGCTATTGTGGAAGGAATTGTTTCCCTAGTTTCTCATTCAGTGAGTCTGTTATTTGTGTACCAGAAGGCTACTGATTTTTGGGTGTTGACCTTGTATCCAGCTACTGTGCCAAAAGTGTTAATTAAGTGGAGAAGTCTCTTGGTGGAGTTTTTTGGGTTTTCAATGTCGAGTATCATATCATCAGCAAATGACAGTTTAACTTCTTCCTTTCCTATCTTTATTGCTTTAATTACTTTCTCTTGTCTAATTGCTATGGCTAATGTTTCCAGAACTATATCGAAGAGGAGTGGTGATAGTGGGCATCCTTGTCTTGTTCCTGATTTTAATGTGAAGGTTTTCAGTTTTTGACCATTTAATATGATATTGGCTGTTGGTTTTTCATAGATAGCTTTTATTAGGTTGAGACATAGACCATCTATTCCAATTTTTTGCAGAGTTTTTATCATGAATGAGTGTTGTATTTTGTCAAATGCTTTTTCTGCATGTATCGAGAGGATCATGTGGTTCTTGTCCTTGACTTTGCTAATATAGTGTATTACATTTATTGATGTTGAACCATCCTTGCATCCCTGGAATAAATCCGACTTGGTCAGGATGAATGATCTCAATGATCCTCTGTATTCTGTTTGTTAGTATCTTATTGAGGATTTTTGCATCTATGTTCATTAAGGAGATTGGCCTGTCCTTCTCTTTTTTTGTTACATCTCTCCCAGGTTTGGGAATCAAAGTGATATTTGATTCCAGGAATGAATTTGGAAGTATTGCTTGTCCTTCAATTTCATTGAAAAGTCTGAAGAGTAATGGCAATAGATCTTCTCTAAATGTCTTGTAAAATTCAGTAGTGAATCCATCAGGTCCTGGGCTTTTCTTTGTTGGTAAGTTTTTAATTACATTTTCAATTTCACTGATTGTGATTGGGGTGTTTAAAATGTTTTATCTTCTTCGTTCAACTTTGGTAATTCATAGGTATCTAGAAATCTGTCCATTTCTTCTGTGTTTTCCATTTTATTAGAGTATAGGTTCTCATATTATGTACTGATGATCCTCTGGATTTCTGTGGGATGTATTGTGATTTTGCCTTTTTCATTCTTGATTGCATGGATCTGAGCCTTTTCTTTCCTTTCTTTGATAAGGTTTGCTAAGGGTTTATCAATTTTATTTAGTCTTTCAAAAAACCAACTCTTCAATTCATTTATTTTTTGTATCATTTTCTTAGTTTCCATTGCATTGATTTCTGCTCTAATCTTTATAATTTCCTCTCTTGTTCGAGCTTTGGGTTTTTCTTGTTCTTGTTTTTCCAGGAGTCTAAGGGTCATCCTTAGGTTGTTTATTTGAGCTTGCTCTGTTTTCCTAATGTGGGCATTCAGTGCTATGAATTTTCCATGTAGAACTGCTTTCATTGTGTCCCATAGATTCCTGTGTGTTGTATTGGCATTTTTGTTTATTTGTAAAAACTGTCTGATTTCTTCTTTGATTTCCTCGTGATCCATTGATTGTTCAGGAGAGTGTTGTTCATTTTCCATGTGTTTGTGAAGTTCCTACAGTTTCTTATGCTATTAATCTCCAGCTTTACTGCACTGTGATCTGATAATATACAAGGAATAACTTCAATTCTTTGTCATTTCTTCAAACCTGTTTTGTGAGCTAGTATGTGATCTATGTTGGAGAATTACCCATGTGCAGCTGAAAAGAATGCATATTCTGATTTTGTGGGGTGAAATACTCTATAGATGTCTAATAAGTCCATGCATTCAGAAGTTTGGTTCAGTTCTAGTATTTCGTTGTTGATTTTTTGCCTAGATGATCTGTCTATTTTTGATAGTGGGGTATTCAGATCCCCCACTACAATTGTATTAGTGGTTATTTGGTTTTTCATGTTACTTAATATTTGTTTTATATAGTTGGAGGCATTTATATTTGGTACATATATGTTTATGATTGTCATTTCTTCCTCTTGAATGTTCCCTTTACAAGGATGTAGTAGTCTTCTTTGTCTCTTAATCAGTTTTGGTTTGAAATTTGCTTTGACTGCGAATAAGATTGCTATCCCTGCTTTTTTCTGGGCTCCTGTCATGTGGAGAATTGTTTTCCATCCTTTCACTTTCAGTCTATGGGCTTCTTTTTGCACTATGTGTGTTTCTTGTATGCAACATATTGTTGGATTTTGCTTCTTAATCCATTCTGCCAATCTACTTCTCTTGATTGGTGAATTGAGGCCATTGACATTGATAGTTATAACTGATATGTTCTGACTTACTGTTGCCATGTTATTGTCCTTTTATTGACTCTTTATATTTTATCCTCTGTCTTTAGTTTCTAGCTTTGGCTATTTGATTTGCTCTGTTGGACCTCCTGGTGCTGTGATCTTCATTGTCTTTTTCTAGGATATTGTTTAAAATTCTTAGTAGTGCTGGTTTAGTATTCATGAAGTTTCTCAAGTGTTCTTTGTCATGGAAGTATCTTATTTCTCCATCCATTTTGAAAGAGAGTTTTGCAGGATACATCAGTCTTGGTTGGAGGTTGTTTTCTTTTAGGACTTGAAATATCTCACTCCAGGCTGTCCTTGACCTGAGGGTTTGTGTTGAAAAGTCTGCTGTGATTTTGATGGGCATTCCTTTACATGTGATTTGTTTCTTTTCTCTTACTACTTGTAGTATTTTGTTCTTCTGTTGGGTTTCTGGGATCTTGATTATTATATGTCTAAGTGTAGGTTTTTTTGATCGTGGCTACTTGGTGTCCTATATGCCTCACTTATCTGTATGTCTAATTCTTCCCCTCTGCTTCGGAAGTTTTCAGTCATTAATTCTTTGAACAGCTTTTTTTAAGTCATTTGCGTTTTCTCCTGGTACTTCATGGATTCCTATCAGTCTTATGTTATTCTTCTTTGCATCATCTAGGAGTTGTTGGATCGATTTCTCATGCTCCCTGACTTTTTTAAAGAGACCTCTCTTTTCATGGTCACTGTCTGCTATCCTATCTTCTATGTCTGAGATTCTATCCTTGCAATCTTTTATTCTGTTACATATGCTTTCAATAGAGTTTTTAATCTCCTGGATATCTGTTTAAATCCATTTCTTTCCTATGTTGGGTGTTCATTGTTTCCATTTCTTTCTCATTCTGGCCTTCATGGTTTCTATTATGTTCCCAAGCTCATCTATTTTTTTGTCAGTTTCTGTTCTGGATTCTAGAATCATGTCTTTCATTTTGTTCACCATCTCTATGGTTAACTGGGAAATAATTTCTGTTTCGAATTTTTCTAGAGCTTGATTGATCAGTTTTTTTACTTCATGTGCTGTGAGTTCTGAGTGTCCTGAAGGTTCGCTATCTGATTTTTCATCCTCCTTTGACCTACTGTTTGCCATTGGTGGACTGGAAGGCTGTCTTTGTGGCTTGCTTAAGTGTTTTCTCATCTTTATTTTTGCTGTTGGGTTGACCTTGATTCAATCTCTGGGTTATTAAATCTTCCTGATATCCCAGCCTTTGATTCTCTAGTGACTTATAGACATTCTCATTTTCGTAATTGAGCAAACAACTCAACAAATCAATCCATATCCTTTATCCCTATCACTACAATCAGAAACATAATAGGATCAATCACCACCCTTTATAGCCCTCCACGCCTCTGCAGAGTGCGTCCTAGGACTGGCTCAGTCAGGGGATGTAATAGCAGGGAGGGGGGCTCAGTGGTGCCCACCTGGCTACCCTCCTGCCATTGTGTCTGAGCCAATCAATGGTGCCCGCTGAAAATGGCGCGGCTCCAGAGGAGGCCTCGCAGGAGAGAGGGCTCTGAGTCCAAGCCGGGGCGGTGACGTCAGGGGGAGATTTATTTATCTATTTATATTAGAAGCTATCAAAATCAATGATCTATTTCTTACGTCATAAAAATGTCTTTAAAATGAAATGTACCTGCCTTTAAATTAGCCTGATCTGATTTATTCTGTGAGGGAATGTCTCAAATCTTTCTTGCTTCATGACTATATTATAACTCATTGTCCCAGAAGATGGGAGCAGGTACTCACAAAGGAAGAACTTGATGTTGGAGTAGATTCTATTTTGGGAGAACTATGATCTGAGGGTGATACATGCTCAATAGGAGCTAGTCAATGTTTTAAGATATATGACTTTAAAGAATAAAACTAATTTCTGATTTTATCATAGGGACTTTTTTCTTGTATGTGCTTATAGTTGCATGCTAGTATGAGTTGTGTGGGAATCATATAGTCCAGCTAAAACTAGAGCTGCAAATACATATAATTAAATTTATATCAAATCCTTATTATAACACAATCTGTCACCATTAAAGGAACATAAGCTCTTCTGGGTCTGTTTCAATTTGTATGCACTGATTCACATAAATATATCTGTAAGCTTTCAAAAAATAAAAAATTATATATATAGAAAATAAAACAGTGGTCACAGGGAGTGGAGGGGAAGGGATTAGGGAGATGTAGGTAAAGAGATACAAAGTAGCAGGTGTGTAGAATGAGAGACTAGAAATCTGATGTGCAACATGAGGGTATATGCATACCGTTATTGCATAGAATAATGTACTATACTAGAGGTTTTGGGTACAAAAATAGATTTTAGGAACTTGACATACAAACACACATGCACGCAGAATAACCATATGAGATGATGGCCATTTTAATTTTTTTACTATAGTAACCTTTCGCTGAATACACACACACACACACACACACACACACATATATAAACATGTTGTATATCTTAACTATATATAACAAAATTTAAGTCTTAAACAATTTCAGGCTGAGGTTGTGGCTCAGTGGTGGAGCACTTACCTAGCATGCATGAGACCCATAAAAGCAAACAAACAAACAAACACCACCAAACAACAACTGAAAATTTTGTTTGGCCTGCTTCCTGGATTTTGGAATGCTGTTATCTTCTTGAGGATTTAAGTGTTTATGTCTCAGACTGTAGTACTGTATGTCAAAAACAGTGGACTGACATTCAGTGGACAGGTACCAATAGGGCTTAGGTGTCATTAAGTATTTTAATTGCCATCCTCGAATAAGCACAATCCTGAGTCATGGGCTAACCATTAAGCAAGGGTAGGACGTGAAGGAGGGTGATTCCTCCAGGTTTTTCTGGGTCCTGGAAACGTTTTCATTATAGGATATAACCTTTTGATTCTATGCTGGGAGTCCTGATAAAGGAAAATGTTTTTGGAGGTAGGGAGGAGAGAAAAACTTTAAGCAGAGAAACTGAGAGGTAAAGATTTAATTTAAAATGTCCTAGAGCAGAGTGCAGGGAAACAGAGATGTTTAGGTTATCAATATAATCCCGAATGTGCATCTCCAGTTCTTTTTAACCATGTGTTGAGCCAGATGTGCCCCTGACACATTCCAGTCTTGATTGGCTTCCTCCATTTATAGAGACCTTCTGTTGGTCGATGATATTAGGTTTTAAATCTGATAATCAAGCCACCTGGCTGTAAAAGCATTTATGCCCTGCGAGTCAGTTCCAGGAAGGTTGACTTTGAAGCTGAGGTGTAAAGGTGCTTCTGTTTACCTTCTTTTGAATTTAAGATAGTAAATATGCAGTGAGGAAGAGCCCCAGGCAGTGATTTACTGGATCTCTGCAGACTTGTTCATGAGCTGGAGATACAATGTGAAGGCGCATTCATGGGGTGGCTGACCAAGGCTGCTGCACTTGACTGCAGTCCCACAATTGCTCTTGATCCGACATAAATGGTGCCATTTCTTCCTCAAGCATCTCCCCTAATTTGGAAATCAGAACATGGTCTAAACTCTTATTCGCCAGCATTCGATGAAAATACTATATATCTGGTTTTATCTTGTAAAGAGCGAAATCAGCTTCCTGAGTGAAAAATTAAGACTCACCATTCTAATGAAGTTGTCTAGTGGTTTTCAAGCAGGGCTTCTCAGGAATGCTGTATGGGCTAAGGTGAGTCCTAACTTGGGAGATGGAAGGGTGGGGCCTGCTACCTGGCCCTTCACAGTACTTCCATACTTACTCTGCGTTATAACAAGGTCTTCAGTACAGTTTTGTTTGATGAAAATATTCCTATACTCAAAATGAAACTTGAAAATCTAGATACAATTATGTTTTGTTTTACAAAAGGATTTGTAGCGCATGTGAAGATTCTAACTTTCCCAGGCTCTTGTATACTGTTGTGGAGCCTGTCTTTGGTGCTAAGGTCTCTTGTCTCATCCTCCTGCTCCATTATTATTATTTTTTCCTCTCTGCTCTGTAGAAAGACACATAATTTAGCCAACTCGGGTCCTTTCTCCAAGGTAGGCACACAAATCTACTGTGAGGTAGAATCGCCAAGTATATACATGCTGCATTCTCTTTAGGAGCTCTGTGGGATCCACACACATGTATAACCAGACGGGAGTGGGTGTGCCATTCCTGCTTCAAATTAGATCTTCTTAAACCTTAGGTCCTTTAAGGCTGGGACACACACACACACACATACACATTAGAATAATGGCAGACTATTCCCTCTATAATTGATATCATAGACACAATTTCCAAAGTGTGTACTGTTTTCCACTCTTATTTGGACCCATTTCAGGCCTTTGCACAGCAGGGACTATTCCATCTCGACTACTTGCTACCCGTCTGTCCTTGCAGTGGACAGTTATGGTGTGGGTCTTTAAATACTACCTTTCTTTCCACTGTCTAGAGTTGTCCATTCTCTACATCTGAACTCTGTGTGTCCAACCTTGCTCTCCAGGCATTTGTTCTTGGTACTTTATGATGGAAGTGCTTCCTAATCCTGGCATTATAATCAATTGTCTGGAGAGCTTTAGATAAATATCAGGGCTTTGCTCTCCACCTCTAGGAATTTTTATTTAACTGATGGGGAATTAATTTTTAGTAACAGCTTCTCATTTGTTTCCAATGTGCATTCAGAACTCAGAATCACTGCCTCATGGTGAGCAGATCTCTGGAGAGATAACCACCCAAGTGATGTCAGTTGCAGCTTCCTCATGTCTTTAGGCCTGGATAGAAATATTCTGAATGCTTCTCTGATTCCCAGAGCACACACATCATTTGGAAACTTGCTAGAAGTACAGACTTCCCAGCACCCACTGACCTACTAATGAGGCACTCTGGGGGTGGGACAGGGAAGTCTGTTTTGAGGAGCTGTCCGTGGTTCTGAGGCAAGTTAAATTTGAGAGCCACTGCTTGCCCACCATTGCCACAGCTTGATGGTGTTCAAGGCACCTGAATTCTCCACATTCTCTGGGTCTGTTGTTCTTCTGGAGCCTCCTACTTCTAAGATCCAGATTCTTGTGACCTATTCTGCTGTAGCACATGGGCTTTGATGGAAGGCTATATACCTCTATGAAGACTCCATGCATTCAGAAAGCATTGTGAACAAGTAGAGTTTATGGAAAGATATGGAAGCCTGGCAAGGGATGCCCATGTCACACACTCCAGAGAAATCAAGTTAGCAGGTGGCTATTGGAAATTCCTATTCTCTTTTCAGCCTTGTCTTTGGGGATGTTGTGACCCTTGCATTATACATCATTCAGCATCTTCCGTTTTCATCGGTTCCTTTGGATCATTAAAATATAATCTTTCTATTGTAATTGATCTCTTATCAGCTCCTGCTTGTTAACTTGAATTCACAAAGCAATGAAGGCATTAGTTGAACAAAAACTGCCCTTAACTAGATTTTTACCTGTCAGACAGCAGTTTTAGATCACATATTTTTTTCTATGGTTTTATATAACCCAGAACCAAATGGGAAGCCTATGGCAGATTCAATTTTCATAACTCCGGAAAGTATAAAACATTGTCACGATGGCTCTTCTCAGTTTTGACCTGTTACTCAATCCCACATACTAACTAGATCAAAGTAGTGCCAAAGAAATGATTAAAAAAGGAAAAGTTTTAGGTTTTTTTTTTTTTTTTTTTTTTTTGTATTGGGGATCAAACTCAGGTCCTTGCGCTTGCAAGGCAGGCACTGGAATGAACCACTGAGCTGAATCCCTGGCTGAAAAAAAGGAAAATTTAAATAAGCTAATTGCTTTACCTAAATAATAGCAAGCCACCATTTTGTTTTTCTTTCACATTATTCTTTTTTAATAGAGTTGAGTTTCTTGGGGGTTTGGGAGGGTGTCAGGCAGGCAGAGACTTTTTTGGTCAGCCTCCAAAAATGGGTTTGTTTTGCTTCATTTTCTAGTGTTTGATAAGAAAAACACTGTACTATAAAATTAACAAAGATGGGAAAAATTCTGAAAGGGAATGTGTCCTCCAAGTGCCAAGGAATATCTAGTAATGTATTAGACTTCTCTAGAAATAAGAACTATTCATGAATAAATCTGCTTGGTAGCGGTTTTGAATTTGTCCAAAATAAGGAAGTTTTTACTTTCCTTGACAAGGAAATAAAAACAATGAATAGATTATTCAGTGGACTCCTGATGTAGCCTAGCATACGTTCTGGCAGGTGCACTGTGCTCAAATATACATGATAATAGTTTAAATGTAAATAAGGTTAATGAATTTTAATATTCCTCTACATCTTGTATTCATGCCTCCATTTGCATAGTGACTTATTTCTCAAGTCCCTTTGTAAATATTGCAATGAAATAAACATAAGAGGAGAGCACAAAGGAGTGTATATAATTAACTCAGCAGACAGCCCTCCACGAAGGCAAAGTGGAATCATATCACAGGATCACAGATGTCAGGGAAGGATGAGCTAAATAAGTAAACCAGCTGATCCTTCTTTTCTAATGGAGAACTATTCCATTTAGGTTTAAAAGATAGTTCAATTTTACACACTTCAAGTGACAAGGTTTCTGAACATGGCTTTAAATGAATATTGTGCTTCTGCCTGAAGTTACTGTGGTCCCAGAGGTGCGGTATAGGGATAAGGAAGGGAGGCACCTACCCAAGCCTCCTTGGGCATAGACACTGTCACTACCTTATGCTGGGTACCTGCAGGAAGGTACCAGAGTTAATCCAGAGAACACTATAGCACAGAAAATGAAGAAGGACCCTAAGCACTGTATTTATGCTTTCTGTTGTCAATTTTTGGAAAAGTGCCTCTCTCTCCTGCTCCATCATTTTTAGGGCAAAGATAAGGCAGATTGGCCTTAAACCCTTGCTGAATAAGGGTGATGTTTAAGATGATTAATGATAATTATGTCTTTCAGCCTTTTCTTTACTCTTAAGCTATTATATCCAGAAAGCACTCTTGAAATGACCTGAACTGTACACTCGTCTGGGGTTCTGTGCCTGTGCCTAAGCCACTGCAATATAGCAGTGTGAATGCTGGGGTCACTGTGCAGAGCCCTGATGCTGGAATCCAGATGCCTATTTCAAACACTGTGTGAAACAAGAACAATAATTGTAGTTTTCCTACAATTCTATTGGATGGCTTCTAGGAATTACTACATAGAGAATGTTGGAAGTATATATTGCCAAGTGCTTATGAGATTTAGCTGTCACTAGTTTCTCTGTTTGAAATGTACTTTCTCTTCCTCCATAAAACTTTTGCATTATGTTTTCATACATTGTCACTTCACTGCTCTTAGCTGTCATCCCACAGAAGTCCACAAGTCTAAAACCAGCCTCCTCCTCTCCTACTGTTCAATTCCGCTTTTCCCCCTTTATGTGCTCAATTCACAACCATTCAGAGAAAGACAGTAGGCTGCGTGCATATTCTAATTAGTGTTGGACAGAGGCAAAGCCTAAACAAATGTCTGGGATCTGTCTCTGTCACCGTTCTCTTTTGTCCTTCATTCCTTAATACTTGACAGATGTTAAGTGCAAAGAACAGTAGGGTGAGTGCAAAAGGCCTTTTCACTCTTTTAAAGCTGGAGCAACTTGGATACTTCCTCAAAATATTCTAGTCCTGCAAATTCTGGTAGAGGATAGCTTCTATTCCCTTGCATTTCAACATTCAGACTTTTAAAAAAAAATCTACATTAGAGGATTTATTTTCCCTGTATGTTTTTGGATTTTCAAATATTTAATACAGCTTAGGTGGGAAACAAGTTTTTTTGGATTGAGTTGTTTGGGTGAGTCTCTGAGCCAGTAAGAAAATCCTGTGTAATACTTCCCTTCATCAGTTCCTATACTACTGCAAGCGTTAGGGCTAAAATTTCATTTCATTACATTCTAGGCTTCAGCACTCTTTTCCTGTAATCCTACCACTGTCACTTGCCACCCATTTTTTTCTGTGGCTTACTTAGATTATTTTACTGATTCTAAAAGAGTAGAGAGAGTTATTACAGAAAGAAAAGCATTTCCTAGGTCATTGCTCAAGTTTTTTTCTGGCTCAGTTGTGAGAACTAAAGAATATTCATTGATATAATAAATGATCATTGTTATCACATTTCTGTGCTTTTCTATTTTGGCTCTTTTTATGACCATTTAAAGACTTGGAGTATTTTTCCCTGGGTGCTAAAGCAATAGGAAGGTCTTAAAAGAATTTATGATATTATTTACAAAAATATTTACTTATGGAAACAAGTCTGTCATCTCTGCAGATAAAATGAAAGGGATGTTTGTTTTAATATGTCAGAATCTGGCTACTATCAAAAGGACACCCACCTTCAGCCATCTCACAAGGAAGAACAGATTTGATTTAGATTCTCTTGTTTTGTTGATCCCCTGTACTTGTAACAGCCATTTAAAACAAGTGTACCTTTTGATAATTATGCAATGTTATTGTTTTCAATGGGATATGTCTTTTGCAGTCTAAGCCATCAGAGGTCCTTTGCTGCCTTTTTAAAGACTTTCTAAAAATATTTATATACCACACTGTGAGCTTTGCATTACCAGATAGTGAATAACAATTGATCTTTGTCCTTCAAGGATTTGACATTTGCAGTCTGTAGTAATTTCTCTTGGATTTCAAGGTCTGTGATATATACTTTATTGAAATTTTGAGGCATGGATCAGGGTTCGGTAGATAAAGGGAGGTGATCGCTCAATATTTGTTTCCTGGTGAGCTTAGATAGCTGTCTAGCTCCTTTACACTAATACAATTTTAAAGATTTTTTTGTTCTTTGCTTACTTTTATACCACATTTGCTGCATGTCTATGTGTGTAATATGTATGAAAATGGAAAATTTTATTGATATAGAGATCTGTCTAGGAAATTTGGATTTTAGAGGGCTACGTTATATGTGTTTTGAAGACATGTAGGGATTATACAAAATAAAAGTAAAAAAGCATTAGTTAAGGGCAAAAATAATCTGTGTGACTTATGTGTATTATCTCAGCCTTATTTTACATTATTTGTCATGATGAACTTCCTTATTTGTTTATATTGGTGATAACAGATATTGCCTAATAAAGTATTATTAATAGTTATTTTTTTAGAAAAAACTTCATATCAGACCATGCTTTATAAAGAAAGTTAAGTTTGTGTATGCAAATAGGATTAACTTTCACTGTATTTAGAAGGATGAATGAGCTTCAAATGTTTTGATGGTTTCATATTTCACTTTTGAGAGGACAGTAGATTTATACACACTAGCTGTTACAGTATACATGAGATGCTTCAGACATTTGCTGATTTAATAGTAGGGCTACTCTGGTAGGGAGACCACTCAGAAGACAGACATTAATCAGGTTTGGAAGCAAAGGATTTAGCAGTGACAAGAGCCCTCTTGGTTTCCTCTGGCCTACAGAGCAATTTCCAGGGCAACACGCTAGCTTACCTTGATTCCAGGACTTATGTGAATCTAAAATTTGAGAGGGTTAAACATCAACAATACAAAGTACTGACTCATTTGGCCTAGCAAGAAATCTATTATGCTACAAATAATTTCTTCTACAACATAGATGTATAAAAATCCTTACTGTGGAATATCATCCTTAGAGCACTGGCATCACAGGATAATGCCTCATCAGGGGTAGGAGTTGTGGTTTTCTCAGTACTTGGTGGCTTGATCTTAGTTTAATTCCATATATAGGTCAGCAAAAAGCTTACTGGCTCACAAAACAGAGTATTTTCAATTGGGAGGAGAAAATAAATGAAAGACAGAGCCAAACAATTTTTATAGATGATTGTTTTTTAAGGAAAAGAAGCTTAAGCAACAGTCCTAGAAAAATCTGCCCTCCCTTTGGTTTGTTATGTGATGTTGATGTTTAAAGTTCCCTTCATCCATTTGTTTACTAAAAAGTTGAAAATAATTTTATTATTTATTATTGAATCAAGTAACTAGACAGGCTTTTGCTTCATTATTCAGTTGAATAAAGTGTATATGTATTTAATGTCTTCTTAACCAGGTATCTCGTGTCTATATCTATTTAAATCCTTGTACACTTATTAAAGATTTTCAAAGTGATTTACACTTTAAAAATTTGCATTCTTTTCTTTTTTGTGGTACTGGGGATCAAAGTAGGGACCTTGTGCTTGCAAGGCAGGTGGCAGAAACACTGAGCTAAATCTCTGGCCCTAAAAATTTGTATTCTTTTCCTTAGAGCTTTTAGTTGTACTCAGATTATTATCACAATGAAGGAAAAAGGCCACCATAAGTGTACAGGAAAAATAATTTAAGAAAATACCAAAATACTGAATTGAGAATGTTAAGATGATAGAATTATGATTGGACTTTTATCTTTGTTTGTATTTTTCAACTCTATTATTCTTATTATTTTTTTTTAAATTTTATTGAGTTTATTGGTACATTTTAGGGATACAGTACAGTTACATTCATTGTTGGGATCTTGTACCTCTACATGACAAGTCTTGATTCTCATTTTTTCCCCTTACCTCTGCCCTCCCTTCACCCCCTCCTCCCCTCCCCATCTACAAACACTTTATTTTCATCTTTTC
>NW_022900941.1:32274272-32275670 GCF_012274545.1 Fukomys damarensis | reverse complement strand
CATTTCTTCTGTGTTTTCCATTTTATTAGAGTACAGGTTCTCAAAGTAGGTGTTCATGATCCTCTGGATTTCTTTCGGATCTGTTGTGACTTCGCCTTTTTCATTCCTAATTGCATGGATCTGAGCCTTTTCTTTCCTTTTTTTGATAAGATTAGCTAAGGGTTTGTCAATTTTATTTATTCTTTCAAAAAACCAGCTCTTTGTTTCATTTATTTTTTGTATTGTTTTCTTAATTTCAATTGCATTGATTTCTGCTCGGATCTTTATAATTTCCTCTCTTGTTCGAGCTTTGGGTTTTTCTTGCTCTTGTTTTTCTAGGAGTCTAAGTTTCATCGTTAAGTTGTTTATTTGAGCCCACTCTGTTTTCCTAGTGTGGGCATTCAATGTTATGAATTTTCCACCTAGAACTGCTTTCATTGTGTCTCATAGATTCATGTATGTTGTATTGGCATTCTCATTTATTTGTAAAAACTGTCTATTTCTTCTTTAATTTCCTCTGTAATCCATTGATTGTTTAGGAGAGTGTTGTTCAGTTTCCATGTGCTTGTGAAGTTTCTATAGTTTCTTGTGCTATTGATGTCTAGTTTGATTGCACTATGATCTGATAATATACAGGGATGACTTCAGTTTTTTTGCATTTATTTAGACCTGTTCTGTGAGCCAGTATGTGGTCTGTTTTGGAGAATGATCCATGTGCACCCGAAAAGAATGTATATTCTGATTTTTGGGGTGGAATACTCTATAAACATCTATTAAGTCCATGTGTTCCAAAGCTTGGTTCAGTTCTATTATTTCATTGTTTATTTTCTGCCTAGATGATCTGTCAATTTGTGATAGTGGAGTATTTAAATCCCCCACTGCAATTGTATTAGTGCTTATTTCGTTTTTCATGTTACTTAATATTTGTTTTATATAGTTGGGGGCATTTGTAGTTGGTGCATATGTGTTTATGATTGTCAGCTGTTCCTCTTGAATTGTTCCCTTTACAAGGATGTAGTGTCCTTCTTTGTCTCTCTTAATGAGTTTTGGTTTGAAATTTACTTTATCTGAGAATAAGATTGCTACCCCTGCTTTTTTCCGGGCTCCTGATGCATGGAGAATTGTTTTCCATCCTTTCACTTTCAGTCTATGGACTTCCTTTTGCACTAGGTGTGTTTCTTGTATACAACATATTGTTGGATTTTGCTTCTTAACCCATTCTGCCAATCTGTTTCTCTTGATTGGTGAATTGAGGCCATTAACATTGATGGTTACAACTGATATATTTTGACTTATTCTTGTCATGTTTTTGTCCATTTGTTGACTCTTTTTACTTTTTCTCCCATCTCCTTTTAGTTTCTTGCCTTGCCTATTTGATTTGGTCTGTTGGGCCTCATGTTATTGTGAATTTCGTTGTCC
>NW_022900941.1:32237369-32273790 GCF_012274545.1 Fukomys damarensis | reverse complement strand
TGAGTCTTCATGGCTTCTATCATGGTCTTGAGCTCATCTATTTTTTTGTCAGTTTCTCTTCTAGAGTCTCGGATCATGACTTCCATTTTGCTCATCATCTCTCTGGTTAGCTGGGAAATTATTTCTGATTTGAATTTTTCTAGAGCCTGATTGATCAGTTTTGTTATCTCCTGTGCTATGGATCCAGGGAGTCCTGTTGGTTCACTATCAGACTTTTCATCCTCATTTGTCCTACTATTTGCTATTGGTGAACTGGAAATCTGTTTTTGTGTCTTGCTTAAGTGTTTTCTCATTTTTATTTTTATTGTTGGGTTGTCCTTCTTTAATTTCTGGGTATTACTTAAATCTTCCTAATATAGTTGCGTTTTAGCTTTTGAGTTTCTAATGACTCATAGACATTCTCATTTTCATAATATCAGAGAAAACAACTCTTTAAATCAGTCACCACTCTTTGTCCCAATTGATACATTCAGCAGCCCAATAGGATCAGGCACAGCTTGCCAACTGACCACTTGTGGTAGTCATTAATGTATCACCTTTAACTCATGTGAATTAAATTAATTTCAAGAAGCAGCCCATAGTATGTTTGCAGTGAATATGCTTTTCAATATAGCATCTTTGCCATTTAGAATGGGGGGTTCGATTTAGAACGAGAGGATTAAATAAGTGAAAGAATTAGAGCAGGTTTGAAGTGAATCCAGAGGTTGTAGAATTACCTTACTATCTTTACAAAGCTATTAACTTCAGGGGGGATAGAGAGAGTGCAGGAATAAGGACAGGAATATATCCCCTTAACAGTAGCAGGTGCTTGCCTTCCCTTGAAGGTACAGAGCCATGAGTGAGGTAAAATGACTGGAGAAAAGAACATAAAGAGAAACCCCTCCTACAAACAAAAAGTAGTAAAAGAAGAAGTCTGAGTTATTCAGGAGCTGGAATAAAAAGGGAGATGAGGGACAATATGGTGGAGCAAGAGACTGAGTTGGAGAGAGAGGACAGAAAAAAGAAACAAATTTTAGGGTGGAATGAGGAAAAAAGAGAAGAGAGAGAGAGAAAGAAAACGAATTTGAAGGTCTTCTTTCAGGCTCTCTCTGATCTCATATTATACCACATGCACAGCCATATGCGGAACCCAATCCCCTGGTCTTAGCTGGCCAATGGCTGTTCCTCACGACTGAGACTGAACACAATCTACAAGGCCTAACTTTAGTTTCCTTACCCTCAGGGTTGAACTCCACTCAGTTCTATTACAGGTTTCCCCTGCCCTTTCTTTAAAGATGTTCAAAGTTGGGAGCTCAGAAAACTACCCTTCATGGGAACCTATGCCTCTGCAGAGTTGGTCTAAGGACTGGCCGGGTCAGGACTTTGAGAACGGGGGTGGTGTCGTGTGGGTGTTTCAAGGGCGCCCACGCGGCTACCTTCCTTCCTGGGTCTGTTGTTGCACAGGCCGGGAGCTCGCTCACAGGCCGGGAGCTCACGCGCACACCGTCGGGTGATCGCAGGCAGGCAGGCAGCTGAAGAAACCCCCTCCGGGGTCTTTGGGGCCTTCCTGGGTCTGTTGTCACGCAGGCCGGGAGCTCGCGCGCAGGTTGGGAGCTCTCGCGCCCGCCGCCGGGTGATCGCAGGCAGGCAGGCAGCTGAAGAAACCCCCTCCGGGGTCTTTGGGGCCTTCCTGGGTCTGTTGTCACGCAGGCCGGGAGCTCGCGCGCAGGTTGGGAGCTCTCGCGCCCGCCGCCGGGTGATCGCAGGCAGCTCAACTCTATTATTTTTGAACCATTTAGTAGCAGAACAATTGATCTATTAAAATGAAAATACACATTTGCACCTGACCACTATGGGAGGCTTATATCATATCAGTCCTGTTACCAATAACACATATAAACATGTGAATAGCTGTTTGGAGTCATCAGGGAACAACAATATACCCAAAATTTGAAGTGCCGAAACAGGGAAAAACACAGAAACATAATGAAATGATCCTGAATTTTACTGTTACTTTCTTTGTTTAGTTTTGGGTTGATTTGTAAGCAGGAATTACAGCTGGGAAAAAGTTTGGCCGTGTGTTTTCAGCTTTCTCACAGAGTTAAGGAGACAAAAACCAACCAACCAACCAACCAACAAACAAACACTAAAGTTCAGAACCCACCAAGGAAGAAGGGTAATGGGAAATACCTAAGTAGAGACTTGGAAACTGTAGACCCTAGGATAAAGAGTAAACTAGAAATAGACCAGATCTTTCAAAGGCTGAAACCTGGTCTCAGAGCATCTCAAGTTCTAATTGGATCTGCCTTTGGTTTAACTGCTTTATGGGAGAAAATTACCAGAGTAAGCAACATATACTCTATAATTTTTCATTAATAGATATGATAATTAAAATGGTAAATGAGATGCCAAAGACAGGATCTTGTGATTGGAAACCAAGATGGGGAGGGGTGAAAACCAAAAGAAAAAGAGAAATAGAAACAAATCCTTGCTGACATGAACTATTAGATAACAACTCTAAAAAGATAGTGATTAATATGCCTCACAAGACAGAAGGTGAAATAGACAATTTCTATAAAAAGATGGTTAAAAAACAAAACATATTTCAGACTAAGAGTTTCTTCGGTCCCTTCTGGTTCTTCAGAATCATACCTTTTTATGGATATTTCTTCTCTGATTTGCCTTCTTTTTTGTTTTTGTGGTGGTGACATCATGTTTCTATGATTCTGTCTCCTTTCTAGTAAGCTCTGAATTTGGAATCTGTTTCACTTTTGAAAATTCTAGCTATATTGAAGAAGAGTCTCCAAACCTCACTTTCCTCTCCCTTATCTCCTTCTTCCTCGACACTTTTCTATGTTTGGGCTGGAATTTGGCAGGGATATGTAAAATGAATTCAATTTTATAGTTTGCCAACTTGGTTCTTCATATTTGTGGAGTCACTATTCAACAGAACAGACTTTGGACTGGTAGTTTTATTTTTAGCTCTGTTTCAGTCATTGAATAATCTGGGACAAATACAACTCATACAAGCTCAGTTTGCCTGCTGAGCCCAGATGTAGCTTTGGGATCTTTCTCAGCATCACACTCAGGGCAACTATTATCAAAACATTGGGGTTATCATGTGAGTAAAGACAGTTTCTATCCTGCAGACAGATCATCACTGAAAGCTCTTTTGTCTCTAGAAATCTAGAGTTGTGTCTAATAATTGGTTTCCAGTTGCTGCTCAGTTCATCTGTGGATAAGAAGCATGAAAGAACAAAAGAACAACATGTGGACATCAGAAATTGGTGAATTGGTTACAGTTATTGATGCCTTCATTTAACCTAAAATTATGCCTACTCCTTCATATTTTTCTACCCTGAATGGAGCATCTGATAAAATGGACTTTGCTTCAGTGTGTGCATGTTGTTGAACTTTTAAAAATCCTTCATGATATTGTTTGCAGCCATGTCCAACCTCCCTGTCCCTCAGAACTGCACCACATCAAGGTGTGCGGGCCGTTGCTCTTCTTGGCACTGGTGCTTGGCCACTTCCCATTGACTTGCACAGTATTCTCGGAGCAGTTCATCCAAGTGCTGTCTGGTGTGTGGCCACCTGGGCCCTAACATCAACAATGGTTTCAAAGGACTCCAGAGAATAGACATGGAAGGCTTTGACAAAAAAAATGGTGGTGAAAGTATGTTATTTGTATGTATGAATCCACCAAAATGAAAATTATTAATCTGTAAAGAATGTGAAATAAAGAATGTGGAAAAATTATGGTAACATACACAAAACAAATTTTGTCATTTTAACGAGTCTTAGGTGGATAATATTTTTTTCTCTTTTTTGCAGTACAGGGAGTGGAACCCAGAGTCTTTGTACTGAGCTACACCCTCAGTCATCCATTCCCTTTCTCTTCTTCCTTTTTCTTTCTTTCTCTTTCCTTCCTTCCTTCCTTTTTTTGTCTTTTTGTTTTCTTTCTTTCTTTTTCTTTTCTTCCCCTTGTTTCTTTCCTTCCTTCCTTCCTCTTTCTTTCTTTCTTTGTTTCATTAAATTGCTAAATTTCTCTGACTGGGCTTGAACTCATAATCCTGCTGCCTTAGGTTCCCAATGTGTAATGTTAAGTATATTCACATTGTTATGTAACCAATCTCCAGTGCTTTTTCTCATCTTGCAAAAATGAAACTCTGTATACATAAAAACCAGCTCCCATTTTGTCCTCTGTGTAGCCCTTGGCAACCACCATTCTGTTTTCTCTGTGAATCTGACTACTCTAAGTACCTCACATATACTGTCATATAGTATTTGTATTTTTGGACTGACCTACTTGGTGTAATGATCTGAAAGTTCATGCATGTTGTACCATGCATAAAAGCTCTTTTCTTTTTAAGGCTGAATGACAGCATTCCATTATATGTGTGTATCATGGTTTGTTCATCCACCCATCAGTCAGTGGACACTGTGGTTTCCACCTTTTGTCTATTACAAATTATACTCTGTGAACATGGGCATATAAATACCTCTTCAAGACCTTGCTCAAATTATTTTGGTTGTATACTCAGAAGTAAATTTTCTGGATCATATGGTGATTTTTGAATATTTTGAGGGATTGGTATAGTGGTTCCTGTTTATAGTCCTACCAAAAGTTCACAAGACTCTCATTTTCTCTACATCCTTGCCAACTCTTGTTACTTTCTACAATTTTTAAAAGTTTAATATATTTTACTTTTAAATTATATATACTTTTTTGGTAGTGGGGATGAAACTCAGGACCTTGTTCTTGTGAAGCAGGCAGTGGTACCACTAAGCTAAATCCCCAGCCCAAAGTTTAATATATGTTAACAGTAAGTACAGGAACAATAGAACATGAAACGTTAAACATTTACTTGTATAGGGAAACTCAGAAAAATATAATGAATGGATGTAATCTACTGTATGATAAAAATGCTACAAACATCACTTACAAGAAGAAATTTGTTTTTTAAAAAAATGTTTACATTATCCACAAAAATTTAACAAGTTTATTTATGATTGATAGAAAGTTGAGCTGTTGAAACTTCCCCACTGAAATATTTTGATTTGAATTAGTGCTTTATATCTTACATTTATATTAAAAATTCACACACAAATGAAAATGGAAAAATGGCCAATACCTGATTTATGATTCCTACTTTTTTTGCTTGCAACCTTATATTTATGTATTTTTGGACCTCATGGGGAAAAATACATAACATTCAGAACTATCAATAACAGGAAGAAGAGAAAAATGTTGCTCAGAATGAAATGTTTCTGAGGCTCAGTCTCCACATATATGGCATGCTAGTTAGATGTCTTTTGGGATACTTAATACATATTTGGCATAGAGAGCACATAAGTGGGTATCTTCAAACAGGCCAACAAGATTGGCTTCATTTGCTTTCTGTAAAGCACTGATAGCTGCATTCTGGAAGCACAAATCTATTTTTGGAGTTCTGAACAATTTTTCATACCAAATGCTAAAAGGACAATTTGCAAATCAGAAGTTCCCTGTAATGATGAGATTTCCTCACTCCTATAAGTGGGGGCCTACTCTTGGAAGTGATGTCTGTATCCATTTTTTCCTAATTACTTTACTGTGGATGGATTCTATGGCAGTGTTTTGTATGTACTGTGGTAGAGGGCCCTCCTTACCTACCTACGTCTTCCTCTGCCAGTGCTTGGTGAGCTAGAGGTAGTGCTGACAATAGAGTGACTATACTGAGGTGGCTATGAATCTTTCTTGTTTATGATAGTAGCCATGTTAATGGGTGGCTGCAAAATAAGGTAGTGACAAAAGACTTTTTATTTACTAATATCTTAATTGTATTTAAAATTATTTTTCACTGGTCACATACACACAGAAGACTGATATCTAGATCCATACCTCTCACCATGCACTAAAATAACATAAAAATTAACCAAAGATCTAAATATTAAAGCAGAAACACTTTGTCTGCTCGAAGGTAACATGAGTAAAACTCTTGAAGACAGGTGTTGGTAAAGACTTTGGAATGGAGCATTAGCTGCACTAGAAAAAAATATCAAGAATCAAAAAATGTTATTACATCAAATTAAAAAGCTTCTTCTATATGACAAAGGAGGCAACAAATACAGTGAAGAAACACAATACACAAGGGAAAATTTTTTGCCAGATACACTTCAGAGAGAGGGATAATATCTAAGATATATAAAGAACTCAAAAAATCAGACCTCCTAAAATTAGACCCAATAATGAATAGCTTCTCTGGTGTGAAAAACTGTAATAGTACATAAGATCCTAATGATATAATTGAAAATGTGAAATAAGAAGAAAAGGGCTAAAGGTGTAGGGAAAGTGGGAAGGGTGGGGGAAAGGTAATAAGGAAAAAGAAAAAGACATGAGAAAAGGAAAAAATGGAAATAAAGTGTTTGTAAATGGGGAGAGGAGGAGGGGGTGAAGGGAGGGCAGGGATAAAGGGAGAAAATGAGAACCAAGAGCTGTCTTGTAGAGGTACAAGATCCCAATGATGAATGTAACTGTACTATATACTTAAAATGTACCAATAAACTCAATGAGAGAAAAAAATGGGAAATTGAAATGAATAGATGATTCTCATGAGAAGTACAAATGAGCAGTAAATACATGAAAAATGTTCAATATCTCTGGCAATAAGAGAAATGCAAATTAAAAGGACACTGAGATTCTACTTTGCTCCAGAAGGAATCGCAGTCATTAAGCAAATAATAACAAATGCTGGAGAGGCTGCTGGGAAAAAGGAACTCTTCTATATTGTTGGTGAGAATGTAAACTAGTAGAATTACTACAAAACCCACTATGGAGATTCCTCAAAAAACTAAAAATAGAAATTCCGCTTGATCCAGTTAATCTCCTTCTAATTATCTTCTCCAAAGAGTTAAAGACATCATTTTACAATAAACAGCATACCCATGTTTATAGCAGCACAATGCACAGTAGCCAAATTTTTGGGAGACACCTACATGTCCATCAATAGATGTATCCATAAAGAAAATGTAATTTTTATACACAATGGACTACTACTCTGCCATAAAGAAAGATAAACTTGAGCTACATGTACAAAATAGATGCACACTGAGACCACAGTGTGAAGTGAAATAAATCAGATACATGAGGTAAAATATTGCATTGTTTCTCTTCTACAAGAAACCCAAAGTATAAATAATTTAAAGAGTAAAATTAAGGATAGACAATAAGTGTCAGGAAGATAGACATTTTGCAAGGGATAGAGGGAGGAGCGAGGGAGGGGAGATGAAGTAAAAGGAATTAAGATGTGTTATGTATATGTACTAAGTCCCCATGATGAAAGTAATAATAAAATGCTGCAAAATTGTACTAATAGACAATTAAAAATTATTTTTCTACAATTATTTATAATACATGAGTAAGTTCGGCATCAGATACAATCAATTTCATCATCCTGTTATTAGTTACCATCATTTAAATCTCTATTTAAATAGTCTATTTTTGTAAACTTCCTATCAATCACTATGTGATAATTGGCTAAGTACAGTACTCAGGAGCTTTAATGAGCCTTAAGATGATATTTCTGCTTTACTGAAGTTAAGATCTCAATAAATTTTGTAAATTATGGCAGGCAAATGGATCAGAGGTTAGAGTACAATCATTATGGTTTACCAAATTCAATTGATCATATTTAAAGAGCTGAAAGCTGTACTACAAACTTCCAGGTTGTTTCAGAAGATGTATCTTTCTGCAACTGTGAGTCTAGAACTTCTCTCAGCCCCTAAAACACATTCCATGTTCTGAATAAATTAAAAAGCACATCGACAAGGTTGAATGATCACCATCCTGCCAGACAGACAAAATTTCTTGTGTAAAATCATGTGTCTTTTGAATTTTGAAGATTATAGAACCTAGAAAAAGATATATAAAACCAAGCCCTGACTTTTATTTGTTTCAGGACTGTTTTAGCATTTCAAAGTTTTTTTTTTTTTTTTTAAACACAAAAATCCATCATTATCTGAAAAAGGATTTTAGCTATTCCTGGAGATGTAAATTGGCTGTATTTCGGAGATGAATGAGGAAGATGGGGGATTGGCTTGCCACAGCTGGCTCTGTAATCAGGCCTATTGTCCCCCTTTTTGGCAGTGAGAGGAGGCAGGGACAGTGCATATAAAGCACCCTTACCTGCCTTCACCCTTATGGGAGTGGCACACCTTCAGGGCTTCCCAAGTTGGTGAGCCACAATCCTCCCTTCCAAACATGGTGCAGTTCTGCCTCATTCCTCTGTGGCTTCATGACCTTGACCAAAGTTGGAAAGCCACTCAAGTTTAGCTGGAGTGGTTCTAACTCCTACTGCCTGTGGATTTGAGCAAACTTTAAAATGTGAATGCAAAGGAACTTGTCAGAGTCTACAGGCTACTATGACAATTGAAAAGCATCTTTTTTCCTTATTTTGCAGTTTAATTTGGAAATAACTCGAAGGTAGGTTTTTAACAGATCTTTGTATGATGAAACATTTTGAATATGTGTGACACAGATGGAAAAATAAAGTTGACACTTGTGTACCAACCACTTGGTTTCATCAACTGCCAACTTCTGCCATTCTCATTTCATCTCTACTTCCTTCCATTCCTTGTTTCCCCTCAGTAATCTTGACGAATGAAATAAATGTAGGTTTTAAAAACTTTGTTCAGTGAAATTTTGATGATTGTTGCTATGATTGGATTGATAAGGCTTAGTCTATATTTTATCCTGACACTGATATGTAAAACCATGTGAACACAAACAATACATTATCAGTTGAGGTTTAAAATAAGTCAATTAACTTCCAAGTAGCATTCATTCATTCATTCATTCTTCATTCATTTATTCAATGAATATCTGAGGAAAGCCCACTCTGTTCCAACTATGTTCCAAGCAGTCTCTTAGCAGTAGGAAGAAAATAGTGAACAAAATCCAGCAGAAATGCTTGCCTTAATGGAGATAAGCTATTTTGGAGAAAGAGGAGGCATCAGAGTGTCTAGCTGGGCAAATGCTATCTGAGCAGGAGGTGAGGGGGGTAGCCACACAGAAACATTAAGACCTTGTTACTGTTTTGGTCAGAGGGAAGAAGAAGTGCAGAAGCCCAGGTGTGGGAGGGGGATCTAATGAATCTTAAGAACAACAAGGAATCTAGTTGGTGGAGAAGAAGAGGAATGGGGGAGTGAGAACCAGGGTAGGAGATTGGGGAGGGCAGAGGAGGCCTACAGACTGTTTAGGGACATCATGAAGACTTAGGTTTTCATGGGAAAGCTGGGAGCAAGGGCACGTAGTTGGTCAGCAGAATAAACTGAGGAGCAAAGCAAATCTGATCAGCGCGAATTGGACCAGAAGACGAGATTGCATCTGTAGTTTTTACATAAGCTGAATTTTGTGAAGTCATTTGCAAAACAACAAAATCTTGTTCCTCAAATCTAATAAGAATAGCAATATACTTGGTACACTTTCTTTTTTTTTTTTTTTAGCTTTCTTCTTTTTATGGAGTGACACTTTGTTAATTTATGAAATACTTACAGCGTTTACAAAAAGCCAGAGAATGTCTAATAAAATTTCTTATACTTACAAAATTCATACATTATAAGGCTTTATTTGAAATGTCTTATTTGGTAGACCAATTAAGCTATGACATAAAATAATTTACAAAGATATATTTAATCTCTTAATTCATTGAAAACAAAAGCATGTTAGCTATAAATAGTCCTTTACAAACCATTGTAAAACACATTGTTTTAACTCTAGACTTAGCTTTTACAAATATACTAAATGAGTTAGTTCAAATATCCAATACAACTGTGCATTTAAAATTTCACTTAATACTACAAAACAAAACAAAACAACCTGAAAGAGCAAACTGCTCAGTACTTTGAGTAAAAATTTGTAGAAACAGTTTTTATGCATGTTTTGGGGGAGGGAAACCCAACACCATTTAAACTGAACTACATAAACAAAATACTTTCAAATACACTCTACAGATGTACATCCAGGGCATTTATGTCAGAGAATGATGCTCTAGCAGAGAGGCTCACATATCCCACATCCAAGGTTAACCCTACGTCTTGGCAGATCAGCTGCATTGACGAGAACCATGTTTGCTCAAACATTCACCAAAGCAGCAGGAGGAACCCAACATTCCCACAGTGCTATGTATCAAACAGTGCTATATATGGGGTTTGCCACAACCTGAAAACAATTCAGAGTTTTGGGCAAGCTCATGAGAGAGTCTAGAAAGTAGAACTGGCAACGTGAAGAAAATTCAAATCATATTTAACTGGGTCCCATCAGTTTAATATAAAAATATGCTTTTGAAAATTAGGGGAAAACCTTTTTTATTCCAAAATTTCAAAATAATGAAAAACTCACCTGCAGAAACAGCTGTTTTTCTTTACGTCACCACTTAGGATGGTATGAAAGTTGGCAATTATTTTACATGTTGCTTCTGAAGAATGCCAAGGAAGCCTAGCTTGATTTGGTTTTGGCAGTAATACCCACCTTTAACATTTGGATTCATTTCAGAGAAACCAAAGCAACTTCTGTCTTCTAAGCAGCATGAGGAAAACCCCCTGGACAAACATTTTCCCTGTGATTTAAAACAATGCTGTTGCAATTAAGCCCAGAAAACACATATCATATATGTAGCATTTCTATAGAGATAAATTAAATTTTATCTCTCAAAAACTGCTTTCTAAAGGTGTTAGGATTTTCCAGAACCTCCTCTTGGATCCTTTCTTCTTTTTTAAAAAAAATTTTTAAAAATTTTTTAAATCGGAACTGTAGATTCCTAGTTTGTTTTTTTTTCTTTTTATTGAGTTTATTGGTACAATCTAGGTATGCAATACAGTTACATTCATCATTGGGATTGGATCCTTTCTTCTGATTGCTCTGGGGACAATGTAGTTTTCTTGTAATAGGTATTCTAGAAGGCACATCTTCACGAGTTTAAGGTAAGGTTAGTTCAACATCTACATGGAGGCAAATATTTTACTCTACTTTGTACAGATGCCCACAATTATTTCCTTTATTCTGAGCTCAATCGAAGTGCCAGGGTTCCCCCTCAGAAGTGAGTTTGCACATGGGGCATCATTTGGGAAGGTGAGGATGGGGGGGGTCTGAAAGCTTGGCTGAGTTGGCGAGTTGCTGCTCTTCCAGCCGCTTGACGTAGTCGTCACGCGAGGCCAGGAGCTCCATGCAGCGCTGCTCCACGGGATTTGGCTGTTGTTGCTTGATTCTGGGGTTCCATCTAATGTAGTAATTCACCCAGAGTTCCAAGTGACGCACACTGGCAACTGGATATAAAACTCGATTGATTTCTTTTGTATAGAAGGGGTTTTTGAATTTCTCTTTGTTGCTGTTGATCATTGACCACAAAGAAACTGTTCTTTCTGGGACTTTCTGTCTTTCTCGAGCAGATTCACAGTTGAATAAGAAAGTACCAAATCGGCAGCTCTGCAGATGATCCAAAATTGTAATAAAAAAGCGTTCATTGAATTCAAAAGCTGTAGGGAACTGTTTTGACATCTGCCATACACAATCAATAAACTGGAGAAAAATAGGAGATCGGTCAGCATTGGTGTGGTTTTTATCACCATGACCTATTCTGGATGCAAGTTTATGTCCGAAACTTATCCACTCTTTTTGTACCAGGATTTTGAAGCCTTCAGTGCTCCTGTAGAAATTGTCCAACATCAGCATGGCCAGGGAGGATAGCTGAGCAGTCCTGTCCCAGCCGTCACTGCAATGCAAGGGCACAGAGCTCTTCCCTGAAGAAACTCTGTCTGCAACTTTGACTCCTGTCAGCACCAGCTTGATATGTTCTAACCAATGAGTAGACTCCAAACTGGACAACCAATGAGATTCTTCTACATTAGGATAAACAACGTCTTTCACTTTTTTTTTAAAGATTCCCGCATGACATGAATATTATGAATGTCTAAGGAGGACATTTCGGCATTGTGATATGTGTCATCACTTTCATATCCTCCTCCTGTTGCCTTGTTGGCCATCACATTGACCCTGGGTCTTGCATCATAGATTTTGAGTTTCGAAATCTGTCTATTAGTCTCCCTGATGAGGTCAAGATATTTCTCATCATCTTTATTTTGTTTTCCACTCATACCAACAAGAGGCTGACTGCACTGCACGATGACCGTCCTGTTTTCAGGGTGAATCCTTGACAGCACTGGGATTCGGTTTCGGGATCTGAAGACGGCGACTCTGCTGAGGTCTTCATCTGCAGCGCGATAGGGAACCACTGGTATACTTACCTTTTGAAGTTGTTCGAGTTCTCCTTTCCAACTGGATTTTTTGTCAGTCTCCTTTCTTTGCAAGACCTGCCAGCCAGAACTTCAATGAACTGCTAGATATTTTTAGTGAAACCGAATTTTCAATCTTACTTTTTATTGGTAGTTAACATATGCATCGATAACAAAGCTATTTACTTTGTCAGTTTTCTCATGGGGCACTGCGAAATTATCTGCTGCTTTGAATGACACCTTAGGTTACTTGAATGCATACATATTTACTAGGAGAAAGCTTTATTGCAATTCTAGTCTGTTACAGACAAAATTGCACTGAGGTTCCAGACATACTTTAAATGTCTGTATAATCTGCTTTATTTTATCACTACCTTTTCAAATGAAATTAGATTTGAAAAACAGTTGCTTTGCTTCTGGTCAAATCTCGATGTAAAGTGATTATTGATTCCTTTAGCTGGATGTGGTGGTTCAATATTGTCTTGGGGCTAATGCATTCCTTTTCAGGGTGGCAGGGTGTGTTTATTATACTGTATGAGTCTTCACAAGAGAGAACAGAGACGCTAAAATGTGAATCATAATTTTCAATCATTGTCACCCAAGTTCAAATTCAATGCAAGCTCTTATAAGTGGAGAGTCATAGTTTTTGAAGAAATTTAAAGGAAAGACAAAAACTGGTACCAGTCTGAGAGACAACTGTATATTTCAGGAATGTAGAGGCTAAGAGACAAGGACATTCATGGGTGCTTGGCAAAAAATTTGCTTAACAAATTTTAGAAATGCTTGTTTGAAAGTTTATTTTTTATTTACCTAAAAAATTGATTAGATACATATTATGATGCCATGACTATACAGGAGAGACAAAGGTATTTTAAGATACAGTCTTTTCCTATGCAATGATTTTAGAATACTACAAGACACCTTTTAGAGACTCATCCAATATATTTTGAGCATTTGTATCATCAGACACTATATAAAGAGATATAAAACATTCCTTTATAGAGACTGTCTGTTAGTTTCCCCTTTGCATCAAATGCCTCCTTGCTCAGAAGGGTCTAAACCAAATTACAAGTAAGCACTGTAACTTCTGGCATTTATGTAACTAGTTTATGGAATAATGCTTTTTAATAATGTTGATAAAGGCTTTTTGGGTCAGTGGCAAAAAAGCAAACAGAGTCAACTAGATATCTCTGTTTTGGTTTTAAATTTAGTGTTTTTGAACAGACAAAATGACTCCAACCAAAGGCAACTAATTCTACACTGATGGTAGAGTAACTTGGCCCCAGAGGAGTTTTTAGGAGGAATGAGGAAAAGATGGAGTTTGGGTAGAAAGATAAAGAGGGCTATGGCTTCGCTCTGTCAAAGTTAAGTTTTCTGTTAACAAACAAACAAAGAGACACAATTTCCAAGTGAATCCCCTCATTGGTTGAATGCTTAGAATTTTCAGTCTCTCAAAATGCTCAGAAGGCTCTGAAGTTTGACCACAGCCTGGGCAAGATCTTGTTTCAAAATAAAATATAAAAATGTACTGGGGATGTAGCTCAGTGCAAAGGCCTTGGGTTCAATACTTAGTACCACAAAAAAATAAAAGAAAAATAGTCACTGACTTTGACATTAAAATTGTGGCTAAGCTGACCTTCTTTCATTAGAAGGAGATTAACATTTATTTTTTTCCCATCTTTTAATATCCACATACCCTGACTTATTATTCAAAGAAATTGTTTCTGCACTTTTGAGCCACTGCCTTCCCAGTGCTGTGAAGCTGAGCTCACTGCCCTCCAGGAAGAGGGTACAAGGATGGGCCCTAGCCCTCATCACCGACAATAAAGACATAGCAAAAAACTTCATATTCATAGGTGGGAGAAAAAGAGAAAGTGCATGCCGCTGTGGATTTGCTGATAAACCGGAGAATGTGTGCAGTGCATTGTGCCAACAATTTTAAATGCTGGCCTGCCCTGAATCATAGAGATCCTTACTGAGAGCTACGGCAAGCCCCTCATTAGACATAGGAAAGCCCAGCAGCTGGGTCAACATTTCAGTGCTATATTTAGCTAATGGGAGAGAGAAAATAATCACTTCGTTGATCTACTTCCTTCTTTGGGCTTTGTCCTCATTTAACTTTTTACAGAGGGTTTTCTTGCTTAAAGATAAATTTTATCATATTTTTATTGCAAAAGTAATGCATATCCTTTATAGACAAATAATATAGAGAAGTAGAAATGTTTTTCCACCAGTTTGGGGTGGAATGCATAAACATTTCATTTTATGCCCAGGCATAGTTTGAGCTTATTTAGTGTGTTTGACACAGTTTGTTCACACTGTGTTGTCACTCAGCACCCCCCACCTCCTTCCCTATGGTCATTTGGGAAGAGTAATTTATCTAATGAGCCTGCTCTTATTGTAATATTCTTTCCATTTGTTTGTTGTGAACAATCCCTAAACAATGTCTTGTGCCTACTGTTTTCCTTATTTAGAAGTGTTTCCTTAAGATAGACTTGTTTCAGAATTGGATAGATTCTTTAGAGATTCAGCAGGGCTGGAAGTTTTTGAACATTTCTAGGGTTCTTGATGATGGCCATTTTCAAAAATATTGTCCCTACTATATTCCCACCACCAACACGAGAGCGGTTATTGGAAGTCTGACTGTGGCAGCCTCCAATGGCCCCTGATTTTGGTGAGAGGAAAGGATGGGAGCTTGGTTCTATATATCTGCACACTCGCACTGTGATCTGCCTTGCATTTTGTACTTAGTGACCTTGAATTTATTTCTGCACTGTAGATCTGTCCTTTGGCTCTGCTGCAGACTATCATGTAGTATAGTTAACTTTTACAGTTACCTAGGATTGTTCTTATTATTGATGACAATTTCCGCTGTTCTCATTGTTGATTTAAAAAATTACAAAGTGAGTCAGTGACAAATAGAGTGCAAAATGCAACCAGTGAAAGAACTCAATGCAGATTGTTATTAGGGAGATATGTAAAAGTTTGAGGATCACAGGGAATATGGTTTGTATTGCAAATTTATGTTTTATGTGCAGAAAAGTCCCACCTGCTTTGAAGTGTGACACGAATACATTTTGTAGACTGGGAGAAAACATTTGCCTCAATAAAAGAATTGCCAGTGGCATTGATTTGAATGTCTAAATCTCCATAACCTGTGAAGAGGAAATAAACAAGTAATATATTTACAAAATATTTTGCTCGTGCCAAAGGAAGCTTTGATCAGATTTTTGTCATTGATCTATACAGCATGACAAAAATTGCAAATATTTTTCAAAACAATAGACATGCCTATTTAATTTCTGCATTTGTGGGATTTGTGCAGTACTCAAAATGTGGCTATATTCTTATGAGTATTATTAATTTATTGCAGCAGATCAGAGTGAAAACATCCTAAAAGAAGGAATGCTTGACTTGATTTTTTAAAACTTTAGTCATTCAATAGAATTCCTTGAGGAAGAGTGAGAAATTAGTAATGTTGAACATTTTTATATTCTTGGCCATTTGTATACATTCTTTTGAGACTTTTTTTGGATTATTTGCCAATTAAATATTAGATTATTATTATTTTTGCTGTGTTGTGAATTCCTTATATATTCTGGATATTAACCCCTTGCCAAATGAACAGATTGCAAATATTTCCTTCCATTCTGTAGGTTGTTTCTTCATTGTGTTGGCTGTTTCCTTTGCTGTGGAAAAGATTCTCAGTTTGAAATAATCCTATTTGTCAATATTTGCTGGCATTTTAGAGGTAACATTAAAATAATTTGAACCCAGATTAATGTCCTGAGGTATTCTTCTTATGTTTTCTTCTAGTAGTTTGATTGCTTTGGCTCTGAAATTTAAGTCTTTGATCCATTATTAATTGATGTTCTCCTAGCACCATACATTAAAGAGACTTTCCTTTTCCAAAGTACGTTCCTTGTGTTTTTATTGAAAATCAGTTGGCAATAAATAGGTGGATTTTTTTCCCTTAATTTCCTATTCTGTTCCATTAGTGTATGTGTCTGTTTTTGTGCAAGTACTATGTGGTTTGGGTATTAAAGCTATGCCACACATTTCTAATACAGGTAGTGTGAAATGCTTTCATCCTTTTTTTTTTTTTTTTGCTTTGGATTGTTTTGACTATTCTGGATACAAATAAAATTTGAGTTTTATTTTTAAAAATTTCTGTGCAGAATGTCATTGATATTTTGATGGTTGCATTGAATTCATAGATTAGTTTGGATAGTATTTTTGTTGCTTTCAAATCAAGAACATCAGTGCAGTTGCTATGACCTTTTTACATATCTTCTAATAAAATTTTCCACTGAAGATGGTTCAAAGGAGTTTGAACAAAAGTTTCTACTTATGAAGATTTGTATAGAAAAAACTATGAACCCTGAGTGTTAAAGCTAGATGAATAGCCTTCATATTTATGAAAACATACTGGCTTAGATAAGAAACATACATTAAAGGGCTATAAGAAAACTTCTTGTAGAATTTAATAGAAAAAAATCAATGTAGTTTCAGTTTGTTCAATTTTTCCTGTCTTAGAACTTGGTATCTGTTAGATTTGTGTTACAAGTTTTGTTAACTATGGATCATTTTAAACCATTTGTTTTAGTTTTAAAAATTGCTGTGGATACTGAGTTAGTTCATATCCAGATAAAATACAAATGTTCATTACAGTTTGTTGTAGCTCGAGAAGGTAGACTTATGGGAGATACGTGGCCAAAGAAAAATGTAGGCATTTTCTAGTTTCTATCAGCTGCTGTATTCATTGAAGCATCTCAATGCTAGACAATTGCAGGTTCACTTATTATAGCAGAGATTGTGAAATTATAGTTGTCTAAAGAAGCACACAATGTATGTTGTATTTGGAATATTACACAAAATTACATTTGCTTATTCAGATGAAAATCTGAAAACTAAAAATTCAACCATCATTTTTACCACTGGTGAGAATTTTGAAAACACAAGTTAGTTACCACAGCAAAGCATTTCATTAGACATAACTAGATTGTTTCCCTAAATGTTTTAATATTCATGTCATTTTGCTATCCAAAAGTACACTGGAGTAATGTTTACAAAGAATATTGCAAGTACAGGTGTTAATTGAATGGTAAACATGACAATTGAGATAGTTAAATGACTATCATATAAAATATAAGCATTATACAGTCCCCCTAGATCTAAAAGCATATTTCATTGAGAAGACAGATGACTTAATTTTCTACATAGATGAAAAGGAATAGTGGCATGAACATTTTTACCTGACTTTGGCAAGCATTCTTTAATTTGGCTTTTGCTTAGGTTGCAAATATATTCTTGTAATTATGTTCTTTGAAAGCCAATATTAACTAGTTCTAAGTCAGAGAACATCCACCAGTTGATAGGAGGGGGCTTTAGTATTTCCTTAAATGATCTTGTTCCAACTAGGTTGCCTTTCCAAAAAATGCCCAGCACATTTCTTCCCAGGTACTTCTGTTTATTTCTTAACTTATGTGAAGAGAAGAACATTATTGCAGACAAACCTGGGTTTAAATTGTAGCTCTACTGGTTATCGTTACTAGCTGCACAACTCTGAGAAAGTTTTTCAATCTTT
This sequence comes from Fukomys damarensis, assembly GCF_012274545.1. Taxonomy (NCBI): domain Eukaryota; kingdom Metazoa; phylum Chordata; class Mammalia; order Rodentia; family Bathyergidae; genus Fukomys; species Fukomys damarensis. Next base: position 32,255,954 of record NW_022900941.1, on the reverse strand, counting down.
AAAAAAATTCCATCTAAAACCAGAAATAATAATGCTGGCATTTCTGAGTGGGTACAGAATCGAATAAAATAATGTGCTTAGCACAGATGCATGGTGTAGAGAAAGTGCTCAGAAACTGAGGTTATTATTAAGAGATACTTCCAAATGTCAGTGTTCATTTACTCCTTTCACTCTGTTTATTTTTTTTTAGACAGGGTCCCACTGTGTAATTCAAGCTGGCCTTGAACTCACAGTGATTCTCTTGCCTCAGCCTCCTGAATGCCAGGATTATTGGCTGCATTACTGCACCTGGCTGGCTCTTTCATTCTTTAACTCTGATTATCTAAATTCTCTAGGTTAAGATGCAGTGTAAGTCCAACGATGATTCCTTGACTAATTTTCTTCAAACTTTTCTTTTCTTGCTGGGCATCATGGTGCACACCTATAATCCCAGCTACTTTGGAGGCTGAAGCAAGAGGAATGTAAATTTAAAGGTGTAGGGAAGGTGGGATGGGTAGGGGAAGAGTAAAAAGGGAAAATAAATGTGAGAGAATGAAAAGATGAAAATAAAGTGTTTGTAGATGGGGAGGGGAGGAGGGGGTGAAGGGAGGGCAGAGGTAAGGGGAAAAAATGAGAATCAAGACTTGTCATGTAGAGGTACAAGATCCCAACAATGAATGTAACTGTACTGTATCCCTAAAATGTACCAATAAACTCAATTAAAGATGATAAAAAATAATAAAGTCAGCATGGGCAGCAGAGTGAGACCCTGACTCAGAACAAACAAACAAAAACTGAGTATGATGGTGCATACCTGCAACCCTAGCATTTGGGAGGGTAGAAGAGGCAGGAGAATTACAAGTTTGTGGCCAATTTGGGCTACATAGTGAGTTTGAGGTCAGTCTAAACTATATAGTAAGACACTATATTAAAAAAAAAAAGCAATGAAGGTAGCTTAGTTGGTTCAGTGGTAGCGTGTTCCTTGGGTCCCTGGGTTTCATCTCTAGTGCCATAAAAACAAACACCCCCTCCCCACAAAAACAAAACAGAACAACAAAAACCCAAACTCCAAACCTAACTTAAATATTTTATAATCAAATTTGTATATTCAGTAACAGTGTAGAGGCCTTAAAACACATAGCTCCCCACCCAAACTTCTTCCAACTACCTGCTAACCAATGTTATAAAACCTATGTGCAAATCCAAGGGGATGACATTGCTGAAAGGTAGCAAGACAAAGGGTCTATGTTCTCTTAGAGAACTGTCTGAAAGCTGCCATATTTTACTTCTACTTACATCTTCTCCACTAGAATTTAGTCACGTGGTATCACCAGCCAGGAACTATCCTTTCTACAAGAGACTATGTTCAAAGTCCAATTATGACAGAAAAAGCAAGCATGCATATTTGAGGCAAAGTTTTCATTCTTTCAAAGCATTGGCTATCTCAAAATCCTTTCTCAGGTAGCTCTTTCCCTCACCAATGATTTTTGACACTTTTGTTTTAAGCCCTTGCTCTCCTTCTAGATATTTCCACACCCTTTTACATTCATTGCGTAGGACTTTTAGGTTCATCAGAAACCTTGTAAAAGGTAGCAGATCTGTATTTTGCCTAAATAGGCTGCAGTTTCAAAGAAAACTTGAACAATTATCATTGTGGATTGTATTTTTTAAAGCCAGTATCTGCTTAAATTCTCACTAGCGAAGAATTATACTCTACACTACTGTGGCTTGGTCCATCCAATTACATGTGAAATTAATTACTAAGAGTGTCCCATTGGTAGAAGCTTTGGAAGCCAGTTTGTGCTTTGATCGTTCTCTTCATTTCTCTGCCCCAATGGCCATTCCAGACAGTGGCTGCTCCTCTGACCTGGGCCTGGAGGGAGGAGGATGTGAGCACAGCCTTTTCCAAAGTGCCCGGACTCAGCCTGTGAGCAGTGTGAGCACAGATGCACAGTGAGCCACTCAACTCTTGGGGGCGTTTGTCATGTGGCCTCACGTTGTGTGTTCTGACTAGTGCAATCACACTGAAGATGCTTCATCTAATTTCCTTTTAACCTAATTCACTTCTAGTCCCACACAGGAAAGAGTAGGAAATGCAGGAAAGGAATGAGGGGAAAAGAAAAGCCTATTCTGCCACATGAAGACTGTAATATCACCAGCTGCCTATTTTACATCCTAATTTCCAAAATATACTTGACATTTTATTTTAGCATTTCTAATCATATGGAAGCAAAATGTTAAGTGAGGTGATTATGGCAGAAAAAGTGTCCCTAAATTAATCTGTTTATATCTGTTTTATTGTTGCACTTACCTATTTGTCTAGGAGCAATGGCTAAGTAATCTTTAATAAGAAAAAAATTAACGAATTTCCAACTGTCTATTATATGTTTTTAAGCCCATATCTAATAATTCATTTGATTAAAAGAGCTTATCTTTAACAAAGCCCTTAGTGTACTATATATAACTAAGTGGTCATTAATAAGGGAAAATGCTTCATTTCACAATGAATTTAAATCAGCAAACCAAGCTTACAAATACTGGTGCATCTATCCAGCCTCAGGGTTCTAGCCTTGTGGATCTTGGCCTTGACTTGTCATTCTCAAATCTCTTTCTCTTTGTAGAGGCTGCTTAACCACTTAAACTGCTAATTCTGAGCGTGTAATTATGTTGGGAATTCTTGTTACGTGCACCTTCAACCTTATCCTATGAAGATTTCTCACACAGTCACGTCTCTTTCAAGTTGTCAGCTTCTTTATCCTATGTGATGTGTCAATTACAAAATTTTAAATAAGAAACACGATGATTTCCAAGCAAAGAAGATTTAGAAACCTCCTACAAAGAAGCCACTGCTTTCTTCAGAGTAGATGTGCCAGTAGTTTGTTCAGGAAGTTAATGGAAATATTTCGTGGAACTACAACATGCCCATTTATTGACCACACCGTCTCTAGCCTCCAGAACAATTCTTGGCACTTAGCATTTGCTGAAGGCAAGAATGGAAGATCCCTTGAAGCTCTGAGACAAACCTTTAGGGGACATTGAGGGGATGATAATTTTATTAGAGAGGTATGAGTTTTCTAACTCACATTTCCATCCATATGGACCCTGAATGTTACAAGATGTATCCATGAAATTTTTGGACTGACTTTTTAAACAATCATATCGATTCTTTCAAAAGAGGATTGACCTTCAGATTCCTGACTCTAGGAGTTTCACTGCCCTGGCCATTGCTTACAACATCTTATGAGCCTCATTTCTCCCTCCTCAGGTGATCCCTCTGTAGGGCTGTGCTACCAGACAAGTGCTACCAGGTACTGGCTGCGGTGACTAGATGGCGGTCTCAACCCTGCCGTTACCCTTCTGCCCCTCTGATTCTACCCTAAGGCATCAACAGTTGATAGATGCAGTAATTGTTAATGAGTACAATTTCTTCCAGTCTCTAGTTGACTTTTTAATGGTTTTTAAAAAAGCAAGTAAATGTATTGACTCTCAACTCCCACACTCATGCTTCTCTCTAAGAAGTGACTTCCTGTGTGTTGTGTGTATGCATTTTGTCATGGGGTGACATTGGCCCTAAAAAGCAATTCTTCATGAAAATGTTGAGACAGCAGTCTAGATATTTTGGGATGAAGTAAATTACTGTCATAGGACACAATGGTGTTTCTGGAAAAGTTAATGTTTGGTTATTTCCTTGATGATCTTAAGTGTACTTACTATTTTTTTCTTTTTATTGAGTTTATTCGTACAATCTAGGTGTACAATACAGTTACATTCATTATTGGGATCCTGTACCTTTACATGATTAGTCTTGATTCTCATTTTTTCCCCTTGTCCCTGCCCTCCCTTCACCCCCTCCTCTCCTCCCCATTTACAAACACTTTATTTCCATTTTTTCAATTTCTCATATTTTTTTCCTCTCCCTTATTGCCTTTCCCCCACCCTTCCCACTTTCCCTACACCTTTAGCCCTTTACTTCCTATTTAAGCACACTTACTATTAATGGAGGCAACAAATTAGATGCTTGGACAGAAATTGCTTCATTTTACCAAACTCCTTTGTAGTATTTTTTTTTTCAAAATTGAGATTGAATTTTGTCAATTTTTTAATGGCTATATAAATTAGAAAATTGTGATGTACAGGTGAAATTCATGGACTCTGGTCATATTGCAGGGATTCAAATCTGTGTTTACCAATAATTTGACTTGGACAAATAATATTCTCTGTTATGAGCTTCCTGATCAATAAAATGGGGATGACAATTGTATCTATATTATTGGATTTAAAAAAATTAATAGGCTATCCTTTGATCAATTTAAAGTTTATAGAAAAATTTAGGTGAAAGTAAGAAATTTCTCATATATCCTCTTCTCCCTATCCCAGTATTACATCTTGCATCAGTGTGGTACATTTGTTGTAGTCAAGGAGGAGTCAGTACTGACATATTTTGTTAACTTTAGATCACATTATGATTCACTATTTTACATTTTACAGGTTTTGATAAATGAATAATATCTGCCATTGAAGTACTATACAGAATAGTTTCACTGATACAATATCCTGTGTTTCATTTATTCATCTTTCCTTCCCATATCTCAAAGGGTGACAACCATTCATGTTTTTACTGACAACCGTTTTGTCTTTTCCAGAATGCATATAGTTGGAGTCATATTATACAGTATTTACAGATTAGTTTTTTTCATCAAACAATATGTATTTAAGTTTATTCAATGTTTTTTCATGATTTGATAGATCATTTTTTTTATTGTTGAGTATTCTATTGCCTAGATTGACCACAGTTTATCTATTTACCTACTGGATAACTCTTGGCTGCTTATAATGTTTGATGGTTAAGAATAAAGCTGCAGGGCAGGGATTTAGCTCAGTGGTGCAGCCATTACATCGAAAGTGCAAAGTCCTGAGTTCAATTCCCGGTACCAAAACAAACAAACAAACAAACAGAATAAAGCTGTAGATTTTTGTGTGGTATAGTTTTCCATTCATTTGAGTCAATATCAAAGCATACGATTACTGGATCTTACAAGTAAACATTTATAAGAAACTATTGAATGTAACTGTATTGTATACCTAAAATGTACCATAAACTTAATAAAGATAAAAAAGAAACTATTAAGTTATTTTCCACTGTGGCTATAAAATTTTGCTTTTTCACCAGCAGTAAATGAAAATTTCTGTTTCTCCACATCCAGACTAGCACTTGGTGTTGTCAGTGCTTTGCATCTTAGATGTTCTAGTAAATGTGCGCTACTGTCTTATTTCTGCTTTCATTTGTCATTTTTTAATGGCAAATGATGGTGAATACCATTTTCTTTCTGTGTATCTTCTTTGTTGAAGCTTTGAGGGTTATTTTTTCTTTCTTTTTATTGGTGCATATTAGCAGTACAGATTAATGAGATTCATGATGATATATTGGTATGTATGTACATATTTTGATTATTTTTATTCATTTGTTTTCCAGTCTCTTCCCTATCACTAGACTACTACTTTGTAGTTTCCTGTCTTCTCTCTTTTTAAGGATTTTTAAAGGTGTATTACAAGCAATACAAAGAAAACATTATGTGCAATGTCTGGCATACAGTAAATTATCAATAAATATTAGCTTTTTCATCATTAGAATGCTGAAATCCTCCTAAGGAATCTACCTGAAAAGACTGACTTGATGTCACATCTGCATTCTTAGAAAATTATATCAAATTTTTCTTTAATTAAAGAAAAATTATAGTAATATACTTTTGGTTTTCCTCAGCTATCTCTGAGGAAGTTTTTCCTTGTTAGAGAAGAGTGAAGGAAGAAATTGAAGTAGAATAGGGTATTCTTCCACTGGCAGATTACCTGCGTGGGTTGAAAAACTTCATAAGATATAGACTTCTGAGTCACAAACTGATTTTGATGTTTAAGGAGGAGGTAAAGGATTATGTACCTTTAAAAAGCTTCTCAGGCTACTCTGATTATACATTGGGTTTCTGAACAATTTTACATGGTAAGTACATGATCATATAATTTATTACCAAAGCTAGATCATCTTTGAGGTTGAAAGTAGGCATTATTATTAATTTGCTCAGGACAATGCATAAAAACAAGAAGGAACTGGGCTCTAGGGTTGTATTCTAAGGTTCCAGAATGGTAGTGACACATTCTACACAAATGATTCCTAGTGTTTTTGTATGTGAACCTTGATATTGTGTAGTTTTCTAAAAAAAAGATGTAATTAATATTTATGCATAATATTGAAAAGAAGGAATTAAAAAGATTCCCCCAGGGTAGATTTTATTAAAATTTCAGCAAAAGAAATTTAGATTTCATATTTACATCAAAAGTGATAAAGCTCATAATACATCATTCAAATTAATTCGATATTAAAGATAATATATACTTTAAAAAAAGAATATAATATCCAAAGCAAAGTTTCAAAGTACAGTCTGGCACTTCAAAAACTTCTTTGCTTGACTTCAGAGCAGATTTGAAAGAAAAAGCATAGAGAAGAACATTAATTTTTTTGTGACATTCGGTGGCAGCTCAGATGCACACAGATGTTAACACCTATAAATCTATATCGTTTTTGGAGACTGGCAGAGGAAAAATGAACCAGTGCTTCTTGAACACCTCCAGTGGTTCAGGTGAGCTAATTGTTCTTATCCCTCAATCAAATGAAATGGATGCTCTGATCCATTTTACAGAGAAGTAACCAAGACTTGGAAAAGTTAAATAACCTGCTTAGGGTTACACTAGTGGTACGTGGCAGAAACAACTGCAAGCCAGGTGTCCCAGTGCTCTTTCTTCTGGGTCAGACCATCTCTCTAGTTGCAGAAGAAGGTCCTGTTTTACTAGAGTGCTGGTCTTGGTGAGTTGAGATTGCAATTCAGAATGTAGATGGGGCTAGTGAATTTATTCATGGGGCATAAATCTGAAGATAAATATTTTTGAGGGTTTTTTTTTCATTGGGAGCCAAGAATCTTCAAAAAGCAGGCTTGTGTGAATGTGCTAAGATAGGTGCTGAAGGCATTATGCCCACAGTTTCCCCATATGGCCTGAGATCTGTGGAGAGATGAGCTAAGAAAAGAAATTCATGAGTTGTTTTACGAAGAATTGCTATGAGTATAAATGAGAAAAAGTCAAGACTGGAGAAGTAAACATTAGCCAGTATGTGAAAGACTTTAGAACCAAGGAGAAGAGTTAGTATCTGCCCTCAGCGAAATAGGAGTTGGTCAAAATAATTGAAGCAGGAGAATTCAAATCATCATCTTGGTGCTTTTTGAAAATTATTGTGTCTGCACTTTGAAGAAGCAGATTGGTAAGAAAAGCTAAAGGGATTCTATTGCTTTGTTCCATGTGAACAGTGTATATTCTGACCTATACATGGCCGTAGAGATAGGGAAGAGTGAATAAATTTAAGAGATATAAAGTGGGTGAAATTTATAAATCTAGGACTTCACTGTTTTGGGGGTAATAAAGAAGGAGTGATCAAGGATGATTCTGAAATCTTCAGCTTGGATAACCAGATAGTTGGGATTTTACTAAGCTGTTGTGGACTGATGAGTTCAGATGCAGGCTAAAAATAATAAATGCAAAACAATAAGAATGGTTAACAGGAAGGTGTCCAGAAGCAGCTGGATAAAAGTGTGTGGCATTTTAAAGAGAAATTTCGACGAGAGACACTGCTTTGGGAAATAATTGCATGTAGATTGTAAATTAAGGCAAGGAAGCAGCGAAATTACTGTGCAAGAGTATGTAGATTTAGTAGATTTAGAAGAATAGAGAGCTTATGATGTGGCTTTGAGGAAGACAAGGTGGATTTCATAGGCACCTAAGAAGGAGGGGCTCACAGATTAGAAGGAAAATCAAGAAAGAGCAGTGTCATGGAGGTGAGGGAAAGAGTTTCAAGATGAATGTGACTATCAAATACAGTAGTGATGGGAGGTCAAAAAAAGAGAAAGACTGAAAAGTGTTTATTGAATGTACTACAATTTTAATTAAATAGGGGCGTGTGTTCCAAAAGTTTGAGTACTACAGTTTCCAATGTGGAATCATAGCTTGGCAATGAATATCACTTTTAATCTATGTAATAAGAAGAAATTCTGGATTGTAGAAAAGAGAGGGAGGGAGAAGGGAGGGAGGGAGGGAGGGAGAGAGAGAGAGAGAGAGAGATCTCAAAGAGCTACTTCTAAATAGCATCTCGAGGAAAGGTAAATTTAGTCCTAAAAGTAGATAATGAGTGAGTAATTGATTAGTAGTGTGTTCTACAAGTGTTTATTAATTATTGAACAATGCTTATATGTACTCATTGCAATAAACTTTTCATAATTTTCATATATATTGCTCATATAAAAACACCCAAATGTGTTATTCAGTTTTTAGAGCATGTCCTATCTTTTTTTTTTTTGGTACTGGGGAATGAACTCAGGTCCTTGTGCTTGCGAGGCAGGCCACCAAACCACTGAGCTAAATCCCTGGCCCTAGAGGGTGTGTTTAGTTGAGATACTGTCTTCCATGGCACCCTTCTCCCCATAAGGACCATGATGACAAAAAAAAGGACCACTACAAAATCCTATCTTTTTTTTTTTTGGTACTGGGGAATGAACTCAGGTCCTTGTGCTTGCGAGGCAGGCCACCAAACCACTGAGCTAAATCCCTGGCCCTAGAGGGTGTGTTTAGTTGAGATACTGTCTTCCATGGCACCCTTCTCCCCATAAGGACCATGATGACAAAAAAAAGGACCACTACAAAATCCTATCTTTTTTTTTTTTGGTACTGGGGAATGAACTCAGGTCCTTGTGCTTGCGAGGCAGGCCACCAAACCACTGAGCTAAATCCCTGGCCCTAGAGGGTGTGTTTAGTTGAGATACTGTCTTCCATGGCACCCTTCTCCCCATAAGGACCATGATGACAAAAAAAAGGACCACTACAAAATCCTATCTTTTTTTTTTTTGGTACTGGGGAATGAACTCAGGTCCTTGTGCTTGCGAGGCAGGCCACCAAACCACTGAGCTAAATCCCTGGCCCTAGAGGGTGTGTTTAGTTGAGATACTGTCTTCCATGGCACCCTTCTCCCCATAAGGACCATGATGACAAAAAAAAGGACCACTACAAAATCCTATCTTTTTTTTTTTTGGTACTGGGGAATGAACTCAGGTCCTTGTGCTTGCGAGGCAGGCCACCAAACCGCTGAGCTAAATCCCTGGCCCCCAAAGTCCTATCTTTTTTGCAACTCTTGCCAACTATGGCTTCTCAACATTATTAAAACTTATTCTCTTGACATCTTTGAACTCCGAGTGAATGGAAAGTGATGGATGGCTGAAAAGTGTTTGACACAAGCTTATGAATAAATAGCCTGTGCTAATTTTACCCATAACTTTTGTCTTATGGAGGTATGAAAATATTTAACCTAGTTTATTTTTCTGCGACTCAACGTAAATGATACTTCAAGCTCTTCTGTCCATGTGATAGAATACACAATGCCGCATTCTGGGTTTAAATGAAGTTGCTCAAACTCCATCAGTTAAATATTTTCTTCCCTGCTCCTCTCACATTCCAGCTACATTGAGTCTTGGCACAGCAGGAGTATGAGAAGGGCAGGCAGTGGAAGCCGTTTTGGTCCAGTGCAGTCCTGAGAGCGTGGAGAGGTGTGACAGGAAACAAGAAGTAGAACTGAGTGAGGGGCTCTTTTAGGGAGAGGGTGAGGGCAATGACTATGAAGAGTCCTTGAGAAAGCTGATGTGTTTTTCTTTCTTGATCTAACAGATAGATAAACAGGCATGTGCAGCTTGTGAAAATTCATTGATCTTTATGCTAGATTTCTTTTTTTTTTCTTTTTTTTTTTTATTGAGTTTATTGGTACATTTAGGGATACAGTACAGTTACATTCATTGTTGGGATCATGTACCTTTACATGGCAAGTCTTGATTCTCATTTTTTTCCCCTTACCTCTGCCCTCCCTTCACCCCCTCCTCCCCTCCCCATCTACAAACACTTTATTTTCATCTTTTCATTCTCTCACATTTTTTTCTTTTCCCTTTTTGTTCTTCCCCTACGTATCACACCTTCCCTACACCTTTAGCTCCTTTCCTCCCATTTCTAAATGTCAGTAATCTTATTAGAATCTTATGCATTGTTGCAGAATATTCACACCAGGGAAACTATTTGGTATTTACACATGTGGGACTTATTTATTTCACTTAGGAGTATATCTTCAATATGTATCCATTTTCCTATGAATGAATCTATTCTCTCGCTCTTTATGGCTGAGTAATATTCCATTTTATAGAAAAACCACAACTTCTTTATCCAGTTTCCAACGGATGGGCAAATAGGTTGTTTCCAAGATTTAGCTATTACAAACTGTGCCGCTATAAACATGGGTGCACATACTTCTCTGTGATATGATTCTTTTAGTTCTCTTGGAAAGATACCCAACAGAGGGATGGCTGGGTCAAATGGAACCTCCAGTCCAAGCTCTTTGAGGTATCTCCATATTGATTTCCATAGTGGTTGCACTAGTCTGCACTCCCACCAACAATGGAGGAGGGTTCCTTTCTCCCCACAACCCCGCCAACATTTGTTATTGTGTGATTTCTTGATAGCAGCCATTCTTTGTGGGGTGAGGTGGAATCTCAGTGTTGTTTTCATCTGCATCTCTCGAATGACCAGTGATGTGGAACATTTTTTCATATATTTTCTTGCTGCTTTCACTTCTTTGTATGAGAAATGTCTGTTCATTTCGGATGCCCATTTTTGGATCGGGTCTTTATATTTGGGGGGACTGATTGTTTTGAGTTCTTTATATATCCTTGATAATAGTCCTTTGTCTGAGGTACAGCTGGTAAAAATTTTTTCCCACATTGTAGATTGTCTCTTAGTTCTGCTAATGGTTTCTTTTGAAGTACAGAAGCTTTTTAGTAAGATGAGATCCCAGTTGTTGATTCTTTCTGCTAGTTCCCGTGCTACTGAGGATTTGTTCATAAAGTCTTTTCCTATACCAATGTCTTCCAGAGTTCTGCCTAACTTACTTTCCAGCAAGTTTAATGTTTCTGTTTTAATATTTAGATCTTTAATCCATTTGGATTTTAATTTAGTGCATGGCGAAAGATAAGGGTCTAATTTTAATCTGTGGCAGGTTGATATCCAGTTTTTCCAACACCATTTATTAAAGAGGCTATCTTTCCTCCACTGAGGATGGTGAGCTCCTTTGTCGAAGATGAGGTAGCTGAGTACATCTGCATTTGTTTTTGTGTCTTCCAGTCTGTTCCATTGATCCTCAGGCCTATTTCTTTGCCAGTACCATGCTGATTTTATCACAGTGGCTTTGTAGTATAGTTTCAAATTGGGAATTGTTACACCTGGTGCCATGTGACTGTTGCCTATAATGGCTTTTGCTATTCTAGGTCTCTTGTGGTTCCAAATGAATTTTTGGATTCTTTTTTCTAGTTCTGTGAAATATAGTGTTGGAATTTCAATTGGCATTGCATTGAATGTATATAGCAGTTTCGGTAGTATGGCCATTTTCACTATGTTGATTCTTCCTACCCAGGAGCAGGGGATATCTTTCCATTTTTTTATATCCTCTTCGATTTCTTTTTTCAGAGTGCTGTAGTTTTCAGTGTAGAGATCTTTTGTTTCTTTTGTTAGATTGATTCCTAGATACTTCATTTTTTTGGATGCTATTGTAAAAGGAATTTTTTCCCTTATTTCTCTTTCTGTCTGTCTGTTATTTGTGTATAGAAAGGCTATTGATTTTTGGGTATTCACCTTGTATCCAGATACTTTACTGAATCTGTCAATTAAGTCTAGAAGTTTTTTGGTGGAGTTTTTTGGATCTTCAATGTAGAGTATCATATCATCAGCAAATAATGATAGTTTAACTTCTTCCTTTCCTATCTTTATTGCTTTAATTTCTTTCTCTTGTCTAATTGCTGTGGCTAATGTTTCCAGAACTATATTGAAGAGAAGTGGCGATAGTGGGCATCCTTGTCTTGTTCCTGATTTTAACATGAAGGTTTTCAGTTTTTGGCCATTCAATATGATGTTGGCTGATGGTTTTTCATAAATAGCCTTTATTAAATTGAGGTATAGACCATCTATTCCAATTTTTTGCAGGGTTTTTATCATGAATGGGTGTTGAATTTTATCAAATGCTTTTTCTGCATCTATTGAGAGGATCATATGGTTTTTGTCCTTGACTTTGTTAATATAATGTATTACATTCACTGACTTTCGTATGTTGAACCACCCTTGCATCTCTGGAATAAATCCGACTTGGTCATGATGGATGATCTTCTTAATAATCCTCTGTATTCTGTTTGCTAGTATCTTATTAAGGATTTTTGCATCTATATTCATTAAGGAGATTGGTCTGTAGTTCTCCTTTTTGGTTGTATCTTTCTCTGGTTTGGGAATCAGAGTGATACTTGCTTCCAGGAATGAATTTGGAAGTATAGCTTCTCTTTCAATTTCATTGAAAAGTTTGAAGAGTAATGGTAGTAGTTCTTCTCTAAATGTCTTGTAAAATTCAGCAGTGAATCCATCAGGGCCTGGGCTTTTCTTTGTTGGTAAGTTTTTAATTACATTTTCAATTTCACTGATTGTGATTGGGGTGTTTAAAATGTTTTTATCTTCTTCGTTCAACTTTGGTAATTCATAAGTATCTAGAAATCTGTCCATTTCTTCTGTGTTTTCCATTTTATTAGAGTACAGGTTCTCAAAGTAGGTGTTCATGATCCTCTGGATTTCTTTCGGATCTGTTGTGACTTCGCCTTTTTCATTCCTAATTGCATGGATCTGAGCCTTTTCTTTCCTTTTTTTGATAAGATTAGCTAAGGGTTTGTCAATTTTATTTATTCTTTCAAAAAACCAGCTCTTTGTTTCATTTATTTTTTGTATCGTTTTCTTAATTTCAATTGCATTGATTTCTGCTCGGATCTTTATAATTTCCTCTCTTGTTCGAGCTTTGGGTTTTTCTTGCTCTTGTTTTTCTAGGAGTCTAAGTTTCATCGTTAAGTTGTTTATTTGAGCCCGCTCTGTTTTCCTAGTGTGGGCATTCAATGTTATGAATTTTCCACGTAGAACTGCTTTCATTGTGTCCCAAAGATTCCTGTATGTTGTATTGGCATTCTCATTTATTTGTAAAAACTGTCTAATTTCTTCTTTAATTTCCTCTGTAATCCATTGATTGTTTAGGAGAGTGTTGTTCAGTTTCCATGTGCTTGTGAAGTTTCTATAGTTTCTTGTGCTATTGATGTCTAGTTTGATTGCACTATGATCTGATAATAAACAGGGGATGACTTCAATTTTTTTGCATTTATTTAGACCTGTTTTGTGAGCCAGTATGTGGTCTATTTTGGAGAATGATCCATGTGCAGCCGAAAAGAATGTATATTCTGGTTTTTGGGGGTGGAATACTCTATAAACATCTATTAAGTCCATGTGTTCCAAAGCTTGGTTCAGTTCTATTATTTCATTGTTGATTTTCTGCCTAGTAGATCTGTCAATTTGTGATAGTGGGGTATTTAAATCCCCCACTACAATTGTATTAGTGCTTATTTGGTTTTTCATGTTACTTAATATTTGTTTTATATAGTTGGGGGCATTTATATTTGGTGCATATATGTTTATGATTGTCAGCTCTTCCTCTTGAATTGTTCCCTTTACAAGGATGTAGTGTCCTTCTTTGTCTCTCTTAATGAGTTTTGGTTTGAAATTTACTTTATCTGAGAATAAGATTGCTACCCCTGCTTTTTTCTGGACTCCTGACGCATGGAGAATTGTTTTCCATCCTTTCACTTTCAGTCTATGGACTTCCTTTTGCACTAGGTGTGTTTCTTGTATACAACATATTGTTGGATTTTGCTTCTTAATCCATTCTGCCAATCTGTTTCTCTTGATTGGTGAATTGAGGCCATTAACATTGATGGTTACAACTGATATATTTTGACTTATTCTTGTCATGTTTTTGTCCATTTGTTGACTCTTTTTACTTTTTCTCCCATCTCCTTTTAGTTTCTTGCCTTGCCTATTTGATTTGGTCTGTTGGGCCTCATGTTATTGTGAATTTCGTTGTCCTTTTCTAGGATATTGTTTAGAATTCCTTGCAGTGCTGGTTTGGTGTTCATGAAATTTCTCAGGTGCTCTTTGTCGTGGAAGTATTTTATTTCCCCATCTATTTTGAAAGAGAGTTTTGCAGGATACAAAAGTCTAGGTTGGAGATTCTTTTCTTTTAGGACTTGGAATACCTCACTCCAGGCTCTCCTTGACCTAAGGGTTTGTGTTGAAAAGTCTGCTGTGATTCTAATGGGCTTCCCTTTGCATGTGATTTGTTTCTTTTCTCTTACTGCTTGTAGTATTTTGTTTTTCTGTTGGATTTCTGGAATCTTGATTATTATATGTCTAGGTGTAGATTTTTTTTGATCGTGGCTAGTTGGGGTTCTATATGCCTCACTTATCTGTATGTCTAATTCTTCCCTTCTGTTTGGGAAGTTTTCTGTCATTAATTCTGTGAAGAGCTTTTTTATATCATTTGTGTTTTCTCCTGTTTTTTCATGAATTCCTATCAGTCTTATGTTATTTTTCTTTGTATCGTCTAGGAGTTGTTGGATTGATTTCTCATGATCCCTTACTGTTTTTAATAGACCTCTTTTTTCACGGTCACTGACTGCTATCCTATCTTCTATATCTGAAATTCTATCTTCGCAATCTTTTATTCTGTTTCGTACACTTTCAATAGAGTTTTTAATCTCCTGGATATCTGTTTGAATCTGTTTTATGGATTCCATTTCTTTCCTCTGTTGGGCATTCATTGTTTCCATGTCTTTCTTATGCTGAGTCTTCATGGCTTCTATCACAGTCTTGAGCTCATCTATTTTTTTCTCAGTTTCTGCTCTAGAGTCTCGAATCATGACTTCTATTTTGCTCATCATCTCTCTGGCTAGCTGGGAAATTATTTCTGATTTGAATTTTTCTAGAGCCTGATTGATCAATTTTGTTACCTCCTGTGCTATGGGTCCAGGGAGTCCTGTTGGTTCACTATCAGACTTTTCATCCTCATTTGTCCTACTATTTGCTATTGGTGAACTGGATATTTGTTTTTGTGTCTTGCTTAAGTGTTTTCTCATTTTTATTTTTATTGTTGGGTTGTCCTTCTTTAATTTCTGGGTATTACTTAAATCTTCCTAATATAGTTGCGTTTTAGCTTTTGAGTTTCTAATGACTCATAGACATTCTCGTTTTCATAATATCAGAGAAAACAACTCTTTAAATCAATCACCACTCTTTGTCCCAATTGATACATTCAGCAGCCCAATAGGATCAGGCACAGCTTGCCAACTGACCACTTATGGTAGTCATTAATGTATCACCTTTAACTCATGTGAATTAGATTAATTT
This sequence comes from Fukomys damarensis, assembly GCF_012274545.1. Classification (NCBI taxonomy): domain Eukaryota; kingdom Metazoa; phylum Chordata; class Mammalia; order Rodentia; family Bathyergidae; genus Fukomys; species Fukomys damarensis. The sequence continues at coordinate 32,240,588 of NW_022900941.1, read as the reverse complement.
CAAGAAGCAGCTCATAGTATGTTTGCAGTGAATATTCTTTTCAATATGGCATCTTTACCATTTAGGATGGGGGGTTCGACTTAGAACAAGAGGATTAGATAAGTGAAAGAATTAGAGCAGGTTTGAAGTGAATCCAGAGGTTGTAGAATTACCTTACTATCTTTACAAAGCTATTAAGTTCAGGGGGGATAGAGAGAGTGCAGGAATAAGGACAGGAATATATCCCCTTAACAGTAACAGGCGCTTGCCTTCCCTTGAAGGTACAGAGCCATGAGTGAGGTAAAATGACTGGAGAAAAGAACATAAAGAGAAACCCGTCCTAAAAACAAAAAATAAAAAAAGAAGTCTGAGTTCTTCAGGAACTGGAATAAAAAGGGAGATGAGGGACACTATGGTGGAGCAAGAGACTGAGTTGGAGAGACAGGACAGAAAAAAGAAAGAAATTTTAGGGTGGAAAGAGGAAAAAAGAGACAAGAGAGAGGGAAAGAAAAAGAATTTGAAGGTCCTCTTTCAGGCTATCTCTGATCTCATATTATACCACATGCACAGTCATATGCGGAACCCAATCCCCTGGTTATAGCTAGCCAATGGCTGTTCCTCACGACTGAGACTGAACACAATCTACAAAGCCTAACTTTAGTTTCCTTACCCTCAGGGTTGAACTCCACTCCGTTCTATTACAGGTTTCCCCTGCCCTTTCTTTAAAGATGATCAAAGTTCGGAGCTCAGAAAACTACCCTTCATGGGAACCTATGCCTCTGCAGAGTTGGTCTAAGGACTGGCCCGATCAGGAGTTTTGAGAACGGGGGGGGGGGTCGTGTGGGTGTTTCAAGGGCGCCCGCGCGGCTACCTTCCTTCCTGGGTCTGTTGTCGCGCAGGCCGGGAGCTCACGCGCACGCCGCCGGGTGATCGCAGACAGGCAGGTAGGCAGGCAGCTGAAAAAAACCCCCTCTGGGGTCCTTGGGTCCTTCCTGGGTCTGTTGTCGCGCAGGCCGGGAGCTCCCGCGCAGGCCGGGAGCTCGCGCGCACGCTGCCGGGTGATCGCAGACAGGCAGGCCTAGATTTCTTTTTTGACTATAGAGGATATTTAAATAAAAAAAATCTTTACCTTTAGTGCCAGAGAATTTCTGTCATAAATCTTTCTGCTCTCTGTGTTTCTTCTGATAGTAGAGTTCTTGCTTTTCAGTAAACAAATGATAAGCCTCAAGTCATTTTTACTCGTGAATTTCGTAGATGTATAAGTACATTGATATTTCATGGATTTGTCAGGGCCTAGTTGTTGGAAAACAGTTGCCTGCGGTTTAACTGAAGTTTCTTTAGGTAAACTTCAGTTATGCGGTCTCTTGGTGTAGATGTGCTCTAGACTAGAACTTAAAATTGAATTTTTAACAGCAGCTATGCCTGTTGTAGATGGATGTGAAAGACTTTGATACTTTGTGAAAAATATTTTATTCCAGTGGTGTGGGCCCAAATCTTTGCCATTGGGGTTGTGGAGAATTTGGCTTAGGCTCTTGTGTGACTGCACACATTTTCAATGGGGCGATGTAAAGACCAACTCCCTGGTGCTTTTAGACCTCTGCACCTCTGCCTTGTGTTTTTGGCATCTTTAGGTCTGACTTGGAATGGACTATTAACAGATGGTAAAAGATTTATTTTTATCAGGAGAAAACTAAAAACAAACAAAAATGGTGGAGTTAGAATGAATAGAACAGAGACAATTCACTAGTTCTGAAAACAGTGAAAATAATCAGATAATCTTGGTCAACTTTTCTAATTCACATAAACTGAAGTGCATTTTACAAAACTGTAATTTTAGAAAAATTTCTTAGTATTTAGTTCCAACCTGTTTGGAGAAAAATAAGTTGAGAATGAAAGTTAGAGTTCATAGAGAAAACAGATGGGACCAATTCATTCTTCACTAAATTCTTGGTAATTTTACAATGATTGATCCTTAAAAACACAGTGCTTAGTATCTACTCTTCACAATGCTCTGAAACCCACAGGCACATTTTGCACTTTAAGCTACACTGCTCCCTTCAAGTGCATTGCTTACGCCAAACTAAACAAAATATTCCTAAAACAAATCCAAACTATATACTAAATAGTTGTATTCATTAAATTTCTTCTTCCTTTGTGATCATACATCTTACTTATAGAAAAAAATGTATATTTGAAGGTCTGTGGGCTTGGTGGTATTGTAATTACTCGATACAGCTAATTATTAATGATTCATAGTATAAATACTTTTCAAAATGCTATAACAGTTCCCCCAATTGTGGCTCTCCTGGGAGGTAGAGTAGGTCTGGAATTTGCAATAGATTAGAACCTCATGGGCTCAGACAACATTTCTGACTGGCTGGCACAAATTTACCCACAAATATAGTGGTGATGTCTCCAGGTTCCCATAAAAGGGGGTAATGTTATACCAACCGATTTTATGGGACTGTTGGGAGAGATAAATTGTTAAGAGAAAGTATAATGATAACAATATGTATGAATCAATCCCTGGAGGCATAGCAGTTTAAATGCATCTACAAATCAGGTAAATAACTGGTTATTCAGCTATGTAACCAAAGAAAGCAAATGTCTACTTGAATTAAAGATAACAAGAATAACATATGCATTAGATAAACATAGCAATCAGGTAGGTGGAATTTGCTTTCCTGTATTTGAAAAGGTTAGCAGGAAATGTTAACTATGTAATTGAATCTATTACAGCCGAAATGAGGTATATAATGTTATTGTAATTGATTACAAAATATCTATAGGCAGAAATATGTAAAGCTTCTCACATGTGGCTTTTCAATCTGCCTCAGGAAGTTTTATGATAATTTACCAAGAAAAAACCCTAAGGTCGTATTTTAAATAGTTTTCTTAAGTACTTTTCTGCTTTGTGTCTGTTAAAGTGAAAGCAGCTAATGAGAACACATTTGAGAGAAAACTTGCATGAGAGCAATTTTAAGAGAGTAGTTAACAGTGACTCCTTCAAGGTTTGGAGCCTAGAGTCATTGGATCTGTGACTCATTTATGAGAAAAGCCCGGAAAGAGTGAAATTCCAAAAGTATGTGAATGTTCTCCCACCAGTAGATATTCTTAACAAATCAGAATTTGAGAAAGACTGTATAATTCAGATACTTCTTTAATCTTGTTTTTTTTTTTTTTTTTTTTTTTTTTTTTTTTTTTTTTTTTTTTTTTTTTTTTTTTTTTTTTTTTTTTTTT
>NW_022900941.1:32229464-32237353 GCF_012274545.1 Fukomys damarensis | reverse complement strand
TTTTAGGGATACAGTACAGTTACATTCATTGTTGGGATCTTGTACCTCTACACGACAAGTCTTGGTTCTCATTTTTTCCCATTGACCCTGCCCTCCCTTCACTCCTTCCTCCCCTCCCCATCTACAAACACTTATTTTCATCTTTTCATTATCTCACATTTTTTTCTTTTCCCTTATTACACTTCCCCTACTCATCTCACCTTCCCTACACCTTTAGCTCCTTTCTTCCTATTTCTAAATGTCAGTAATCTTATTAGAATCTTATGTATTATTGCAGATTATTCATACCAGAGAAACTATTCAGTATTTACACATGTGTGCCTTATTTATTTCACTTAGGAGTATACCTTCAATATGTATCCATTTTCCTATGAATGAATCTATTTTCTCGTTCTTTATGGCTGAGTAATATTCCATTTTATAGAAAACCACATCTTCTTTATCCAGTTTCCAATGGATGAGCAAATGGGCTGTTTCCAAGTTTTAGCTATTACAAACTGTGCCACTATAAACGTTGGTTCCTCATACTTCTCTGTCATATGATTCTTTTAGTTCTTTTGGAAAGATACCCAGCAGAGGGATGACTGGGTCAAATGGAACCTGCATTCCAAGCTCTTTGAGGTATCTCCATATTGATTTCCATAGTGGTTGCACCAGTCTGCACTCCCACCAACAATGGAGAAGGGTTCCTTTCTCCCCACAACCCCGCCAACATTTGTTATTTTGTGATTTCTTGATAGCAGCCATTCTTTGTGGGGTGAGGTAGAATCTCAGTGTTGTTTTCATCTGCATCTCTCAAATGATCAGTGATGTGGAACATTTTTTCATATATTTACTTGCTGCTTTTACTTCATTGTGTGAGAAATGTCTGTTCATTTTGGATGCCCATTTTTGAATTGGGTCTTTATATTTGGGGGTGCTGATTGTTTTGAGTTCTTTATATATTCTTGAAAATAGTCCTTTGTCTGAGGAACAGCTGGTAAAATTTTTTTCTAACATTGTAGATTGTCTCTTAGTTCTGCTGATGGTTTCTTTTGCAGTACAGAAGCTTTTTAATAAGATGAGATCGCAGTTGTTGATTCTATCTGCTAGTTCCCGTGCTACTGAGGATTTGTTCATAAAGTCTTTTCCTATACCAATGTCTTCCAGAGTTCTGCCTAACTTACCTTCCAGCAAGTTTAATGTTTCTGTTTTAATATTTAGATCTTTAATCCACTTGGATTTTAATTTAGTGCATGGCGAAAGATAAGGGTCTAATTTTAATCTGTGGCAGGTTGACATCCAGTTTTTCCAACACCATTTATTAAAGAGGCTATCTTTCTTCCACTGATGATGATCAGCTCCTTTGTCAAAGATGAGGTAGCTGAGTACATCTGGATTTGTTTTTGTGTCTTCCAGTCTATTCCACTGATCCTCAGGCCAGTTTCTTTGCCATTACCATGCTGTTTTTTATCACAGTGGCATTGTAGTATAGTTTCAAATTGGGAATTGTTATACCTGGTGCCATGTGTCTGTTGCCTAGGATGGGTTTTGCTATTCTAGGTCTCTTATGGTTCCAGATGAATTTTTGGATTCTTTTTGCTAGTTCTGTGAAGTATAGTGCTGCAATTTCAATTGGAATTGCATTGAATGTATACAGAAGTTTTGGTAAGTATGGCCACTTTCATTATGTTGATTCTTCCTACCCAGGAGCAGGGGATATCTTTCCATTTTTTAAATATCCTCTTCAATTTCTTTTTTCAGAGTGCTGTAGTTTTCAGTGTAGAGATCTTTTGCTTCTTTTGTTAGATTGCTTCCTAGATACTTCATTTTTTTGGATGCTATTGCAAAAGGAATTTTTTTCCCTATTTCTCTCTCAGTGACTTTGTTATTTGTGTATAAGAAGGCTATTGATTTTGGGTATTCACCTTGTATCCAGATACTCTACTGAATCTGTCAATAGAGTCTAGAAGTCTTTTGGTGGAGTTTTTTGGTTCTTCAATGTAGAGTATCATATCATCAGCAAATAATGACAGTTTAACGTCTTCCTTTCCTATCTTTATTGCTTTAATTTCTTTCTCTTGTCTAGTTGCTGTGGCTACTGTTTCCAGAACTTTATTGAAGAGGAGTGGTAATAGTGGGCATCCTTGTCTTGTTCCTGATTTTAACATGAAGGTTTTCAGTTTTTGGCCATTTAATATGATGTTGGCTGATGGTTTTGGTTTTTCATAAATAGCCTTTATTAAGTTGAGGTATAGACCATCTATTCCAATTTTTGCAGGGTTTTTATCATGAATGGGTGTTGAATTTTTTTTGAGAGGATCATATGGTTTTTCTCCTTGACTTTGTTAATATAATGTATTACATTTATTGACTTTCATAGGTTGAACCACCCTTGCATCTCTGGAATAAATCCGACTTGGTCAGGATGGATGATCTTCTTGATAATCCTCTGTATTCTGTTTGCTAGTATCTTATTAAGGATTTTTGCATCCATATTCATTAAGGAGATTGGTCTGTACTTCTCATTTTTAGTTGTATCTTTCCCTGGTTTGGGAATCAAAGTGATACCTGCTTCCAGAAATGAATTTGGAAGTATAGCTTCCCTTTTGATTTCACTGAAATGTTTGAAGAGTAATGGCAATAGTTCTTCTCTAAATGTCTTGTAAAATTCAGCAGTGAATCCATCAGGGCTTGGGCTTTTCTTTGTTGGTAAATTTTTAATTACATTTTCAATTTCACTGACTGTAACTGGGGTGTTTAAAATATTTTTATCTTCTTTGTTCAACTTTGGTAATTCATAAGTATCTAAAAATCTGTCCATTTCTTCTGTGTTTTCCATTTTATTAGAGTACAGGTTCTCAAAGTAGGTGTTCATGATCCTCTGGATTTCTTTCGGATCTGTTGTGACTTTGCCTTTTTCATTCCTGATTGCATGGATCTGAGCCTTATCTTTCCTTTTTTTGATAAGATTAGCTAAGGGTTTGTCGATTTTATTTATTCTTTCAAAAAACCAGCTCTTTGTTTCATTTATTTTTTGTATCATTTTCTCAGTTTTGAATGCATTGATTTCTGCTCTAGTTTTTATACTTTCCTCTCTTGTTCGAGCTTTGGGTTTTTCTTGCTCTTATTTTTCTAGGAGTCTATGTTTCATCGTTAAGTTGTTTATTTGAGCCCGCTCTGTTTTCCTAGTGTGGGCATTCAATGTTATGAATTTTCCACGTAGAACTGCTTTCATTGTGTCCCAAAGATTCCTGTATGTTGTATTGGCATTCTCATTTATTTGTAAAAACTGTCTAATTTCTTCTTTAATTTCCTCTGTAATCCATTGATTGTTTAGGAGAGTGTTGTTCAGTTTCCATGTGCTTGTGAAGTTTCTACAGTTTCTTGTGCTATTGATGTCTAGTTTTATTGCACTATGATCTGATAATATACAGGGATGACTTCAATTCTTTTGCATTTATTCAGACCTGTTCTGTGAGCCAATATGTGGTCTATTTTGGTAAATGATACATGTGCAGCTGAAAAGATTGTATATTCTGATTTTGTGGGGTGGAATACTCTGTAAACATCTATTAAGTCCATGTGTTCCAAAGCTTGGTTTAGTCGTATTATTTCATTGTTGATTTTCTGCATAGATGATCTGTGAGTTTGTGATAATGGCTATTTAAATCCCCCACTAAAATTGTATTAGTGCTTATTTGGTTTTTCATGTTACTTAATATTTGTTTTATATAGTTGGGGGCCTTTATATTTGGTGCATACATGTTTATGATTGTCAACTCTTCCTCTTGAATTGTTCCCTTTACAAGGATGTAGTGGCCTTCTTTGTCTCTCTTAATGAGTTTTGGTTTGAAATTTACTTTATCTGAGAATAAGATTGCTACCCCTGCTTTTTTCTGGACTCCTGACGCATGGAGAATTGTTTTCCATCCTTTCACTTTCAGTCTATGGACTTCCTTTTGCACTAGGTGTGTTTCTTGTATACAACATATTGTTGGATTTTGCTTCTTAATCCATTCTGCCAGTCTGTTTCTCTTGATTGGTGAATTGAGGCCATTAACATTGATGGTTATAACTGATATATTCTGACTTATTCTTGGCATGTTATTGTCCTTTTGTTGACTCTTTTTACTTTTTCTCCCATCTCCTTTTAGTTTCTTGCCTTGCCTATTTGATTTGGTCTGTTGGGCCTCATGTTATTGTGAATTTCGTTGTCCTTTTCTAGGATATTGTTTAGAATTCCTTGCAGTGCTGGTTTGGTGTTCATGAAATTTCTCAGGTGGTCTTTGTCATGGAAGTATCTTATTTCCCCATCTATTTTGAAAGAGCGTTTTGCAGGATACATCAGTCTAGGTTGGAGGTTTTTTTTTTAGGACTTGGAATACCTCACTCCAGGCTCTCCTTGACCTAAGGGTGTGTGTTGAAAAGTCTGCTGTGATTCTAATGGGCTTTCCTTTGCATATGACTTGTTTCTTTTCTCTTACTGCTTGTAGTATTTTGTTTTTCTCTTGGCTTTCTGGGATCTTGATTATTATATGTCTAGGTGTAAATTTTTTTTGATCATGACTAGTTGGAGTTCTATATGCCTCACTTATCTGTATGTCTACTTCTTCCCTTCTGTTTGGGAAGTTTTCTGTCATTAATTCTGTGAAGAGCTTTTTTAAGTCATTTGCATTTTCTCCTGCTTTTTCATGAATTCCTGTCAGTCTTATGTTATTTTTCTTTGCATCATCTAGAAGTTGTTGGATTGATTTGTCATGATCCCTTACTGTTTTTGAGAGACCTCTTTTTTCAAGGTCACTGACTGCGATCCTATCTTCTATATCTGAAATTCTATCTTCGCAATCTTTTATTCTGTTGCACACACTTTCAATAGAGTTTTTAATCTCCTGGATATCTGTTTGAATCTGTTGTATGGATTCGATGTCTTTCCTCTGTTGGACATTCACTGTTTCCATTTCTTTCTTATGCTGAGTCTTCATGGCTTCTATCATGGTCTTGAGCTCATCTATTTTTTTGTCAGTTTCTCTTCTAGAGTCTCGAATCATGACTTCCATTTTGCTCATCATCTCTCTGGTTAACTGGGAAATTATTTCTGATTTGAATTTTTCTAGAGCCTGATTGATCTGTTCTGTTACCTCCTGTGCTATGGGTCCAGGGTGTCCTGTTGGTTCATTATCAGACTTTTCATCCTCATTTGTCCTACTATTTGCCATTGGTGAACTGGAAATCTGCCTTTGTGTCTTGCTTAAGTGTTTTCTCATTTTTATTTTTGTTGTTGGGTTGTCCTTCTTTAATTTCTGGGTATTACTTAAATCTTCCTGATATAGTTGCATTTTAGCTTTTGAGTTTCTAATGACTCATAGACATCCTCATTTTCATAATATCAGAGCAAACAACTCATTAAATCAATCACAATCCTTTATTCCAATTGATACATTCAGCAGCCCTATAGGATCAGGCACAGCTTGCAAACTGACCACTTGTATAGTCATGAATCTATCACCTTTAACCCATGTGAATTAAATTAATATCAAGAAGCAGTCCAAAATATGTTTGCCGTGAATATGCTTTTCAATATAGCATCTTTACTATTTAGGATTGGGGGTTAGACTGAGTTAGGATGAGAGGAGTAGATAAGTGAAAGAACTGGAGCAGGTTTGAAGTGAATCCAGAGGAAGTAGAATCACCTTACTATCTTTATGAAGCTATTAACTTCAGGGGGGATAGAGAGAGTGCAGGAAGAAGGATAAGAATATATCCCCTTAACAATAACAGGCGCTTGCCTTCCCTTGAAGGTACAGAGCCATGAGTGAGGTAAAATGACTGGAGAAAAGAACATAAAGAGAACCCCCCCAAAATAAAGGAAAAATATTAAAAGAAGAAGTCTGAGTTAGGGCAGGAGCAGGAATAAAAACGGAGATGAGGCATAATATGGTGGAGCAAGATACTGAGTTGGAGAGAGAGGACAGAAACAAGAAAGAAATTTTAGGGTGGAATGAGGAAAAGAGAGAAAAAAAAGAATTTGAAGGGCTTCTTTCAGACTATGTCTCTGTTGTCATATTATACCACATGTATAGCCATATGCAGAACTGAATCCCCTGGTCTCGGCTAGCCAATGGCAGTTCCCCATGACTGAGACTGAACTCAGTCCACAAGGCCTAACTTGAGTTTCCCAACCGTCAGGGTTGAACTCCACTCAGTTCTATTACAGGTTTCCCCTGCCCTTCTTTAAAGATGTTCAAAGTTAGGAGCTCAAAAAACTACCCTTCATGAGAACCTATGCCTCTGCAGAGTTGGTCCAAGGACTGGCCCAATCAGGAGGTTTGAGAATGAGGGGAGCAGGTCATGGGGGTGTTTCAAGGGCACCTGCCCTGCTACCTTCCTTACTGGATCTGGTAGCACGCAGTCCGGGAGGTCACGCACCTGCAGGGTTGTCCTGGAGAGGCAGCTGGAGAGACCCCTTCCAGGGTCCTTGGGTCCTTACTGGATCTGGTGGCATGCAGTCTGGGAGGTCACGCACCCGCCTGGTGGTCCCAGGAAGGCAGCTGGAGAGACCCCCTCTGGATTCCTTGGGTTCTTACTGGATCTGGTGGCACGCAGTCCAGGAGGTCGTGCACCTGCCGGCTTTAATCTTAGGTTTTAAAAACTAAATCAATATTACTTTCTTTGTGTTGGAACTGGGTTCATTTTCTGTGGCTCTAACAAAATACTGGGGATTGGAGAATTTAGGATGGAAAGAAATTTATTTATCTCATGGTTCTCGGGAGTAGGAAGTCTGAGAGCATGGTAACTGGCATCTGCTCAGCTTATGGTGAGGACCTAGTGCTGCATCAATTCATGTCTGACAGTGCAAGAGCAGGTGGGTAGATGAGAGAGAAAAGACCTGAGGTGAGGTCTTGCTCTATGACAACACTGTCTGGTGAGAGTGAACCCAGTTCCAGGAGACAGTCATCAAGCCCTCTTAATTTCCTAGTCACTTATAGTCCCAGCAACTCTCAGTACCATAGCTTTGATTCCAATCATGAACTTATGGGGGGGAGGAGCCGGGAGCACATTCATGATAAAAAATAAGGTGAATGCTTAAATTTAAAAAATATATTACAATAAAAGACACAAGGCCATTAGTCTCCTTATGTATTAATTTTAAAATTTATGTAGGACTGGTTGGAACCTTGACTACAATGCACAATGAATTGTTTTGATAGTAGATATTCCAGTTTTTGCTCTTTACAACATGTTAACTATAGATTTTTTTTCAGCTTTAATTGAGTTTATTGGTACATTTTAGGGATACAGTACAGTTACATTCATTGTTGGGATAGATTTTTGATAGGTGGACTTTATTTGTTTGAGGCATTTCTCACAATTCCCATTTTGTTGAAAGTTATTTTTTTAATGTGTAAATACAGAATAGTTTCTCTGGTGTGAATAGACTATAACAGTACATAAGATCCTAATGATAAAATGGACAATGTGAAATAGGAAGAAAGGGGATAAAGGTGTAGGCAAAGTGGGAAGGGTAGGGTAAAGCTAATAAGGGGAAAGAAAAAAATATGAGAAAATGAAAAAAATGGAAATGAAGTGTTTGTAAAGGGGGAGGGAGGAGGGGTGGAGGGAGGGCAGGGACAAGGGGAAAAATGAGAAACAAGACCTGTCATGTAAAGGTACAAGATCCCAATAATGAATGTAACTGTACTGTATACCCAAAATGTCCCAATAAACTCAATGAGGAAAAAAAAAGAAAGTTATTCTTTTAAAATTAAGAATGGATGTGTGATTTTTGCCAAATGGTTTATTGAAATGGCCATATGATGTTTCTTTTTTACATAGTTAAAATACTTAATTATAGTGACTGATTTTTTTTTTTTTTTTTTTTTTTTTTTTGCCCGGGGTTATCTCGTGGT
>NW_022900941.1:32225163-32229432 GCF_012274545.1 Fukomys damarensis | reverse complement strand
TGTGCCAGGGATTGAACTCGGGTCCTTGTGCTTGCAAGGCAGGCCACTGAACCGCTGAGCTAAATCCCCAGCCCCTGGTGACTAATTTTTTCAGTATTAAGCCAAACTTGTATTCTTGGGGTAAGCCTAACTTGGTAATAATATATTATATTTTTAGTGTTTTTATTCTATGTTTATAAAGGATATCAGTTTGTACCTATCTTTTACTGGAAAGACTTCTGGATGAGGTATCAGAGTGAAGTACCCTCCCTGAATTAATGGGGAAGTAGTCCCTTCTTTTTAGTTTTCTGGAAGAATTTGGGTAAACTTGATATTATTTTTTCTTTTATGTTTTGTAGAATTCCCTAATGAAACTCACTGGGAGTTTTAAAAATAAAAGGTTTTAAACTAGTAGGTAAATTTCTTTAATAGGTAAAAGAAACCATTTATCTTGCTCTACTTAAGAATGCTTTGATAATCTGAGACTTTGAAGGATTTGTGTATTTTATCTATGATTCAAAATTATTGGCCTGAAGTTATTCATAATGTTATCTTTTATTTTGATGTTGGTTATTTGTACCTTCTCTTTCTCATCTTTATTTTTGCTGCAAGTATACTAATCTCAAATAATAAGCTTTTAGCTTCACAAGGTTTTCTCTAGCATATTTTATTTTGATTTCATTGATTTGTATCTTTATCTTTGATATTACCTTTTTTTTCTGTTTATTTTGGGTTTAATTTCTCTCTCCCTGCCTTTTTTTTGGCATTACTGGGGATTGAACTCAGGACCTTACACTTGTGAGGCAGGTGTAAATCCCTAGCCCATCTCTCCTTAGTTTCTAAGGTTGGACTGGAGGTCATTTATATTTTTATTGAATGTTTTTCTTTCTTAATATTAGCATTATGAGCTACAAACCTCTAAATGTTGCTTTTTTACAAATGCTAATATGTTGTACTTGCATTGTCATTTAACTCCAAATACCCTTTGAATTTCCTTCTTATTTCTTCTTTAACCAGTAGTGTTTTTAATTTCTGGTGTTACATTTCCAAACAGGTTATATCCAGTTATATTCTGTAATTGATTTTTAATTGAATTTTACTATGCCCAGAGGTCATAAGACCAAAAAAAGATATAAATCATCAGTTAGCTGTAGAACAATTTCATACAACTTAATGTAAGAGGAGGTCTGGCTACTTGGGCAGGTAATGGTGGGAGGGTGTGATATGTATGTCTAGAAAATTGCAAGGGAAGAACTGAGCAAGTGACCCTGAGCTGACAGGATGGTTAGGATAGCTTGGCATGTATTATTATATGTATTTTCTGGTACTGAACCTACAGTTCACGATTATTCTTCTAATTTACTTTCAGAGCAGTGTTCTCTGAACTTGTTTAAATATCTGTCAAAAATTTTGAACAAGTGTTCTCTATGTGCATAGTAGAAGAATTAATTATTAAAATATTATGTAAATTATACAACACTTGAAATAACTTTTGAAAATGAATTAGTGTAAATAAATGTAAGTAGAAATCCTAATATTTGTGCACCACCTGGGTTGTGCACATTCCTCTCTCAAAAGAGGGGCGAATTTCTCATATTACTAGGACTACAGGAAAGAGCCTTTCAAACACTCCTCATTGCCTTACACCTGAGTTCCTACTTAACATATGAGTCAAAGATTGCACAATCATCGAAATACAAACAGACAACCAGATAGCATTTCTAGGGAGCTTTGGTTACTGAGCAAAGCATATTCAAGTTTAGTCATTGTGTTGGATATAGTATTTGGCATTAGAAAAGACATTGTTTAATCCAAACCAACACTGGGGAATAGGTGTTCATATCTTAATTTTTTAAATGAAGTATCAGGTGCCTGAAGATTATAGTTTTGTCTATTTCTGAAGCCTGTCTTTTTCTTCCTTTTATTGAATTTGTTGGTACATTTAAGGTATACAGAACAATTACGTTCATTATTGGGATCATGTACCTTTACATGACAGGTCCTGGTTCTTATTTTTTTCCCCTTGTCCCTGCTCTCCCTTCACCCCCCTCCTTCCCTCCCCATTTACAAACACTTTATTTCCATTTTTTCATTTTCTCATATTTTTTTCTTTTCCCTTATTACCTTACCCCAACCCTTCCCATTTTCCCTACACCTTTAGCCCTTTTCTTCCTATTTCACATGGTCAATTATATCATTAGGATCTTATGTACTATTATAGTTTATTCACACCAGAGAAAATATTCAGTATTTACACATGTGTGACTTATTTATTTCACTTAGGAGTATATCCTCAATGTGTATCCATTTTCCTATGAATGAATCTAATTTCTCATTCTGTATGGCTGCGTAGTATTCCATTTTATGGAACAACAACATCTTTATTCAGTCTCCAAATGATGGGCAAATGGGCTGTTTCCAAGTTTTTGCTATTACAGACTGTGCTGCTATAAACATAGATGCACATATGTCACTGTGATATGATTCTTTTAATTCTCTTGGAAAGATACCCAGCAGAGGGATGGCTGGGTCAAATGGAACCTCTAGTCCCAGCTCTTTGAGGTATCTCCATATTGATTTCCATAGTTGTTGCACCAGTCTGCACTCCCACCAACAATGGAGAAGGGTTCCTTTCTTCCCACAGCCCTGCCAACATTTGTTATTAGTTGATTTCTTCATAGCAGCTATTCTTTGTGGTGTGAGGTGGAATCTCAGTGTTTTTTTCATCTGCATCTCTCGAATCACCAGTGATGTGGAACATTTTTTCATATATTTACTTGCTGCTTTTACTTCGTTGTGTGAGAAATGTCTGTTCATTTTGAACACCCATTTTTGAATTGGGTCTTTATATTTGGGGGGACTGATTGTTTTGAGTTCTTTATATATTCTGGATAGTACTTTGTCTGAGGAGCAGCTGGTAAAAACTTTTTCCCATATTGTAGGTTGTCTCTTAGTTCTGTTGATGGTTTCTTTGGCAGTACAGAAACTTTTTAATAAGATGACATCTCACTTGTTGATTGTTTGTGCCAGTTCTTTGTGAGGATTTGTTTATAAAGTCTTTTCCTATGCCAGTGTTTTCAAGAGTCCTGCCTAATTTATCTTCAAGTAAATTTAGTGACTCTTTTTTAATATTTAGATCTTTAATCCACTTGGATTTTAGTTTAGTGCATCTGTTTAATAATTTTAGACCATGGCTGACCATCAGTAACTGAAACTAAAAAAAGTCAACCCATAGATAAAGGGAACTATACTAATATTTAGATTTGAAAAGGTCTGTAGGCCCTAGTTGACTTCTAGTCTGTGTTGATTTTCAACATGGCTTCATGAGAGCCTGCCTCCATGTTAGACTTCTGCAGCAATAACACATCTTACACCACTCATTGACCATCAGCAGGTTGATAGAGACAATATTTAAAAAAGATCTTTGTGTACCGCAGTCACAATAAAGGAACATTTACAAAACAAAATTTGAACCACTATCATTGTTTATATTTATATTATTATTTATCATCATTGAACAAATGGACAGACTAGGATATATAGATAGTACTAAGGGTCTTCAAGTCAAATGTTGGAAGATACAATCAGTAATAGTAGTAAATTCTTTTTCCTCAAAATATCATCCACCTTTAGCAAAAAGAGCGAGTCTTGCTAGTGTGATGTCATTTTATTGCTCACTTTCAGCTTTTTCAGCTAATATTTAATAACTCTGAGGCAGGCAATTTTTAACACTGTTTAATTAGAGATACTGTAGTTGTGATCATGTCTTATAAATAAAAAATCTTGGAAGGTAGAGACTATGCCCTATTCCTATTTTCTCTATTATTTTCTTTAACATAGTTTGCAGTATATAATCACATTTATTAAGTATTTATTGATTAAATGATATAGATTCTTCACACGGATACTTTCAACTGAATATATTGTGGTATATTAACTAATGGTCAGGTTGGAACACCCAGCTGAACTGAGTCAGTGTGGTTCTGGGCATGGAATTCACCTGATGATTGTTGCCAATGGCATAAAGAGAGAACTGGCAGGGAAGATCATTTGCTATTTTCTTTCTTTCTTTCTTTTTTTGAAGAGTACAAAAATTTTATTGAGAAAAAGAAAGCTCTATTTAAGAGAGACAGCACGGAGGCCAGGAGTGGTGGTGCATGCCTGTAATCCCAGCACTCAGGA
Organism: Fukomys damarensis; assembly: GCF_012274545.1. Taxonomy (NCBI): domain Eukaryota; kingdom Metazoa; phylum Chordata; class Mammalia; order Rodentia; family Bathyergidae; genus Fukomys; species Fukomys damarensis. Next base: position 32,225,271 of record NW_022900941.1, on the reverse strand, counting down.
GGCTGGGGCAAGAGGATCGTTGTGAATTTGAGACCAGCCTGGGCTACACAGTGAGTTCCAGGTCAGTCTGAACTACATAGTAAGACCCTGTCTTAAAAATCCAAAAAA
>NW_022900941.1:32214600-32225128 GCF_012274545.1 Fukomys damarensis | reverse complement strand
AAAAAAAAAAAAAAAAAAAAAAAAAAAAAAAAAAAGAGAGAGAGAGAGAGACAGAAGTGGGACCAGAGAGTGTTTGCCCACCCACACTTTTCAAAGCTGTTTTATACAGCAAAGCCATGTGGTGAGGTGGGTACAAAGTGGGGCAAAACTATAAGGCCCAGTGGAAAATTACAAGGTGGGCATAAGGTGGTGTAAAATCACGACCAGCTAATAAGAATACAAGTACAGTCACCCAGGTAATATTGATTAAATAGTAGTGAAATGGAGGAGCAAGTCATAGCAAACATACAAAGATTTTCAGTAAGGGTTGGGGTCAGGGATATTTTGTGAAAAGTTTGGGTTGAGACTTTGGGCCCCAACCCAGGTGATTGATACTTATTTAGAATATCAATCGCTGCTATTTATACTCAGGGAAGCACAGGGTGTAGCAGTTTCTCTCTTTTTACACTTCTGGCCTTCTGTGAATGTGTCTTAATTGTCCTCCATGTTGGGTCCTCCTGGGCTGACCCTATCTAACTGCCTACAAGATGTCTAATTAACTTACAATATTGTAATATTCCCCCCTCTGAAGAAGTACCCCTAACTGCTGTGAGAGGGCAAAGGGCAAAGACTGTTCTGGCTACTTCCAGCTGATGAGGGTTGTGGTAGTGATCAGCAGTTAGAGTTACTCTACAGAGGGTCTATTTGCAGTTGATTTTCTTGGAGAACCTTGCTGGGCCTGGTTTTCCTGATGTGAACTTGGCTGTTCTTGTTGGAGTTTGAGTCCTGTTGCTGTGAATGGCTGCTGTTTTCAGGGTATCTCTTATCTTTCCCTCGAGCATTGCTTCCTGGCTCCAATGTAGACCCCTCAGCCTGGTGGCACAGATCCTTAATCCTGATGGAGCAGACTTTCTAGCTTCCACCACTGGCTTTTGGACGTTCCTGGTGCAGGTCCTTGATACAGACTTGCACGAAACATTGCTTTGGGTTGTAGGCCTTTGGCTAGACTCATGGAGGATGTTCCATTGTCTCTAAACCTTCAGCTGGACTTGTGAGGGACATTTTTGGGGGATCCAAGCCCTCAGTTAGATTCTTCAGGTCTCTAGTGCATGGACAGATCTATTGCATTCCCTTGCATTTGACATTTTGGGTGACTTTTAAAAAATAATACTATAAATTATGTCCTGTATTAAAGCTATTCCCTTGCAAACCCTGACTACAACATATAGTTTTTCTATAACTCTTTTACTTTATTGTCTTTATACTTTCTTTGTCAGTATTGTATAATATTTATAATTGTTGGATATTTCTTGCCTCAAAGATGGCTGCTACATAAAACAGTAGCCTCTTCGGCTGGGGATTTAGTTCAGTGGTGCCGCTGTCTGCCTCACAAGTGCAAGGTCCCAAGTTCGATGCCTGGTACCAACCTCCCCCCCCAAAAAAAAACAAAAACAAAAACAAAACAAACAAAAAACCCCAAAAAAACAAAATCCAGTAGCCTTCTCTCCATAATGCTCTGTGTCTTAAGATGGCTGCCACATGGAATAGCAGCCTCCATGTTAAATATGGCTTCTCCTACCAAGAGACAGCCTTCTTCCCATCATGCCTCTCTTCCTACCAAAAGAATAACCTGATGCTTGCTACCTCCGGGTAACCAGTATGTCACAGCCTCCTCCAATCCCTTAATTCTACCTTACTGAATTCCACCCCAACTCAGGTTAACACCACCCCACTCCTATAAAAGAAGCTCCCTGTTCCTCCATGCTGCTTTTCCTCTGTTGGGAGACAGCTGGGCAGATCCTCCCCATAATAAAGGCTTGTTGTAGTCCTGGTCTGGTCCTGGAGTTTTGGCTCTTTTACCTACAATGATATATCAGACATTATGCATAATGCTTATTGAATCATTAATCTCTGGTTATTTTCCCCTCCTAAATTATATATTTTCCACTGCATCTTATAGCAACTAGGACAGTAAGAATATTTGGAGGATAAGTGATAAATGCTTCTTTATTGATTCACTCAATATTGACAGAAATTTGCTAGCACAAATTATGAATCAGTCAAGTCATATAATTGAAAAAGTGCCCTTTTATTATTTATTAACAAACAAAAGCATTAACATTCGAGAGGCAGTCTCCAGGCAATTTGAAAGAGCAGATGGAGTAATTTAACTCCTTTAGTTTGCTGGATTGCTGACAGGTACCACATAGGGTTAGAGCAGTCACCTCCATCTGGCACACACATGGGTGGTTACTGAGATATTTAGCATGGCAAGATGATGTTAAAACAGATGCTACTGCCAAGTACAAAATTTCCCAGCAAAAATAGACTTTTCCCACTCACAGACATAGTTAAAGGGCAAACTTTGAATTGAAATGACTAAAAATAATGAGGCTATTTTAAGGTAATGACTAGTTTTTAAACATTTGTCAGAGATACAAAGTTCTGTATTTAGTAGCAGCAAAATGAACATACTTTTTCTCTATTCATTTTGTGTCCTGAGTGCTATGTAGTATTTCATGAGGAAACCAGAAGGCCTGAGTGATGCAAAAATGGCTCGCATAGCCTCAGAATTAATTCCTCAGGCTTTATAGTCTATGATTCTTTCCTTAAATATGATAGAAAATTTCTGCAGCATGTGTGATCACCTTTGTATTTCTAAATTGTGAACTGCCTTGTTTTTATTTGCAATAGCCTCTGTATTACAATCACCTAAAAAGAGAAAAGTGGAGAAATACTACTGATCTTTTTTGTCATACAGAGCATTTGTGTCCCTGAATGTATTCAGGAAAATCATTTAAGGAGACCCCTCCCCATTGTTCTGAGTTGCACACTGTGTACATGAAAAGGGCACATTTTCTTATGCAGCATTAAGTGTAGCATTTATAAATATTTACTGTAATAGCTGCAAAATGATGACTAAAGCAGGTGGAGGTTCCTCAGCACCAAAAGATCTTTTTTTTTGTACATTCAATATTTTTTCTTCTACTAAATGGCCTATAGAGGCTGAATAAACATGCAGGTATGTCTTGTTTGAGATGTTGGGATGAGAGGTATTCACTTGAATAATGGGTCACATACACAGCAAAATAGTGCTTTTGCACTCCCAATTTTCAAATGAATTAGGAATATGGCACCTAAAACAGTGAATCTTATATTTTAGGGATGTGGTTAGTGAGTATTCTAGTTTGCAAAGAGCAAACATGAATACAATTTATATGTTTTCAGATGTGTTGATAGGTTTTGACAAATTTTAGAAGTTCAGTTACAGAAAGAGCATTTTCTTCAAGGGGATGCTTAACACATATCTGAAAAAGAGATGAGCTGTAAATGTAGTTTATTCATGGAACATGTTTAACATGCATGAAACCCTCGGTTTGTTCCCCGGTATTACAAGAAAACTGACTGAAGAAATAGCTCTAATTTTAGAGCCTAATAACTAAAAGAAAAAGAAAAGGAAAACAATAGTTAAAATCCCAAAATAACAAAATGATAACATCCACTAACAGCAAAATAACACATTTGCAAAAGGGTGTGCACAGAAAATAGTAATGCTCTGCTAGGGTAAGTTCTTTTTATTTTATTTTTTTCCTTTGGGTATATGAATATGACAATAGGAGTAAATTAGGAGACTGGTAACAACTTGGAATTCTTTGTTATCTTGATAGACACTTAACTCATCTGGGTGTAATTTTCTCATAAGGGATTGCTAGGCAGAATGGGATTAAATAAGTGGTAGAGGTATTTCTGTACTTTAAATATCTTTTTAATGTTTATTCTTGCATCATGGTTTGGCAGTATTGCTCAGGTTTGTCTCATTCTTCTGATCCTCTTGTCTCAGCCTCTTGAGCAGCTAATTCTACAGGCATGTACCGCCATGCCTAGCTTTATTTTTCCTTTGTGGAATCATCTGTCAGTTTGCTTCTCAGTGTATTTTCTACTTTCTTTGAATGAAGAGTCTTTTTTCTCTCTGCTGATTTATCTTTTTTTTTTTTTTTTTTTTTTTTCAGCAGTTTTACTAGGATGTAGCTAGGTATTCTTTTGTTTGCTTTTTTTTTTTTTTTAGTTTGTAATATATCCCAAATTTGTGACTTCTGTTTCATTTTCTTTCTTCTTTTTTTCTAGGACTTTAATTACATGTATGTATACCATAAGTCTCTTACGCTTATTTCTGAATTTTCAATCATTATTTTTTATATATGAGTCTATATTTTACTGAAGTATTTTATCATAAATCATACTGTCAGACCCAACAATTGTGTTCTTAATTTTACATATTGCATTTTAATTCTAAACTTTTCATTTAATTATTTTTTGTTATTTTTATTTTTGTACTGAAATTCTCCAATTTGCCATCTAGCTTTTTGAGGCTATTAATCACAGTTTCAAGAACGCTTATCTGTAATGATTTTAATACATTTTTGGTAGATCTATTTGTATTGTCTCTTAAACTTTTGATTTTGGTCAAATGCTTTTATCTTTGGTTAAGTTGATTTTAGTGCCCGGCACCACATATTAAGAATTGGGTTCTGAGTGATTTTTATTTTTTTTTCAGAGAGGATTTGTTTGTGTTTCAAACAGGCAGTTTGGGGACTGTCACCCTCATCTATCCAGAAATTGAGCTCACCCAAAGCTGAGCTTCAGTATTCATGAGGTCGATTCAACACTCTTTCTTCTTTTCCTTTATTTTCAAGGATTCACAACAGCCCTTTCAGACTCTCAACTGAAAGTCTTGATTATTTACCAATATTTCCTTTTTGGATGCCTTAATGCATTTTGTGTTACTATAACAAAATAACCCAGAGTAGATAATCCATAAAGAACAGGACTTTATTCTTTCAAGATTCTGGAGGCAGGGAAATTCAAAATCAAGGTGTTGGTAGAATAGGGTCTTGTCTCTCTGCTACCAAGATGGCACCTAGAGTTTTATGTTCTCTGGAGATGAGCAATATTGTGTCCCAACATGGCAGAAGAGCAGGAGAAAGGTAGAGAAGCCACCCTTGAAAGCCTTTTCATAGCAATGTTAACCCATTTATGAGAAAGCAGCCCTATATGATATAAATGCCTTCCACAGGACTCCATCTCTTAACACTATTTCATTGAAGGGTAAGTTTCCAACCTATATGTTTTAGAGACCACATTAAAATCATTACAATTGGTATACCCTGAACTCCAGTATGACTTCCTCAAGCCTCTTTAGATGGCTGAAAATTTTGTCAAGCCTCTCATCCTTTTAGACACAAAATTCTGCCCAGCATTTCAGTCTCCAAACTACCACTGGTAAAACTGGTAAAAGGTTTGAGGATAAAAGTATTATGGTGAAAGTAAAGCTCATTTCTCTGCTCCCTTTTTTAAATAGACTCTTGTTTGTCAAAATTTCATTGTTTTTGAAGCTCTTGGATGCCTTAGTCATTTATATTTTAAAAACATCTTTCTAGTTTTCTGTTTGTTCTCAAAGGGAAGGCTTGACTAGCAAAAAGAAAAACAAATCTCTTCATACAGAAGGCAGTGTTAAATTCTAAAATTCTAATTTTTGTAACTTTATTTTAAAAGGGAGAGTTATCATTTCTTAGTAGTTAACCCAGACCGAGTATAATCAACAAAGAGCTGAGTGTACAGATGCTACATTTGTTGCTGTATATATTTCTTTATTTCTTCTAACTTGATGGAATTGAAGGCCAAGGTATGGAATGACTTTTCCTACAGCAGTCCACTGGCATTTCCTTTCTGATACCTCAGCATAAACCAGGATGACATTTCTGTGGTTTCTCTTAAGCAGTTTTTTCTCATTCTTCATTCTAATGTGAAAAATCTTGAGCCAGAATAATGATTTAGACACTATTGATCTGAACTCACTATAAAACTCTGCTTTTCCAAAGTCTTCTGGGATATGCCAAAGCCAAATCATAGGTATCACCATAAATAATTAGATACACAATATTTCCACAGCTGTGCAATACCAGATGGTTTTGTTTTCTTAAGCTTAAAGGAACTTCCTCCCTTTGCAGTGAAAAAGTCAACAATGTCAGAGACTATACTCATCCTTCTTAAATGGGGCAGAGAAGGTCTGAGAGACTTGGATTTGAACTCCATGATATTCTGACTTTTAGTGGAAGAGAACTCAATTAAGGATGTCACATGTTGAAGTCAAGAGATTCTGCTGCCAGTGCAGCAAATGTTTTAGCTTTCAACTGAATTATTTCATTTGCAATAATAACACACTAAAAGACAGGTGGAAGTAGTGAAGCTTCATGCCCCACTGACCATCGATTTCAGTTCTTAGCCAAGGATGTCCCTGTAGATTTGTTGAATAGTGTGTATGGACATGGGTCTCTGTTCAGCCCCCAGGCTCATGTTTGGCTTGGCCTCTTTTTTCACAATGCCTTTCTGATTTCTCTATTGTAAGTTCACCTGATGTCATCTTTGTTTTTGCCATATCTTAGAGACTACAAAATTGAGGCAGTCCTTTATATAATGTTAAGTGACACAAAATAACCCGTTGAGTAAAGTTACTTTGCTCTTCACTGAAGGAATTTCTTCCCTTGTAAAGAAGAAAATAAGTTTTAATCTTTGATCGTTGTCTAGCTACAGGTTTTAAGGATTAGGGAGACAGCAAATGTTTCCACCTTATGTGGCTAACAACCATAGCAGGGAACTGAGAGTTAAAAAGTGGAATTAAAATAACACCAGAAGGCTGGGAAGTTGGCTCAGCCTTCAAAGACTGTGTACTCAGCACAGATATGGAGACCCAATTAGGAACTTTCCAGGATGATAAGGAACAAATTCCAGGTTGTAAAGGACAAACACATGCATAGAATAGTTACTAAAGTAACCTACAGTTTACCTGTACTTTATTATCATAGTAAAAAATACATGCCAAGAAGAAGACTTAAGATGATAATACAGTATACATCACATGAAATGGTATGATAAGAAGAGCACAGGTGAAACTATAACTCCACCTCCATATGTGATGATAGGAAGAGACAGGGTCCTTGCCTACCATTAGATATCATAAAAGCATGTTCCTTTGTCCTTTGTTAAGGTCAGCCTGGTATTTGTTTCCCCACATGGCTTTTTCTGTTATGCTCTAGGATAAGAATAATAGATTTGTTCCTGTTCTTCTGTCTGATTCTTCAGACAGAAAGTGTAAGGACCAAATGGTGTACTTTTGCCTTTATTATTTTAAAAATGATAAAACATTATATGTAGAATATTTTGGGATTGGTGTTATTATTGTGAGTTGTGGGCAGCTTATAAATATAAAGCTTTATTTTCCTTGTAAAAATGATAATTGCTATATCCCAATATATTTCAATGCAAATAAATACATAAAGACATTTAATATAAGATCCTATTATATGGTAGCCCAGCTATTTTTATTCATCTTTCCAGGTAAATAATTATAGATCTTTATCATAAGATGTACATGATAAAAGGTGGCTGTTTGTCACAATTTAATACTTTATTATTTTTGGAGTGTGTAAAAGTTGCCTTGAGATGTATGGCAAGCTGTGAATGCAACTTCATTTGGATATAAGGATTTTGCAGATATAATGAAGTTAAGATGATGTCTGACTGGATTATAATGGATCCTGAATTCAATATCTGGTTTTTCTTGAGAGGAATGAAAGATTTGGGTAGACACACAGTGGTGAAAGCTATGTGACTATGGAGGCAAAAATTGGAAAGATAAGAAAACAGGCCAAGCAATGTCATGGATTGCTTGACATTCTACCAGTACCTAGGAAGAGGAAAAGAAGACTCCTCTCATAATGTCCTCGGAAGGGACATGACTTCTGACACCTGTATTCTGGACCCTGTAGCCTCAGGACAGTGGAGAATATATTTCTGCAGTTGTAGTTACCCACCTGGTTGTGGTAATTTGTTGCAGTAGTCCTAGGAAATGAATTCCACATGTTACACTGAGTTTGCTTTATTTTGTATGTTTCCTTTTAACTGGAAATTCCTTATGTCATCTCTTCCCTATATCATGAGTTGGCACTTCTACTCTAATTAGCAAAGCTAATATTATGGAGTGTAAATAAAATGTAAAATGTAAAAACAATGACAGGATAGACTTTGTAAGTTTTTTTCAAGAGAACTTTATCTACTTTGGTCTCTTCAATTAAATAGGGACATCCTACATTTGAAGATGCTAGAAATAATAAAAGGCAAATGGGCTGAAACATAAGGCATACCAATGACAGAACTTGAAGGGAGGAAGGGACGCTAGGGACTGTCTGTCTCCGGGCTGGCACACACCTACCCCTTCTATTGCTGACACTTTTCAGATTGAGTACTGTTCAGCCCTTACCTCAAATGCAGCTTCACAGTCCTCCCCTCCACAGTCAGTGTGCCAGGGAGGTAGAAACAAACAGTCGGAGTCAGCCTAAAGGAAAGCCAATTTGCTACTAGGATTGAATCAAATATTTTCATTTACAGGTGAAAAACTGAGGAAAAGAGAACTAGTCTCAGCATCTAGGGGTTGTTTTGTTTGAATATTAAGCCCTGCATTGTAGATCCACTTCTATTTCACCCCAATATACCCTCCTCACCAGCAACCAAAGAAGAAAAAAACCCAAAACTAATCCACATGACTCCATAATGATATGGCTAGGGCCTCTATGGCCATATTCAATCTTTAGGGGCACAAAATTCAACTGGAGATGTTAGTATGTTCTAATGGATAATGATTGCGATGGTGGTTAGAGAAGTAAAGAAAAAGAATAGACTCCACTTCTTGGATTTCCTCATGCTATTATTTCTCAATATTTTAAAAACTGTGTCTTGTACTCCACAATAGGAATATCAATCTGAGTAAAAGAATGACCTTTGCCTCAAGGAAATCAATACATGTAAGTGATAATAGCAACACAATGAGATGAGTAAAGACTTCATGAACAAATCCTCAGTTGCATGGGACCTAGCAGAAAGAATCAACAACTGGGATCTCATCTTATTAAAAAGCTTCTGCACTGCAAAAGAAATCATCAACAGAACTAAAAGACAAGCTACAATGTGGGAAAAATTTTTACCAGCTGCTCCTCAGACAAAGGACTACTATCTAGAATATATAATGAACTAAAAACAATCAGCCACCCCCCAAATATAAAGACCTGGTGAAGGGGTGAGGGAGGGCAGGGACGAGGGGAAAAAATGAGAACCAAGATGTGTTATGTAAAGGTACAAAATCACAATGATGAATGTAACTGTACTGTATACCTAAAATGTACCAATAAACTCAATGAGGAAAAAAAAAAACCACAATGAGATGAATTTGGCAGTGCATTTTTAGTGCTTGCACATGGCTAATAGTTAATATCTTATTATTTATAGAATTAGAGTAATGAGAGAGATAGGAGGAGCTAGAGATCATTGATCCTATCTCATGCTCAATACAGGAACTGTACCTTGAAGGAGATCAGTTAGTCTATTTTCTCACAACCTGATTAACTTCAAGATTAAAATATATATGAAAATGTGTGTACATGTGTGTGTGTGCATGTCTGTGCATATTTGTATGTATACACATAATATAATTTTAATTCCATCTAATTCTCAAGAGATTCATAATCTCAAGATTAAAGGTACTTCTTTGGTATTTACTTGAAGTTTCCAGAGATGAACTATGTAAATTTCACAGTGCAAATAATTCTACTTTTAAAAAATATGTCACCATTAGAAAATATTTCTACATTGTGAGAATTCACTGCCTCTGCCCATATACTGATAATCACCCAAGAATCTACCAGAAATCAATTAATTCTTCTCATGATGTCTCCTTAAACATTTCTTGAATTCCACCCTTTCTATCTCCATTTTATCTCCAATCATATATTCTCCAATCTATCTCCAGGCTTTATTTACCTTAGAATTCTGCCAGTTTCCATACTGGTTCCTGTATCACTTTGCACAGTGACATGATATATTTTAAAAAGACATGGCTATGAAATTTCTCATCCAAAATCCTTTAATAATATCCTGTTATGTAAAATAAGACTCCTTAGCAGTTACACTATAAGTCAGATGTCAGAAGAGCTGAGTCCTTGAAGTTCTTAGCTAGTGTATTTCAAATCTAGAATTTTGTATCAGTCATCTTAAAACTAAAGTTTGAGGATAGGGTAATTATGCTCAGGAAGCTATTGAGTGATGTGCATCACCAACACAAGTGACTAGAAGAAATAATACAGTGAGCCCTGTGAATGAGGGACCTCCAACAAGGACTGATGGAGATTCTCAGGATGGAAGGTAAAGTAAATCTCCAGGTAAGAGCTGTTCAGAAAACCATAAAGAAGAGCAGGCAAACAGAGAGCTCTTAAAATACTTTCTGCAAAGAAAAACAAGAAAATACATCAAACTCATCTATTGCCAGATTTTAAAAAACAGGATGAGAGGAATTTTATATATCTTGGAACAGCTGAGTGTCACTTAGTGATATAGCAAAGAAATGAAGCAAATGAATGACTCAGTTATTAGCTCAAAGGAAAACAAAAAGTTGTATAAGAAACACAGTAAAAAAAAAAAAAAAAAAAAAAAAAAAAAAAAA